>NC_139678.1:88136508-88729362 GCF_964106915.1 Podarcis gaigeae | reverse complement strand
CTTGTGATGGAAAGCGCTTCTCTGACCATGCAATAATAAAAGCTGCAATCCTGCCACTCCACTTCCCTAAGGGGCTTAATACTTCTGAGCAAGCCTCCATAAGGGATGGCTGACAGAATAGAGTATGCAATTTTGTAAACGTGTGGGCTCACTGTCAATCCTCAGGTATCAAAATAATCTTGTGGCACCTTAAGGAGGGACAAATTCACTGGTATCTAATAAGGTGGACTCTGGGCCTCAAAAGCTTAAGCTTGTTATAAGGTGCCACAAAGCTGTTGTTTTGGTGCAACAAACTAATAGGACTACTGCTCTGAAAATCATAAAATAAGTGCTTTCCTCAGGCAAATATTGCTGCTTTCTTTGATGTGGAAATCACTTCCTTCAGCTTGAGGTCTTAATCAATAGCAAATACCATCCCTTCTGAAAACATTTCACCCTTCTCTTATCTTATAGTGCATCCATACTTTTGAAATTATGAACTCTTCAAGTTTAGAACATTTAATCTTATAAAGTCTAGAGTGCTTGATCTTCTGAAGTACCTTAGCTTTAAAAACCTTTTAGGCTACTAAGAGCCCACTCTACATGTCTACTCCTAAGTAAGCTCCACTGGGTTCAATCCTACACTGGCTTGGTCCTAGGTAAGTACGTATAGAATTGCAGGCCAAATGTATCTTAATAGTGTTAAGATTGTTTGAGGTAAAATTAGCATTTTAAATTGTCTTCTTAGCCCCTAGGGCTGACTGGGCTAGGATCAAATGGGCAAAATTTCTCCTTCTCTAGAATACTTTTGAGAAAGAAAGTTTGTGCTGTGAAGAATATGAGTTTGTTGGGTGTTCTTTGCCCAGCTGTTTACCAAAAGGTGTGAATATAATTGTCATCATCACCACCGTGTTAAACCATACACAGAGTATCTCACAGCATCAGAAAAAGTTTGTCTAATAAAATATAGCAACATTTCAAGTTAATTCGCTAACAGTTACAATACATTTTCCGCTTCCATTGATAAGGGAGAATCACAAATGTCACTCCCAAGGGTCGTTGGTGTCAGTCTAAAGGGATGAACTTATCTGAATAGTAAAAAAGTGATAAAATATGTATTGCAATAACACCTATATTTCTATTTTAACAGCAGACAACACTTGCTAATGCTGTATTTCCACCCTTTTTATTTGTTGTTTATTGTTGACACACACTGGTTATGCATATATGCAAAAAATCATAACAAAACTTAAATAGTCATACCAATATTTATAGGCTAATCAAAACATTGCACATTAATAACTGTATACTAAGACTGAACAATCCAATAATAATTCATACTAAAATACAGGAAAATAATCCAAATTGCATCACAATAATACACCTTCTCCAAAACTGAATGTTGGCCTGAGCACCAACCTCATGGAAAGACCCCACCTTGAAAGGCACTTTGAGCAGCAGGATCAGACTGTGAAACTGGAGGTAGATTGTGGTTGGGAGTGGAGACAAATTCAGTTCGGTTTATACAGTCATACCTTGGTTATCGAACGGCTTAGCTGCCGAACAAATCGGCTCTTGAACGCCGCAAACCTGGAAGTAAGTGTTCCGGTTTGCGAATGTTTTCTGGAAGCTGAACTTACAACACAGCTTCCACTGGAGTGCGGGAAGCTGCTGCAGCCAGTCAGAAGCCATGCCTTGGTTTTTGAATGGTTTTAGGAGTCAAACAGACTCCCAGAATGGATTATGTTTGAGAACCAAGGTACCACTGTATTTTAACATGAAGCTACTTAATTTGCAGTGTCCCAAAACATGATGTGAACTGCTTCACAGCTATCCTTCAAAATTCTTCTTTCTCCTAATTTTGTGATGCAGTTCTTCAGCTCATTAATGTGTACAAAAGTATGTCTAGTTGTGCACCACCCCATTCTCTCAGCAGCGTGAGATCCTAGGCGTTCCAGGCACTTACCCACAATCCGTGTTTCTTTTGGAATGAGGCACAGCAGGGAATGTGGTGTCTTTTTAATATATGGTTTATTTACATATATATATATATAAAACCTGATCCTATGGTGGAGGGGGCTCACAGCATTCACACCCCCAGTAAGGTCTTGCTTCTCCCATAGTCGCAGTCTTGCTCTGGTTCTCTCTCTCTAGCTCGCAGCTTTTCCCTCTAGCTCATATCACTGCAATGCTCAACTCTCAACTTTGGCTGTATCTTTCTAAGTACAGTGGTACCTTGGGTTACATACGCTTCAGGTTACATACACTTCAGGTTACAGACTCCACTAACCCAGAAACAGTGCCTCAGGTTAAGAACTTTGCTTCAGGATGAGAACAGAAATCGTGTTCCAGTGGCGCGGCAGCAGCAGGAGGCCCCATTAGCTAAAGTGGTGTCTCAGGTTAAGAACAGTTTCAGGTTAAGAAAGGACCTCCGGAATGAATTAAGTACTTAACCCGAGGTACCACTGTATCCAGAATTGAGGGAGAGTGCCCCACCCATTTTCCCTGTCCCACAGAGCCCCTTCCTTCATCTTCCTTCATGGCTCATTACCGAGGCTATCGCCTCACCAGAACGCTAGCCTGACTACTCCAATAATTAGAAGCCTTGTTTAGATTTTAACAGTTAGAAGGAAGCATGCACTAGAATGCATATATTAGTGAAAACAGCATGGAAAAACACATTATATCTGAGGGAAATCACTTGTAAAACCATGACTATTGAGGAAAATGTGCACTAAAATTACGATATTTTCCATGAGGACTATTTTTTAAAAAAGAAAAAAGGTACAAAGTGATGCAGAAATGTGGAGAACTGCAGAATGGAAAAATGAGAAATGGAAAAACTGAAATCAAGAGATTTGTCTGTCCCTAGTGATGGGGAAGAGGACTGAGGAGAGACTGCAGGCCCTGTTGCATTCCTAATGAGGTTGTTTGGCTTAATGCAGCAGGATTTGAATTTAAGAATGGACTTGCAGCAGCAGCAGCAACAACAACATCATCAAAATTACTTTCCCTTTATATAGATATATGTTATTAACCAAGTTCATCCATCACTAGCTAGAGCATAAGGTAGATGGCAGCAGTTGAACAACCCCCGCAGCACAACATGGGGAGGCATGTTTTCTCAGAAAATGTGTAAGAGTAAAAGCCCCAAACTCCCGCTGTGAGTTATTTCTGTGATATCTCTCCACTTTTGTCTCCTTCTGCTGCCCAGATGCATACAGAGATTCAGTAGCTGAAACACTCCGCCTCACCTCCTGAGGAATCCAGCAGTCATTTCAAGCTATTCAAGGCAAGTTTGTGACCATTGCTCTTCAGAAGCACATTTATGTGCATTCGAGTGTCAGCAAGGAAACTGAAGTCTCGCCCTCCCCCCAGCCTCCACAGAGAGAGACAGACACAACCCTTTGAGAGTTGCCTGTTTTCCACACTTCCATTGAACATTTGTATACACTGCACAGTTCTGGTAATTAAAGCTTAATCTTTGTCATTCTACATTAATTAAATTATGGAAATGCTCCTGCAATAATTATCTTGACTAAAATCAACACTCACCTTTTGAAAATGTATGGGGAGTTCTCTTTTTTTGCTATGCTCTCTCCCCAACCATACAGTTATCACCTAAGGCAGGTTAAAGTGGGCAAGTTGGGTCACATTCAATTCACAGGGCCTGATCTTGTGAACATTCACTTAATTGGAGGCAGGAAACTGGAGCAGGGAACTGTCACGAGGATAAGAAAGTTTGAAAACTAATACATCTCAGAATCGAAACTCTAGACTAAACCTGTGATTTTGAAAAACAACAACAACCACATTAAAGGATATTTTAACCCTCTTACCAATGTTAAAGGGGTCATATATAATTTAAATCACTCCCTCTGAAGACCCAGAGATCTATGAATTGACTGATGGATCTATAATGCTCAGAAATCCTCCTTCGGTTTGTGTGGCAAAGGCAGGGATTTTGACAGGCAGATAAAAAGCTGATAGTAAAATGTGATGCAAGCTATAGAAGATTAGAAATGGGAAATCAAATTCGTCTAACCTTTTGTCCCATAACCTCGAGGCTTCAGAACTAAAGCTTCATCTTTCATCTAGCTTTTTATTTTTAGCATCTATTTTATTAGTATTCTCTCCCTCTTCCCCCAGCCTCATCTTTTCACAATCTATGTATTTATGCAGCGAAAGCCTCTGTATTCACATAAGTAGACACGTTCATTTTCCAATGTTTGGCTTGTGTTATTGTGTTGTTGATGCTACTGATGTTTTAAAATTAAATCTCATTTTGAGAAAGTTGGTCAGCAGCAGAAAAGCTTCTATTCCTCAGCCCCACAAAGAACTTCAATTGAAACAAAATTTAAGATGCCTTTTGCTTTCAGACATTATGGGTTTCAGCCTGATCCTGTAGTCTAGGTGCAGTGGCAGCTAATTCCATAGGAGCTGATGCCCCTTTTGGGAACAGCTTAATCCTGCATGGCGTTACAAATTAGTACAAACACATCAGAAGTCAACAGCACATTAGTCTTTGTTATTTTATCCCAGTCGTTGAGGTTGGTGAAGAACCTTGATGGAACCATAGGGCTTCAATGTTCTTTGAAGTGGTGGTTCCTAAAGATCAGGGTTGGAGTACCACAATATCAGCTGGTATTGAAGCCACAACTGTTACAGAAGTAGCTGCATCAGTGAGGTACATATAAAGAATTGTCTTACACTGCAATCTGTACATGTTTAGTCAGAAGCAAGTCCCACTGCAATCAGTTGGGTTTATTCTCAGGTATGTTTGCATAGGATTACAATCTTAGTCCACATAAATTCAGCAGAATTTTGTTTTATTACTTGTGGAGTTGTGTGTTTCTAAATATAATTTTTATTAATTTTTCATTAATAACACTCCAATATGGGCCACATTATTACAACATCAAATCATGCCAAATCATAATATAATTTATAAAACCAATTATACATTCCAAATTAAACAAATTGGGTAACTTCCCTTCTGATTGTCCAGAGATAATTATTCCTAAATCCTGCACATAATCTCATACATAATCCAAATACAGCAATTCTGATCTTGATCCTTTCTTCTATTTTTGCAGCCACTGGTGTAATGACTTCACTTGTATTCAAAAAATCCATCTCCATTAACTTGCAAGAGGGATTTAAAGCCTGTAGTTTTCTGTGTAAAATAATCTTCCTTTGTACTTCTTCTCCTGTTATAATCCATCGTCCTTCTTCCGGGCTGTCTCCCTCCAAGAACTATTTTTTCAAACTGCGTCAGAGTGATCACCATCTTGTTTATTTGAGCCAAAAGTATACTGGCATCAGGTCAAGCTCTGGGCCGACATCTAGCTCTTTGTTCTTTAACCTTCCCATCTTTTTTAACAAGCTGGTGTCTCACCAAAGCAATTATAAAGCCAAAATAATGCTGTTCATAGGAGACAGTGCCACAAAACCTCACAGTATTTTACACAGTCTTTTGTTTGAAGAACTCCGTAGGTAGATTTTAAAATTCATGTAAAGTCTCTGTTGCATTCCATTTATAATTGTAATCCAATAGTAAATTCAATCCATTAATAATTTCTTAGTTCATCTTCAGTGAAGATTTGCTGGATCAAAAATCAGCAAAAAAATGTAAATACAAAAAGAGAACAGAAGGCCCCCCTTCACTTACATAACAATCCTGTTACGGCGAAGTCCTCTCCAGATCAAAACCTTGGCACACAGTAGCTGATTCATTTAGCACAGTGGTTCTCAACCTGTGGGTCCCCAGATGTTGTTGGATTACAACTCCCATCATCCCTGAGCTCTGGCCTTGCTTAGCTAGGGGTGTTGGGAGTGTTGGAATTTTGGCCCGGTCAGAGGTATGTGCCTATCTGTCCAGGCACCGGCTGAATTCCTTTGACCTCCCTCCAGCGACTCCCGGCAGGAAAAAACATACGAGGTCCATTCCGGCGATTTTTCTCAGGCTGTGAGAAAAAACACACCAACTGCTTCTCCTCCTCCCTGCATATCCCCAGGGAGGGGAATCAGACACAGACAGAAATGTAACTACATTCTTTTATTCCTGTCTTTAGCAGCCATACAGTAAAAGATGTCTGCTCTCTTCAACAAACAGAGAGAAACTCTCAAACTCCACCCATGTACATCCTGTACAGGTCATATGATACACACTGAGCTCACATCCTGTGCTCAATAAGGAGAATGGACTGCCCCTTCGTTCCCATGGCAACAGTCACAAACTTCCTGTTTGGCTTTCCAGCCACAAGCAGCTGACTGAGCTGCTAGAGCCTTTGCTTGCTGCAGCATTGCTGCTTTAGAATAACAGGGAGTTGTAGTCCAACAACATCTGGGGACCCACAGGTTGAGAAAGGCTGATTTAGCAGGTTATCATGTCTCCTTCCTCCAAAACAGATTTTTTAATCTTAAAAAACAGAAGTACTCCCACTCATGGCGGCCACATTGGAGAGTCTCCGATTCATGTAGTGCCAAGCACTCAGTGCCCCTGCCCCTTGCATTCTGCTGGAGCGAGAGACAGTTAACTGACAATCCGTGAGTGAAAGCTTGCCCTCCCTGACCCTGGGGGGGGGGGGTCACAAGGATAATTACTCTCATATTATCCTTAATTAACTGCACCATGTAAGACCGCTATCATGGGTCCGCTGCACACCATGGCAGTCTGTGCCAGAAGTCGATGTGTGTGTTTCTAAATACAGTCAGACCTTGGTTGTCAAACGTAATCCATTCCGGAAGCCTGTTCAACTTCCAAAATGTTCAACAACTGAGGTGCGGTTTCTGAATGATTGCAGGAGCTTTCCGCCCTCAGGTGGAAGCCGCATGGAACATTCGGCTTCCACAAAAATGTTTGAAAACTGGAGCATTTACTTCCGGGTTTTCGGTGTTCAGGGGCCAAAAAGTTCCAAAACGGAGGCGTTTGGGAGCTGAGGTTTGACAGGCAAATCATGTTTAGATTCCCTCTGCAGTTTTGGTTATCAGCAAACTCCATGCAACAATTAGCAAAAGAGAGCTACACACAGCAATATTCACACTTTCTTTTTCGCTTGAAGAGTTTGGTCAAGGACTCTTCAGTACTTTTCATATATTATGCATGGCTCACCAAAGGGCTGGGAGAAATAGATGAATTGCTTTTCTACAGCAGTAGGTCTTCCTGAACAGCTGGATCTCAGCAAGGCACAGCGAAGAGTTACCTTTGAGTCCTTCTTTAGCTCGAAACTTTATGCTGTTACTTTTTGAGCTAAGAATAAAAAGGGCAACTCCTCCTAATACAAAACCAGCCTTAAAAAAATAATAATCAACTTTTTGTTCACTCTGCTGAGACCTCCCCATGAGATGGCCACAGCCAAAGAGAGGCAGCAGAAGTGCTTGGATTAGAGTATTAAGACACTTGCGGCAAAGGCAGAAAGGACAGTGCTAAAAAAACCATAGCTGGCATCACACCAGGTGCATTTGATAAAGTGTAAGAGAGCAAATGGGATGTATTGGGTGGAAAGAAATCTCAAGTGTCAAAAAGTTCCATAGCTTTCAAGTGCCTCATTTCATTTGCAAATGCCAGTAAGCACCCTGATTCTGTGCTATGCTAAAATATCAGAAAATGCTAGCAGATCACTGTGGATTACTTCCTGTTTTTAATACTGAATTTTAAATTGTTATGACAGACCCTTGGACCTAACAGTGGGTAATAAATAATCTTCTTCTTCTTCTTCTTCTTCTTCTTCTTCTTCTTCTTCTTCTTCTTCTTCTTCTTCTTCTTTTCCTACCCCAAAGTATGTTTCATTGATTTAAATGAGACTTACTCCTGACAAAAGTACACAAAATTGCACCCCAAGGCACCCAGATACCATTATATTGATCTCTAAGTCTCTAAGGAAGGAGGATTGTGTTGGCTTTGCTGAAAACTTGGTGTGATCTCACCTGTTGTCAGCACTGCTTTCATCATCACTATTTCCTAATAGTTTATATCTTTGGGTTGACACACCCACCCTCACCAATCTTTAACAGGTATCTTCAATATTAATTTGAAACATCCCCCAAAGGTAGTCTAACTTAACAACAGACTTCTTCTTCTTTTCCTTTTCCAAGTTAACATGTCAGCATGGTCAACCAAGCTTGTCTTAGCAGATGCACTGTAGGAAAATACAGAGAGGGAATTGCTTCTGAGCTGCCTTGCCTACAGCAGTGTCACATCCCCCTCTTTAATGCAGAGAGAAGCTGGGCTCCTGCCAGTTTTTCTGCCGAGTAATCCCATTAGCTGTGATGAACGACATACATAAGTGTAGTATGTAGATTCAATCAAGCAGGGAACATGCACTGTGTCGCTTTGATCTACGCTGCTCATTAATATCCTACATGGCCTAGGGAAGTTCTTGCTTTGATTTCCATTTGATTTTGTTCAGTATGTTTGAGTTTGTGGGATGTTTTGATTGTCTCCTCAATATTTTTACGCACAAAACTGCATCTTGTAAAGCTGCCATCTGTGCTTTAAATATGTACCAGAGTTTTCCACCCAGGAGATTTGCTGGTCTTGAAGAAACACTGAATCAAATGCACACCATGTCTCAAAGCAGAGGCAATGGGAGGGGGAGCAAAGCTGCTTTTGTAGATCAGGTTGCATAAAAATGTAAACAACCCTCTGCTCATATTGCAGTTTCTCTCTCACACACAATAACCACATTAAAAGTTTAGGCTCTTCTTCCTAGCTTACTTGCTACTGCCAGTATTAAAGAATGCAATGCAAGCTATTTTGGAGGTCTTCAGATACAGTGGGTGGTTTCATATCTTTCCTGCCGCAGATCCACAAAGAAAACAAAAACGGTATAGAGACTTGGTGGCACCACATCACAGAATTCAGAAAAGAGCACATTTCCAAGGATGGCTGTCAGCAGAGAAGGACTCAATAAGATGGATGCCCACCTAAAATATGCAAGATGATCATGTATTTCCATGAGAACCAGTATGCCAGCTCATTCTCAGACACCTTCCATATAAAGAGCAGTGTGAAACAGGGCTATGTTCTTGCCCCAACTCTCCTTACCATATTCTTCTCCCTGGTGCTCTCATATGCCTTCAGCTCAACTGAAGACAGCGTGTACATCCAAGAATTGAGAGGGGTCTGTTCAACCTGGCATATCCCTGCACCAAGACAAAAGTGTGGCAGGTGATCCAAGTGATGCTGTTTGCAGATGATGCAGCCTTGACAGCACACTCCTAGGAAGCTCTACAGAGTCTCATCAACTGATGAAAGCCAACATCCTGAGTCAGGATGTCACCAACACTCCACACATCAGCATCAGTGACCATATGCTTGAGATGGTAAACGGTTTTGTCTACCTGGGCTCCACCATAACCAGCAACTTCTCCATTGACTCTGAGCTAAGGAAATGGCTTGCCTCTCCAAAAGGTTATGGGAGAATCTGATGCTTATGACCATTACCAAGATGAAGGTCTCCAGGCTTGCATGTTGAACACCCTGCTTTATGGAGGTGAGACATGGGCAACTTACACCCACTACACCCTCAACACCTTCCACATGTGCTGCATCAGAAAGATTATGGGTATCTCAAGGCAGGACAGAGTCTCAAACAAAGAGGTGTTCTCCCAAGTCCACATTCCCAACATATTCATGCTCCTGTCTCAGCAACATCTATGCAGCTTTGCTTATATCCACATAATTGAAGCTAACAGGATCCCAAAGGGTGCGCTTTATGAGGAGTTGTCTTCAGGTGCCAGGCCCACTGGCAGACCAACTCTCTGTTACAAAGATGTCTGCAAACATGACATGAAGGTTGGCATTATTAACCTCACCGTGTAGGAATCCCTTGCAGATGAAGATAATCTATTGGGTCATGTATCCACAGCAGTGAAAAGAGAATGAATGAATGCTGGGAGGAGCACAGAAAGAAGAAACTCCATGATGCACCTGTAGCAGCACAACCAGACACCTTCATCTGTTCCAGCTGCAACATAACATGTCTCCCCCATACTGGCCACTACAGCCACAGCAGGCGTTGTAACTCTCCAACAGTTTGACTTCACCCAGAAAGGTGCTCCCATTGTCTCCCAAGACAGATGGATGTCAACCAAATGTGTTTCAGTCTGCATATTTGTTTTGAAAAAGTACAAATAAGGTCGATTTACATTGAAACAAGAATCGAACCAAGTTTCTTCACCATTGCTCCCTACTGCTGTCAACTATCACTGACTTCAAACCCTTGAAAGATTCCAAAGTCCTTTTGCTTGAGTTAGCAAGTTGCTAAAGATTGAATTCCTAAAGGAACTGTTACAGCTCAGTGGCCCCTGGACTTCCTTTGCATAGATGAAGACCCTGGCCGCTGAGTTGCAATAGTTCATTTAGGAATATAAGGAAATAAGAGAAATAAAGGGCATTCATCCTTAAGAAACAGGCTGTCTGGTGCTGAGGGATAAAAGCAAATCATATTTTTAGCAGAGGGAAACCATTTTAAAATAAACCAAATGTGATATGCCTTTCAAAATTACATTCACTATCATCCTTACTCGCCTGTTAATCAGAATGACACAGTACAATTTCATCCCTCTCCTGTCATATGGATGTTGTCAAGATGTTTGTTACAAAATAATAATAATTAAAAAAAAATAAAGTGAAAATAATAATAATAATAATGGCTTGGTTCCCCTCACAAACAAACACCCATTTGCATATGTTTGGTATGATGCACCACAGGTTTTAGTTTAAATTGTGAAAGAATGAAGGTGGAAAGGAAAGACTGTCTATTTGGTTACAAGGAAGGTGAGCTAAGGATAATAAGCCTTAGCTTATTTTGTAAAACAGGAGAAATATTCAGGTGAAAGGAAACTGGGTGGGGATTCTTAGTTTATATTACTATTTGGGGCACCACCTTCTTTAGAAAGATAAAGTTCTTTTAAACAGCTGATAGTTAAGCTATGGATTTGGTTACCTCAAGATGTGGTGATGGCCAACAAACCGGACAACTTGAAAAGAAGATGGAGAATGTGGCTATTCCTGACTGCTAGTCCTCCTCCATCTAGGATTAGAAGCAGCATGCCTCTAGATACCAGTGGCTAAAGCACAACAAAGCAAGTGTGCTATTGAGCTTGTATCCTGTTTGTAGGTTCCCTGTAGGTCTTTAGTTTGAAAACAAGATGGTAGACTTCTGATCTAGCAAGGCTCTGCATAACCAGGAGTGGAGAACCTTTAGCCCTTCAGATGTTGCTGAACCAAGATTCCCATCATTCCTGGACATTGGCCATACTTGCCAGGGCTCAAAGGCGCTGTAATTCAGCAACCTCCAGAGAGCCCAAGGTTCCCTGTCCCTGATATACATGCACTGTTTCTGTATATATTCTTTCCAGCAATGAAAACTGAGTGTCAGTCTATATTATTCACCTCAGACAGTTCTCATGTGTGAGGTAGAGGGTCAAGAAAATGTAGAGAGACTCCTGGAGGGATACAAAAGTCTCTTGGAAGGTGGAGCATTAAGGCTGCAATCCTAACCCTGCTTACCTGGAAGTAAGCCTCGTTGAATTCAATAGGGCGTACTTCTGAGTAGACATAGGAAGGCTTGTGCAGCACTTCTCTAAGAGCAGCACTTAAAGGACCCTGGAGAAAAGAGGCTGCCTAATGTTGTTTGTTTCCTTCCACTGTGAACTTTAGACATGACAGACTTGTGATTAACTTTGTCATGAAATCATTATTTGCTTCAGAAAATCTTAATCTTGTTTACTGAAACAAAGGCTTGCTAAAAGCTCTTTCAACCTAAACGTAACATTTTAAACTCAACTAAGGTTTGTTGACGTGCTTTATTTTGATATTTGGAAATGGGGTTCTTAGAAAACACGTACCCTCCAACATTTCTCTGATGAAAATAAAGATGTCCTAAGGAAAAGCAGAGTATTCCAGGATCAAATCAGAAACCGGGACGGCTTCTGTAAACCTGGGTTTGTCCCTGGAAAATAGGGATACTTGGGGAGTGTCTGGAAAAAGTGCATGGATTCCACATCCATTTTTTCTTTAAGGTAGTCCAAGTTACCATAGAAGATATGTTCAAGAATACAATAATAGTTTTGACTCCGTGCTAGCATTCGAGTGATAAAGGAACTAAAAGGAGGTGGACAACAATTAAGGATTTATTATGTTTTCAGAATGTATTAGAAAAATTATATAGAAAGGTTTATTGTTTTGTGTACATTCAAATGTAAGATAAAATATATGCAAAGGGACTTGACAGGAAGTCAAAGTTGAAGAAAAGATTTTGGAAGATAAAAGGGGGAAAATATTTACTTTCATTATTATCATTTTGTGTGCGGGTGTGTGTGTGTGTCTGCACATATGTGTTGTGTTGTATGCAATGTTTGGGAGGAAATAAGATGGTAAATAACAAATAACAAACTAAATATTGATGTATGTAATTTTTATTTCTTAGTTATATTTAGTGGTAGTATGGCTGTATTGTTTTTTGAAACATAAAACCATTCAATAAAAATTATTTTTTTAAAAAAATAAGGTAGTCCAAGTTACCACCATGGGTCAAAATGAAGCAAAACCATTTGCCCACAAGCTGGGATGTGTGTGTGACTTAGCATGTGCAAGACTAACACAGATAAAGCTAATCCCTCACTGTCAGTGGAAATCTACTTTGAACTAGTTGATCAAACTAGGTGACCAAGTGACTTTTCATTTGGCAAGTATTGCCATTATTCAGGTCAATTTTCTCAATTGCTTCTTGTAACTTTTTTGTGCTTGTTCTTTACTATCTAGAGCTAAAACTCTCTCTTGCTCTTGAATGTGTTTGTTTTGGAAGGAAAGGCTGCTTGCCTTTCCAAGAGGCTGTCATCCATAGCTAGTGCTGTTTCCGGGGGCTGGGAGCATATTCTAAGGTCCATACTTGAGACATTGTAGTGTATTGGTCCTCCTGGCTTGCTTTCCCTTCAAGATACATAGCGAGCAGCATCAGTGCGCATGTGTCAACATTATGAAATAGAACTCTTGGAAACAGAGCAGGTTGTTGTTGTTTTTTATGAATGCTGGCTGAGAATGCTCCTGAATATCGAGTTGTTACAACATTCACTATTCTGGTGTGACATGCAGATAGCACAGCTTTGCTTCTTATTAATTGTATAATGCCTTCAGACTGTAAAGACCTTATCACTTATACCAGGTTAGTATTCAGAATTAAATTAGATTTAGTATCATTCCTATTTTACAGATGCAGAGTGATGCTCAGAGACAGTCCCTTGCTCTGAGAAAATAAAAATTCAATAGAAGAAGAGAACCTTTAATTAAGTGTTGCCAGGTCCACATCCAGGTTTCTTGTCACTAGAGTGGCAAATTAGTCCAAAAATTTCAGATTCAGCCATCATTTTAACTTCTAGGACAAATGCAAGCATATGTGTGTTTTCCTCATAGTGCAGACTTATACAATAGGTAACCCATGCTGAGAAGAAGAAAAAGAAGAATATTGCCAACCATCTTCTTTGGGGAAATAGTTTCAGAAGACTGCCTTCCAGCAACAATGTATTTGAGCAAAAACACCCAACTAGTTCTGAGCACAAACACTATTGCCAAACATCAAAGCAAACAACACTCTGATTTTACCTGAAGCCATATTTAGATTCCCACTTCTACCCTCTAGCAAGGCCAGGATGCAATCCAATGTCTTCCCCTAGAGTTATATCAGGCATGGGTATCCTCATTTTCTAGAAACAGAAGGTTGGAGAACATGCCTAACCAATGCTTTATTTTAAGTTGGGAGACATATGTTAGCACAAAGTACATTGGATGTAGCTTTAGCTATCGGCTGATTTGCACACATTGGAGACCATCTGCTTGTGTGACAGAGCAAATCATTAATAAATTATGCAGGTAAAATATTCATTTTTTCACTCTTTTATTTCATAGCTGCTACACTCTCCAAATTACTTAGTTGCATCATACTTTTAATTTTTTCCACATATGGAATTGGTTTTAATTCTTTTTTTCCTTCTTTTGTTGACATTTTTTACTGTGAATTTGCTTCAAGATGTTTTACGGGATGCTATTCCTAAACAGGTTCAAATAAAGAAATAAGAATTCTACCATTTGTAATTCTTCATACCTCACACATTGACTGAACACATGAAGGAATGGGAATATACTAGCATTTCATGGCTTGATATCAGCACTCCCCTCTTCCTAAATTCCCAATCTCTGCAGTGCCTGAAAAGACTCCTATGTGCATACGAACCATACTTTTCTAGTTCTTTCCATGCATGATTGTGATCCTCCACCCCAGGAATCTCTATCACATGGAAACCTCTCTGCATATGCAAAAGGGGGCCCTTTTCAACTGAATATGCAGGCGTTTTGCGGGTGCCCAGAAGATTGTTTGCCAATATTAAATATCTAGCTGCCACAATCCCACTCCCCCAACATGCAGTCATTGACCTTTGCGGGTTTGAATTTAAAACCCCTGCTAGAAAACATAGTGACTCTAACTGGACATTACAAGAAATCTAGAGCACTTTAAAACTGTTTACATACTCCCATTTACATGGCATCAAGTGCACTCCCACTACTGATTTGGGGAGCAGGGTATAAATGATGTTGGTCATATCTATCTAACCTGTTGTTTCTTATGAAATACTGCCTTTTAAAATCTCTTTTGCCTCAAACCAGTTTGATCTGAATTGAGAAAAAGAATGACTTAGCTGCATTTTAAGTCAGTAATGTGTCTTAAGTCTTTTCCTCTCTCTTTCCAGTAATATCTAGTTTCATACATCAGGCAGTATCAGACTGCTGCAGTGTCTGCTTCCCCTCAGAAAACTAGCTGTCAGGACAGGAGAATACACACTGCAAGTGGCAGCACAGTATGCATTGTATAAAACTAGAAAGCATTACTGGGAAAAGAGGGAAAGAGTTGTTAAATAGTTGCAGTCTGTGTCTCTTGCAGTATAATTGTTGTTGTTGTTGAAAAAAAATGTATACCGCCCTATACCCACAGGCCCCAGTATAAAAACACAAATGATATAATCAAAACAAACTAATAACTTACCAAACTTACTTTTTCTATGCTAAGGGAAGAGGGGAATTTTGGGAGGAACCTGGGGCACATTTTAAAGGTCTAACAGCTTATTTTTGCATGCTTTTACTTCACTGCATGTTTTATGATTTTAAATTTCTGCTGGGGTTATTTGACCAAGGAGTATGTACCCCCAACCTGGGATTTTGGTTTCCATTGAATTCTCTCTTTCATAACATTCCCCACCACCACCCTTACCACCAACAATCCACACTGTTTCAAGAAGCTTCCAGGTCCAGGAGGGAAAAAAACACAGATCACTGCCACAGAATTTTTCCAATTATTTCAGCATTGACCCAGCATCCTACTTTTTTCACTCATTTTCCTGGAGGGCTGTGGCATTAGCTAATGTGTTTTTGATTGCGGATTTGCTTAGGCAAATGAACTAATGAAAAGTTTCAAAATGCAATGCAAACAGCTAATTATGTACGCCTTGATATTTTTATGTTCCTAATGGAAAATGATTGTGGGGGAGGGGGAGTGAAATTGGTTTCATCTTTGTCTCCACTGTTGTTTGTTGCTTCCCTGCTAATTAGTTGCCATTTAATAAGAGAGATTTGATGTCTCAATAAATGCTGGTGGGAGACAAATTAACTCCAATGGTGTTAGACGTTTGCCCCCACTGCTTTTAAAATGAATCTAGGTGGTTGGTGCTTTATTGTAATGTGTTGACGTAAGATATAAACTGCCTAGTCCTATCACTATTTCATCGCTTCATAAGTCACTTAAGGGTGAAAAATTATTATTGATATCATCTGCCTGTTGGGCAATTTTTTATTTTGCATTGGGCCTCAAGGTTGCCTCACAGATAATAGATGCATGGCATTCACATCATCTGCAAAAGATTCAACTCACAGAAAAAAGCAGAGTCAAGCATGAAAGAATGGGGAAACCCTGAAGAACCTCCACTGTTGGTCTTATAAGACACCACAGTTTCCACTGTGCCTCATTCTGATGGAAACATGAACCCAGAGTAAGCAGTGGAACCCCTGGAATCTCACACCTCTGAGACTGGGGTGCTGGACAACAATGTATTATTAGGACCCACTGTAGTTTTAATTATAATTGTAAACCTTTCGAGTTTCCAATGTTGTGTTATTAGTAGCAATACTCTACTCATTGGGCAAATAGTTATTGTACACCCTCAGAAGCAAACAGAGCAAATTTATGATTGGTTCAGTAGTGTATTAATATCATTTGTTAAAGACGTGACAGAAACAAATAGGGCCTAGCTTTCCCAAAGCCATTTCTTTGCAGTTACATAATAGGCCTGTACATCTACAAAGCAAATTTTGCAGACCACTGGGCCATGCAACAGAATGTGAGTCAATTTCTTCCTGGATAATTGTTCAAAACAAGAATAGCTTATATTTCATATGTTAGAATTCTTCTTCTCTGAGTTCATGCACAGTGTTCTGAATGACCAATTACTATCTCTGGACTATGAAAGAATGAATCCAGAATGGTTGATTTGGATAGATACTGTGACAGAATTTAGCATATCTATGGCTGAAAGAATGCCACAAGTGAGCTTTGGAAATTGACCTGATCTCTGATAATGCAATTGTCTGAGATAATACTGTGCAGTTTTCTGGATATTTGTAATCTTCTGAAGTGTATAAACGTAATTTTTCATTGTGGTAAGTTTAAATTGGCTTGGCTGATGGCTCATGAAGAGATGGGAAACTGGAGGGAACCGATATAGAATGCAAGCTCTGAATAACAGAGAATTGGAATTAAATTGCAACATGCAGATAGTACCCCAATGGTGGGCTTAAACCTGGCTACTACCTGGAGTGGGTGGAAGTTGGGAGTGATTTGGGATAAAGAAAGAAGCAGACTCTGGGGAAACTTGAGTCCAATGAAGAAAACAAATGCTACGAGTGCCAACTGCACACTGCAGATATCCTTAATTTCCTAACTTTTTGGAGGCACAGGAAAAAATGTTTATGCGTCTACAATGGTTCAAGTGTTTTAATGTAGTTAAATGTAGCCTCAAGTGTAAATCTCTGTCTATTGATGGTAAATCATCTATGCCCCAAGACTGATCAGAGCTGCATGCCCCATAAATGAGCTCAGAGTCTGATCCCTTTTCCATACTTGACATGAGCTCTGGAGTGATGTCACCACTGGGTTATCTGTTTCAACTTTCTTATTTATGCAGAAATTTGCTAAATATCTCCCACTTTCAACTTCTAGGTCAAAACCAACAGCTGATCCTTCAGAATGTTAGTCTATACAAATATTGTCCTTTTCAAAGTCCTATTCTGTTCAAGTGCTTCCCCGGACTACTGTTCCTTCACCATCATTTATTTTCCCAGCTGTTTGCCCTTACACTTTCCAGGATTAATCACGTGAATGAGCCATACCACCAAATCAGGATTCATACAGTGAAATGGGATGATGTCACAATGCTATGTAGCCAATGTATTTGGCTTTAAGCAATAAAGTCACTGACTGCAAATGCATAAGGGCAACTGAGAGTTTAAATGCTAGGAAATGGCTGGAAAGGGGAGGCTTTTGGTTTCGTTTTGCCCTACTTAAAAATGTTTGGGGAAAACAGTGAGTAATTTCAGTTCATCCCTCAATATAAGTAACACAGAAATATGTTCTGGCCATGAAATTTGCAGTGTTTCACTAGAGAAATCAGGTCTATGTGAGCAGCAATTGTTTCCCTCCTAGTGTGGAGCACATGAGACACTGGACAGATGAAACCGAGTACCTTAAGCACTCTTTCTAGGAATGCATCTTAGAGGGAATTGGACCCTTGGTCCATCTACCTCAGTATTATCTACATTGATTGACAGCAGCTCTCCAGGGTTTCAGTCAGGTGACACTGCCAGAACCACCTGGAGATTGAACCTGGTAAATTCTCTGCATGCAAAGCAAATGCTCTACCATATGTGACAGCTCCTAGGGGCTGAGGCAGTTCCCCACCCCCAATGTTTTTTCTTAGGGAGCCAGGATCCCTCAACATTCAGAGGGCATTCAGCTCCACCCCTCGGCTCCTCCCTACATTATGCTTGCGACATCAGGACATTGCATCAGGCCCCCTCAAACAACTTGAGAAGATAGCACCTCTGAGCTCTACTACTATGTTATTACGTTTCTCTGAGTTTCCTTCCATTCCTTCCAGTGGAGCCTAGACAGCTGACGATTCTCGGAATCCGTGTTCCTTGCAACATGGTGTGCACAGAGACTAATAGAATCCTAATCTCCTCATTCATATTCTTTTTCTTAAATCACAAAGAAATATTAAATAAATAGACACAGCTGTATCCCACTCTCAGCTATTATTTGTCCTAAAAACAAACAAACCTACCACATGAACTTCAGCAAATGATAATTCACTAAACTTGTGGCTTCCCCCACTGGGTCCAAACATTCAGCACACATCAGAGCTTAAGGTCATGATACTCAGTGTGGTTTTAAACCCCTGGAATGTGGGGTAGAGGGTTAGGAAAGCATTTTTGCTTGATCAAATGACCTGTACTGTATTGGTACTTCAATCACATCTTCCCAAGGTTGAATTTCTTTAGCACTGTCTTTGAAACTCAGCAGGATCCTTTAATATTAATAAAGCACAACATTCTGTCCATAGTATAGGAGATTGCTTTTTAAAAGGGGGAAAGAGAAAAAATATTGGTGCATATTGCCAACCCATTCCCTTTAGAGACTGTCTTGATCTGAATAGCATAACCTTCCTTGTAACACTTAATTAATCTTCCAATATAGTGTTCTCCCAAAGACTGTTTTTCCTTCCCTTTAGCAATGCAGTCATACTAACCTTGCAAAGGCTGCACACATAATAATATACTTGGCTACTCCCTGGGCTCTTGCAGAACCAAAAGACTTGAATACTGCCTGCATTTGTATTGTTACATGCCACATCAATCTCCATGAGTGGTGTGAAGTTCCAGAACCCAGGCTCTGTGTTTCCTTTCAGATATATGGGTTATTGACACATATATACAACCTGAACCTAGATGGAGGTGTTCACAGCATTAACACCCCAAAAAGGTCTTGCTTCTCCCATAGCCACAGCCTTGGAGTTGAACAGAAATCAAACTTTTCTCTCTACCCTCCACTTGCTGCTTTTTCTCCAGCTTCTAGCTCACACAACAGCAAACTCTGCCCTCAAACTCAGGCTTTGTCCTATCTCAAAGCTGGAGAAGGGCCCCCACCCATTTTCCATCTGGCACCCCAAAAGGCCCTGCTTCTTTCATAGCCATAGCCTTGCACTCAAATGGGCAGGCAGCCTCATGCCTGGGCCAACTCTTCATCATACATCCATCCATGTTAACTCCAACCCACAGGTCTAAACTAGGCATCCCCAAACTTGGCCCTCCAGATGTTTTGGGACTACAATTCCCATCATCCCTGACCACTGCTCCTGTTAGCTAAGGATGATGGGAGTTGGAGTCCCAAAACATATGGAGGGCTGAGTTTGGGGATGCCTGGTCTAAACCCTTGGCTTTTATCCCTTGTGGGAGGGAGGAAGCTGATTCAATTTGCACTTTTCACACCTATCCCCTTTGTTGGTCTGAACTTGTCCCCCACCCCACCCCCGCAAGAAGCTTGCCTGTTTAATTGGTGCTTAACTCATGTGAGTTTCTAGGATTAAGGATGGGTCACAATTTTAAAAATCTGCCGGATTTAATGAGCTTTCACATATGCTGATTAGAGAGAACAGGCAGCCCTGTTCAGGGAAGTTTTTAATATGTAATGCTGTACTGTTTTTAACACTGATTGGGAGCCACCCAGAGTGGCTGGGGAAACTCAGCCAGATGGGCGGGGTATAAATAATAAATTATTATTATTATTATTACTTTTCAGTGGGTCCACCACATCTCTTACTACTTCCTAATATACCCTTGTTAATATCTTAAATACACATGATTCTGACTATTTCCCAATTCTAACACCCTTAATTAAGAATTCAGGAGTCTTGTACCCAGAGATTAATAACATTCAGTTCTCCTTCATCTACCTTTTATTCAGGAGATCTAGAGCACTCTGAAATACTGTTAAGAGCTTATGTTCTCAAATGTGATGTATCCAGACCTAAGCTTGATGAGAATTATACCCAGTCCTCTGAATATCCTTACCCCTAAACCCAGAAGCGTTGGAGACAGGTTTGGTCATTCTTTGATGAGAGAAAGCAACTCTGCTCATTTTCAAAGGCAACTTCTCTTCCAATAAGATTATCATATCTCACTAGTCTATATTTATTTACAAGGGGTTGTCACCACTTGTTGCATTGGTCAGAGACTCCTCCAACCCACCACCCTCTGCCAAAACCAATACTTGGCCAAATCTCCTCCTGTTACACTTGACAAACCCTCTCCCTTTACAGCATTTCCCAATCCCTCACTTCTCCTCTAATAGCTCCCTCAATCCCCCTTGCTCCACCCCTTACACTTAACCCAACCCCCATCCTATCACCCTACCTTCTTTCCTTCCCAGAGGAAGGATCTATTGGCAGCTATGGTGGTGTCAGGAGCTGCAGTGATTGAGGGGGCGGGGTGAAGGGTAGACTTTCTCCCCTTTGTTTCCCCACCACCAGCAGAGGCAGTGACAGGGGAAGCACAGCTTCTGTTTTCAGAAGGAGAGAACAAAAAGTCTGCACTTTAATGCAATCTTTCTTTTGACCTTCCCATAACAGCAGCTGCAATGATCTCCTTTGCCCCGCACCATTCCTGCCAGCAAATGCTGCCATAGCCTGCCGTGCTTGTTCTTTTTTGGTTAGGGCTGCCATATGTCCGGATTTTCCCAGCAACCCTATATGTGGTTCACCTGGGCTGCCTTCCCCCCTTGCAGTCAACTCACTGCAGCTGCCTCCCCCCACCCCACCACTTGCTTACCACCTTGCCTGCCTGTCTGGACTGCTCACCTGTTGTTCTATTATCACACTGCAGTTCACATGGTTGCCTACTGGTGGCCACATGAATTGCAGCATGATGACAGCCTTACAATTTTATAGTATACTAAGGTGTGTGTGTGTGTGTTTTCTTTTAAAAGTGTCATATATCACCCTTCAGCAGAGCTTCTGTGGTAATTTACCAAAAAAGAAAAAAAAAAGATACTGGCATTTCTGAGGAATAAAAACATAGTTGAGGATTGGGTGGGGAGAAGAAAACAACTTTATGGTGTTATAGTAGTAATAAAATCCAGAATCTAGAGTTGAATGCCAATGAACAATTGCAACTCTAGCTTATCCAATTATATATTTCCAATAATTTTATTTAAACAGTTTGGTTTGCTCCATTTGTTTCTATTCATAAATCATCAAGCCCCAAACCCATGCTTTTTGGAAATATATTTTGTTATTCAAGCTTTACACCTTGTTCAAACAAATAATTGTGTAGTCTTCCAGCACAATCCCCTCAAGTGTTTCATCGAGTTATTCAAAATGGCATTTGGTGGTTAATAGCGGCTTAGCCTTTTCTTTCTCTGGGTACATTAAGGAATATTCTCTTCTTGTCTGCTAGAAGCTATAGAAACTCTTGAAATGTTCAGAGATAAAACACAAAAGCGACAAGATTTTGGTGCTTCTCCTGGCCTCTTTTCAAGCTCCTGCACATCAAATCAATGGAGAATAACAATTTTGTTCACTTGAGCAGTTGTGCCAGTGTTATTCCGCTGCCTATGGTTCAAAAAAGGGAAACACTGTTCGAGTTTATCATCCAGCTGAATAAACAAAAGGAAGCAATGCTGTCAATTCCAAACAAAAAGCCCTCGGGCCAAGAGAGAACAAAAGGCCAAGAGTACATTCAAAACCTTAACATTTATGGGTACTGCTGCACGTCTGCCTCTCTTAATACTACGACTGAAAGTACTTCTCAGAGCAAATGACAATCCCATATTCTGTAGACTTTGAGAGCTTCCTCCTTCTGTTCATTGCCAATACAATTTCTTTCATGCTGGCCCTTTGTCCAGCACATTATTGCTAAGGACCAATCAGGTCAGCAGAGCAGATAGCTTTGGTGACCCATTCCTCTGACTTCCATCACAAATCATCATCCCTCTGCTCTTCCTGTCTCTCTTTCAGAAAACTCCAATAAGTGATGAGTTTGAATCACAGTCACCAATTAGGGGTGTGTGTGTGTGTGTTAAATATGCGGATGCCCCTTCAACAAGGCGAGTCATGGCATATATGTCATCTAAAGTGAGTAAAAAGAAAAAAGAACTAAATATGTAGTCAAGAAACTGCAGGAAGAAATACAGCAGCAGCAACATTCTTCCACATTCAGTTTGTGGCTCAGGCTGCATATACACCATACATTTAAAGCACACTTCCCTCCTCCAAGAATCCTGGGAACTGTAGTTTGTTAAGGGTGCTGAAAACTGTAACTTTGTGAAAGTGAACTATAGTTCCCATGATGCTTTAGAGGAAGCCATGTGCTTTAAATGAGTTTCAAATACATGGTTATATGCAGCCATAGTCAATAAAATCATATTTTCGGAAGAGCTCTATGGGTGTTTTGAAGCTCAACATCAAAAAAAGGAAGATCATGGCCACTGGTCCCATCACCTCCTGGCAAATAGAAGGGGAAGAAATGGAGGCAGTGAGAGATTTTACTCTCTTGGGCTCCATGATCACTGCAGATGGAGACAGCAGTCACGAAATTAAAAGACGCCTGCTTCTTGGGAGAAAAGCAATGACAAACCTAGACAGCATCTTAAAAAGTAGAGACATCACCTTGCCAACAAAGGTCCGTATAGTTAAAGCTATGGTTTTCCGAGTAGTGATGTATGGAAGTGAGAGCTGGACCATAAAGAAGGCTGATCACCAAAGAATTGATGCTTTTGAATTATGGTGCTAGAGGAGACTCTTGAGAGTCCCATGGACTGCAAGAAGATAGAACCTATCAATTCTTAAGGAAATCAGCCCTGAGTGCTCACTGGAAGGACAGATCGTGAAGCTGAGGCTCCAATACTTTGGCCACCTCATGAGAAGAGAAGACTCCTTGGAAAAGACCCTGATGTTGGGAAAGATTGAGGGCACAAGGAGAAGGGAATGTCAGAGGACGAGATGGTTGGATAGTGTCAGGGAACTGCCATCGGAGGGACAGGTGGTGGAGAGGCTCCAGGCGAATAGGAGAGACTCTACAGCAGAAGAAGGAACCAGTAGGGGGAGAGCAGGAGTTCCAGCGGAAAGGGAATCGGGGGAGAGGCTCTGGGATACTTCTAGTGAGAACAGTGAGGAGGTAACAAGAACCCCTTTAGCAACCCCCACCCCTCGCCGGAAGCTGTCACGCAGAGAGTCCAGGAGGCGCATGTCCGTCAAACAACTTTTATGTTGGAGTAAGTTCCGTAGACGCCCACTGTCGGATTCTACCAGCGACTGACGGAGTCATGCTTTGGGGGCTCCGTTAGTGCCTAGGTTTGGGTGACCAGCCAAACCCCAGAGGGATCAAGCTTTTACGCACAAGCAGCTCATTATCCCATCATAGCAATCCGACAGTCTTTGAAAGCAGCTTGTGCAAGCAGAGGGCATCATGAGCGAACCAGCCGGAACCGGAGGAGCTGGAGCTGGAGCAGGTCCAAGCCTGGAAGAAAGGTACAGGGCGTTGGAGGTCCAGCTCGCGCTGCAAACGGCGAGGCTCGAGGAGAGGAGGGCTCAAGATGCGGATAAGGGAAAAACCACCCCACTTGCCAGAAAGGTGCCTGGATTGGTGCAGAAATTTGGGGGGATGCCAGGAACTATCAAGCCTTTAGGACAGAGATGCAATATGCTCTCAATCTACTGTTTGATGACTTCCCCGATGAGAACTCTAGAGTGGCGTACGTGATTGGCCATCTAGAGGGAGGGGCGAGGGACTGGATTAGGCCCCTGATGGCAGCCAATAATGAAATCTTAAAGGACACAATGAATTTTTTTCACGCCATGGACTTGATGTTTTCCAGCGAGATTGAGCAAGGGGTGGTGCGCAGGCAGTTAATGGCATGTAAACAGGGGAGCCGATCTGTACGTGAGTACTGGACTGAGTTCACCATGCTGATTCATAGACTGGGGTGGGACCTTGCGAGTGAACCTATTCAAATGCTGTTTGAAGAAGGGCTCTCTCCGTCAGTGAAAGATGAACTTTCCCGGGCGCCTAGGGCGGAGTCTATGGACCATCTGACTAAATCTGCGCTGTCCATAGGAGCGCGCCAGGAAGCTAGAGCTTTGGAAAAGCGGGAAGGAAAGGGGGAACGTTGGAAGGACTTCCGCATTCCGGAGATTCCGGAGCAGCCTTTCCCGCCAGCAGAGCCGATGGAACTTGGAACAGCGCGCGCGCGCAGTTTCAAACACCAGTGAGGGGCAGAGGGAACTGATAGAGGGTACTGAGAACGATGAATACGCCCAAGAGAAATTCAGAGAACTCAGGAGGACAGAGGAGAACACAGGGGGGTTTGAAGAAAAGAACGGGGCGTTGTATTACAAAGGGGCACTGTACATACCAGATGGGGAACTGAGGGGCAGAGTACTCAAGCAGTTGCATGACAGCCCCACAGCGGGGCATTTTGGACAGCACAAAACCATGTGGTTGGTTACCAGAGAGTTTTGGTGGCCCAAGGTGAGGGAGGACGTACGGGAATATGTCAGGGGTTGCGACAGGTGCCAGCGAGCGAAAGGGGAGAGGGTGGCGCCAGCGGGGCTATTACAACCCTTACCCACACCAGAAAGGCCATGGGAGGCAGTATCCATAGATTTTATGACGGACCTGCCAAAATCCAAGGGCAAAACAGCTGTCATGGTGGTGGTAGATCTATTAACTAAGATGTGTCATTTTATAGCCTGTTCCCATGCGGTCACCGCGGAGGAAACCGCCAAGTTATTTGTAGAGCATATTTTCAGGTTGCATGGCGCCCCCTTGAGGGTGGTCAGCGACAGAGGGAAACAGTTTACTTCCAGGTTCTGGAGGAAACTTATGAGCTTACTGCACGTGGAACTCAATTTCTCAACTGCCCGGCACCCAGAAACAAATGGGCAAGCGGAAAGGGCAAACGGGATTTTACAACAATACCTGAGGTGTTATGTAAAAGACAGAGAAAATGATTGGGTAGATAAGTTACCTCTGGCAGAATTTGCCTACAACAACGCGGAGAACGTGTCCACAGGGATGAGTCCTTTTCTGGCAAATTATGGGTGTCATCCCCGGGCATTTCCAGGAGAAGGAGGGGAGAGGTGGAGCGTGCCAGCGGCGGAACACTTTTTTGAAGAGATGGAAGCGATCCACCGTCAGCTTCAACTTAACTTAGAGAAAGCCAAGGAGGAATATAAGAAACAAGCAGACAGAAATAGGAGGGAAGGTGAAACTATAAGGGTGGGAAACCGGGTGTGGCTATCCACCCAAGGACTACCGTTCAAGGGAGGGAGTAAGAAATTGAGACCCAAAAGATTGGGACCCTTTGAGGTCATACAGCAGGTCAACCCAGTAACATTCAAACTCAGACTGCCCAGTCACATGAAATTGCACCCAGTATTTCACAGGTCATTACTGTCGCCGTACCGAGAGGGACGTGAGTGGGGGGAGCGTGAGAGAGAGGTCACCCAAACGCCCGTGATAGAAGAGAGAGAACGCGACATGAACGTGGCAGGAATCATTGATTCCAGGTGGAAGGGGAATCAGGTGGAATATCTGGTAGAATGGGAGGGGGAAGTTGAGTCGGAAAACACTTGGGTACCAGCAGAGTTAGTCAAGGACGAGGTGTTAATAGAAACATTTCATCAGCGTTTCCCAAAAAAACCGCAACCCGTGGCACGATTTAGAAGGGAACACTTTGGGACCACCGATGAGGAAGGGGAGTTTGAAGGGTTCCCAGAGTCAGGGGTGGGTGAGGAAGCCGACTCCGACGAAGAAGAGGAAGACGAGGAGAGAGACGGTACGCCGTGGTTAGAAGTGTTTGAATCCTCGGACGACGAGGAGAGTTCCTTCTGGGGCTTTCCGCCCTCACCGCCAGTGGGAGAGGAGGCGGGGGGTGAAGGGGGCCCTGGGGGGGAGGTGGATGTCAGGGAACTGCCATCGGAGGGACAGGTGGTGGAGAGGCTCCAGGAGAATAGGAGAGACTCTACAGCAGAAGAAGGAACCAGTAGGGGGAGAGCAGGAGTTCCAGCGGAAAGGGAATCGGGGGAGAGGCTCTGGGATACTTCTAGTGAGAACAGTGAGGAGGTAACAAGAACCCCTTTAGCA
This sequence comes from Podarcis gaigeae, assembly GCF_964106915.1. NCBI lineage: Eukaryota > Metazoa > Chordata > Lepidosauria > Squamata > Lacertidae > Podarcis > Podarcis gaigeae. Next base: position 88,703,132 of record NC_139678.1, on the reverse strand, counting down.
ACCCCCACCCCTCGCCGGAAGCTGTCACGCAGAGAGTCCAGGAGGCGCATGTCCGTCAAACAACTTTTATGTTGGAGTAAGTTCCGTAGACGCCCACTGTCGGATTCTACCAGCGACTGACGGAGTCATGCTTTGGGGGCTCCGTTAGTGCCTAGGTTTGGGTGACCAGCCAAACCCCAGAGGGATCAAGCTTTTACGCACAAGCAGCTCATTATCCCATCATAGATAGTGTTCTTGAAGCCACCAGCATGAGTCTGACCAAACTGTGGGAGGCAGTGGAAGACAGGAGTGCTTGGCATGCTCTGGTCCATGGGGTCATGAAGAGTCGGACATGACTAAACGACTAAACAACAACAACATGGGTGTTCCTCATGCTTCCAAGTTTTTTTACAGCACACACACAATATTATTAGCATAAAAATGCCAGCCCTTATATTTTACCCTTTCTATGGTAGATCTGATTTTTAAAAAACCTATTGCCAACCACCTTTTTGCAATATCTTAGTTTCCAGTAGTAAACACCCCCCCCCCCAGGTTCTCCTGGATGCCCTATTAAATTAAGGCACTTCCCCAAACATTTTCTTATGAAAAGACAAGAAGGAATCTGCAAAAATGTGCATAGCAGGACTCTGGGAGGTGCCACAAAATTATTTGCCCCTCTCTTTCCCACATTGCCATATCCTACCCCTCCAATCCTTCCTAACATTTTTTTTTATTGAACTTTAATGCATGATGTAAAACATACCCTGCAACAGTTCCATCAGAATCCAGAAAAGGTAACAGTTTTGACATTTCCTGATTTATGATGGCATCCTCCCCTGATTGCCCTACCCAGTCGACATTCCCCAGTGAATTACAATCAGTGATGGAAAGAATAAAAATAGTTTTAATGTAATGAGAAAATTAAATGGGGGGGTAGGAAGAGAGAAAGGGAATGCGGGCTTTAAGTACATGAGATTCCAGTAAAAGATTAATGTTCAATTAAAGAACCGTTTTAAAAAAAGGCAGCCAAGTTACATTGAATTTCTCTGATTTATCCTCCTTATAATACGTGATTCATTCATGAATGGACAAACCTCCAAAGGTCTTCAACCCAATTCTCAGATACAGATGCAGAACATGATTTGCAGAATGATAAAATTGTATGCTTTGTTAAAATTTACAAGTGGCACTTTGGAATCCAAAGACTGGCAGGTTTGAGGTATTCTAGATTGAAAGGATGTATCCCAGTATCACATGATTAAATGATAATTCCCCCCCCACACACACACAGGAAGATAAATATCCCCTATTATTCACAATCTTGGACCAGCTATACTGACACACACACCAGCTTCCAGGATCCTCTGAGTCCATTTGACAAGCTTCAGCTAGTAGGCATTTTGGTGATTGTCAAGCTAGCCATGTCAACAAGTTTGATATACATGAGTGGTGCTGTGGGTTAAACCACAGAGCCTAGGGCTTGCTGATCAGAAGGTCTGCGATTCGAATCCCCGCGATGGGGTGAGCTCCCGTTGCTTGGTCCCTGCTCCTGCCAACCTAGCAGTTCGAAAGCACGTCAAAGTGCAAGTAGATAAATAGGTAGCACTCCGGCGGGAAGGTAAACAGTGTTTCCGTGCACTGCTCTGGTTTGCCAGAAGCGGCTTAGTCATGCTGGCCACATGACCCAGAAGCTGTATGCCAGCTCCCTTGGCCAGTAAAGCGAGATGAGCGCCACAACCCCAGAGTCGTTTGCGACTGGACCTAATGGTCAGGGGTCCCTTTACCTTTACCTTTACCATACAAATATATGGCAAAGAGATAGAAATGCAACATCCCACACTAAACAGTCCCAAGAAATCTGGAATTGTCAATTGTGCTTCAGTTCCTCTGGTCTATCTGTGAATCTGACCTGGGTGTTACATTTCATACATTACGTAAACCTATGGTAGGTTGACTTCCACATCTACAAAAACACCTCATGAACCATTCTATTTCCCATACACACTAGTGGTGGATCTTGGGGTCTCAAATTTCAGTGGTTACCTGTGTGACGCCAAAATTTGGTGCCAAACCCTCTGCCTGTCATGCTCAATTGAAAATAATAGTTTTACAATGTGCCCCAAAGGTGCAGGCCCAGTGTGACCAAACAAATCATGCTCTTCTAAATTTGCCTCTGCAGACACATACATACAAGCATACACACAAGGTTCAATGCAAACATTTAATAAATAGATGAAAGAATTCAAACTCTTTAAATATCACATGCTCATTGGGCATGCTTCTCATGCAGTTATATCCTTAACTGAATGCGAAATCACCTGTAATGTCCGGCTCATCATCATAAAAAGTCTATGCAGATATATGATGTGTAGTGGCATAAAATCAAAGTCATCTGCACTTCAGTAAGGATCTCAAAAAACCATTGTCTGGCATTCTTTTATTTTAGCCTTAGGGCTTTCTATTGAAGGATCAGTCTGCCCTTCCTGATGTTTTTTTCTCCCCAGCCTATGTGCTTTTGCTCTGTGTCGCACTTTCCTTTCTGTACTTTGCCCTGTGCTGAATAATTGACTTGACATCCACTTCGAGGCTGCAATGCAAACAGATCCTTTTGTGTTCGTTCATGTATATTAAATTTCACCTGAGCATCCCTGTTCTCTGTCCCTTTCCAGATAATTAAGAAAAGCCAGCAATATAAATTAGCCTCTGGGGCAAATTAATCTCCCTAAATACCAAACATCTGTATTTTGCCAAGTCCCAGGATTTACCGTAGCTCCTGGTTTCAAAAGCCTTTAAGAAGTGAAAGAATTTGAATGATGCACAGAACTGGCTTCTCTAGTGACATATTTTTAAAGTGTGATTTTTTTTAAAAAAAAGTTCATTAATTTACCTCTAGGAATGCATAAGTGATTCAATTTTTGGAACTTCCAGTGCAAAATGATTTGATCTTGCATGGCTTTAAAAGAGGGGTAGACAAATTAATGGAGGATAAGGCTATTAACAACTTATCAAAGAGCCATGAGATACCTGCTTTTCCTGCTTTGAGCTTTGTATTCTTATCTAGCAAATAAACCTATTAAACTAATCAACTTGGTGTTTCTTTTATTGCCTATCTGATTCTCAAATAACCCCTTGGCATGACTTCACTCTCCCCTGCTCTACCTTCCCTGAGAATTCCCTATTGGGATAGTCAAAAAAAAGAAGAAAGAAAGAAAGAAAGAAAGAAAGAAAGAAAGAAAGAAAGAAAGAAAGAAAGATGACATCTACAGGCATACTAGCTCCTCAAGTTTGGATAAAGCCTGCCAAATTACAGACAAATGGGTACAGGGACATCAAATAAAGTGTTGTCATGAGATTAATGGTTGCTGCCTTCTAGGATCCTACCTGCCTATTGTTCTAGGATCCAAGCTTAGTACATAACAGTGAAGATGCCAGAATTAGGGGATGCAATAATTTCTGAGGAGCTGAATTTAATCTCCTCTGAAATTTGATTTATGAAAAGCTTGCCCTCCTTATGTAAGAACTGCCCAGCCAATCCTTAACTTTCCCCCAAACTTACGTGACTGTAGCTACATCATATAGAGGATGTTGTGGAAAATTTATTCCTTCCCTGGCACATTGAACACTGAAAAGGAAGAGTCCAAAAGATCAGTGACTCAGGGGACAGTGGGTTCTGAATAGTTTGCTCCCATGTGCTTACATTCATGGCCCACTTTTTCCCCATCATGGAACACAAAGAAGCGTGCATTTGGTTTTCCAAGCAGTCCCACATCTGAGCATTAACCAGCCCTGCTTAGCTTCAGCAAGGTGGTGGCTCCTTTCTTCTGCAGATCTTATCCTGGGACTTAGAGAGGGGCAGAAATGTCAAGGATGAGGGTGGGGATGGGAAAGGCAAGTAGGCAAGAGAGGAAATGTAAGGAAATGCAATTACAAATTTTACCCCCAAAAAGCAATGGGTGAGATTCAACTAATGAGTTCCATCAGCAGAAGCCTTGTGCAATGACTTCTGCTTGCACAATGGGACTTTCCCCTTTCTCCTCCCTCTGCATGCTCCCACAGCCCCCACAGTTGGCTTAGGGGGGCAGGAGTACCCCTAAAACACCACATCAGGGGAGGATTGGGAGAATTATTGCAAGGGGCAAGCCAAAATACTTTATCTCATGGAAAAACCAGAAGAGCACAACATTGTATTTCTCCCAATGTTCTTAAGAGGGCCAAACCACACAAAGGAAATAACTGTCTCTCTAGCTGCTGAGGGGCTGCAGAAAGCAATAAATGTAGACATACTTCAGAGTAGCAATATTGTCAACAGATAGTGTCAGATTACAGCAGGCTAACTATTACAAGCAATTGAAGGGGAAAGCAATGGCATTAAGGGATAAAAACACCCTCAAATGTAACCAGCTTGTCAATAAACGTGTCTGTGATTATCAAGACAATCAGATTGCAAAGGGAGCTGACAGTGAGATGATATGAGGGGTTTTTTTTAGGAAACAGGTCCCTCTTGTTTCAAAATTAGCAGATTTGCTGGTTTGTAATTGGCAGTGATGCTGCCTGAATAAACATAGCTTCATCCAGCGTCTGCTGGCTTCAAGTTAATTAGCCATGAGTTCTCTTTCTTGGAACAAGAGCTGTGCGCTGTGAGCTTTCCCAATTGGAGCATTTGAACATGGCTGGAAAATTGCTCAGGTTGGGAAGAGCCCAGACTGCCCACTGCTCCAAGTCTAATACTCCATTCTTCAGCACAAGGCTGGTCTCTCAGGGGTGGAACCATGTTTAGGCCCTCATCTTGGAAAGTCCTCAAAACATTTGATTCTCAATCTGTTGGAGAGCATTTTTAAACAAAATTGCTGCCAACCCCTTCGCAACAAAACCTAGGCTCTTCCTTACCAATTCACACTGTTAGGCAGCATAATACAGTTAGCCATCTTAACCCATGGTACTTTCATTGCATTGGCTGTATATGGACTCAAAGGCTGTGAAGGAAATCTCATTTCAAAATACCTTTAAAGTGGACACGCACTCACACTGGTGGTCAATATCTTCTTGGATGAGAGAGAAGTCATCTCACACTGATGCTCAGTTTCTTCTTGGGCTCTTCTGGACCAAGTTGATGAACCAGGTGCTCTTCCTAGGTCATCAACATACACACATATATTAAGAGTGTGCAGCAACCACAGGACTCGCCCATCTGTAGCATTGGGAACCACCTCATCTGTTTCATATCTGATCTGTGTCACACAGTTCAGTTCAGTATTTGGGTCCAAATCTGATTTGTTGAATCTGTTTCACTCTCAATGATTATAATGGGGAAACTAAAAATGGCTACAACATCCCCCCCTTTTCACATAAATAAATGAAATTTGTAGGGTAAGAAGCTCATCCAGGGTAGATTATGCCAGCCAAATTTTAGGCAGATCTGCCCAGGAGTTTTCATGCATAGAACCTTTACATTTTGTTTATTTACTGTACTGACAAAAAGATAAAGATTAAGGATTCTAGCAAGCAAGCAAAGGCATATTAATACACACACTTTCCTTGCCTCTCTCCCCTCACCCACTAATAAGTTAAAATACATGATGGAAATATATATCTCTATGTCTGGCATATGCTGCAGGCTCAGAAAGTTGAACACTCATAGGAAGAATGCATGGTTCTGATTGGCTTAGGGTGGGCTGATTGCCAGGTGAGTGATCAGAATTTTTCCTGCCCTACCCAAGCCATTTATAAGAGAGAGAGAGAGAGAGAGAGAGAGAGAGAGAGAGAGAGAGAGAGTTACCATAGTTGCTGGAGACAGGGTTGGGCCCTGCTAGTAGTGATTATTTTGATTGGTTAAGCAAGCATACGAGGCGCACAGAAGCATCTAGGAAGGCCTCTCAGTCAGTGGAAATACATTAATCAGTGTTGCTAACAGGAGAAGACTGGACTATGGTTTTGGACACTCAGAAATTTAGAAGGGCTACACCCCACTTTTCCCAACAGAGGAGCCCCCACTGCCACACCTAACACATACCTGCACATGCAAAGCTTAGCTATATTAAGTTACTTATCTGGCCAGCAAAGTAGTTCACACCTAATCAAAGATTTGAGCCTGGATTTCCAGTATCAGATGCAACACTATGCCTACTGTAACATATGGTACTCAAGTGTCCCATTCTTTCAAATCTGTAAGTATAATTAGTCCAAGAGAGGATGAGGAAGGAGACGGGGGGGGGGGGGATTTCTGCTTAGCCTCTCTTAAGTGGATTATGATGCCCTTGCACAGTGCGAGCACTCTTAAACCCACAGCATGTCTGCCTCTATTTGTCAAGTTATTATGCACACAGCCATAAGAGGCAGCAGGTTTCCAGTAACAGTCAATTTAAGCGGATGTTAGTTTCAAGAGATTGTATGTTCGGAGCATAATAACTGTTTGCCGCACAACTGCATTATTCAAGAATAAATAAACAAGCGCTAAATAAAGGACATTAGCACAGCTTCATTTTCCATTTGTCGGGACAATGAAGTGCAGCTGATTCTTATCTAATCGGTGATTTCATGAATGTCCCGATGCAGGAAAACCAGCTGCAGCCCAAGCATCTTCTGTGAGCAATAATGATGCACTTGAATACACAATGGATAATTACTTACTTTGCTATGGGATAAGAGACAGTATTGTTTTCTTCAGAATGAAGCCAATCCACCTTGCAACTGGTGGGTCTTGAAGAGAAGAAGACACAAAAGAGAGCAATCAAAAAAGTGAATCCTTTCCAGCTGCATTTGTAGGGTGACAAATCCACATTAGCTAGCCAGGTGTCCGGAGGGACACAGGGCAACCAGATCCACTTATGTATGTTTATCACTGAATAGATGAATATGATGCCTTGCATCTGTGAATGAGGCCTCACTGACAAAACTTCAACAAAACTCAGTTTCACCTCAAACAGTGGAGGTTGTATCTTCAGTGGAGCAAGTTCCTCCTCATCAACACAGAGTAAGGGCTGAAAAAATGAGGTGGATGCTAATATAAAGTAACCCCGAGACCTTTTCTGGAAAAAGGACCTTTTAAAACAACTGCCTCACTAGACTCTGTTTTTTCTAATGCCCCCAAGGACCACTTGAGGGTTTTTAAATATATAAAGGTAAAGGTAAAGGGACCCCTGACCATTAGGTCCAGTCATGGCCGACTCTGGGGTTGCGGTGCTCATCTCGCTTTATTGGCCGAGGGAGCCGGCATACAGCTTCCGGGTCATGTGGCCAGCATGACTAAGCCATTTCTGGCGAACCAGACCACCACACGGAAATGCTGTTTACCTTCCTACTTTTACGTGCTTTCGAACTGCTAGGTTGGCAGGAGCAGGGACCAAGCAATGGGAGCTCACCCCGTCACAGGGATTTGAACTGCCAACCTTCTGATCGGCAAGCCCTAGGCTCTGTGGTTTAACCCACAACACCACACGCATCCCATATATATATATATATATATATATATATATATATATATATAATCAAGCAGTATATAAATTTTATTAAATAAATAAAATAACCAGTCTTGATAAGTCAGCCCCAACAAGAGACTGGATGTTGAGTGCTAAGGCATTGCACCCCTTAAAAATGTTAGATTTTAGAAACTGAATAGAAGGTGTTCCACTGTATTTAGAGGGAAGATTTTTTTTCCCCTCTCCTTAAGCATATGGTGTGGACAAACTTAGGAGTTGCCTTCTGCGATTTGCCTACAACTGTTGCTCTGTAAGCAGCTTTCAGCAGGACTCTTTGCTTGTGGAAAGTGGGCTATGGGTTGTGTAAATTAATCCATGGATGCTTATCTTACCATATGGCAAAATATTGGGCAGTAGATCACAACACTGCAGCCTCTTTCATTGCTTGCATTATTATTTCTTTGTCAACCAGCATTTGAATCTGCGAGAGAAGGAGACAGGGATGAACTTTTGTATCAAAATGTAGACTATAAGACTATGAACAAGGAAGCCAAAAATATATTCCCATTTCCCACTGAGATTCGCTATTGTTTTTTTCTGCCCTCTTTTCTCTTTCCACCAACCATCTTATCATCACTATAAAAACCCTGCACGTGTGATGTCTGTTGGAGAGAGAAGTGCCTGCTAGTGCAGGAGTTAATCAGAACATGCTCTTTTGAAATGTGAGCTCTCAAGAGAGAACGTGAAGTTTCTGCTGCTGTTTTCTTTAACAGAGTCAGAGCCCATGACAGTTCTGCTTACTGGATAAAGTACATATTTTCCAACCATTCTGACGGATGGGATTTTGGACAGGCACACAAGCCATGTGCATGCATGCAAGGCTCTTATTCTGCAACTTCTACATGTTTAATATAAAGGGTATTCAGGGTTGTGAAAGGGGCAAGCAAAATGATCAAGGGCTGGAGATCGCTTTCCCCACAAGGAAAAGCTTGAACATATGAGACTTATTAGAGGAAAAAAGTCAAGTGGTTGCTAAAGCTCTACCAAACCAGCCTTGGTGAAGAACATTTAAGGTTTGCATGCCTCAAACAAAAGGCAAACTTTTAAAGCTTCTAAACTATTTCCTGGGCTTGGATCAAAAACCAATTTACCCTCCCCACATCCCTGCCAGCCCTTCCTGGGAACTTTACTTTGTTAATGGTGCTGGGAGCTGTAGCTCTGTGAAGGGTAAACTACAGCTCTCAATATTCTTTTTTGGGAGTGCTTTAGATGTACTTTCAATGTATGGTGTGTATGCTACCAAAATCTGGCACAATTTTGGTGGACCTTGATTCTTCCACCCCTGTTTTCATCGTCTTATTTTTACAGGCAGTAAATGGGGGGGGGGAGATGGGGTAGCTTTTCAAGGCTGGGGGGTTAAATGAGGGGGAGGGATGAAATCTACCAATCTGTAGTTAGTGCTATCTAGTGGCTGCCACAACCCTCCCTGCCTGATGCTGGAAACTTAGGAAGTTACTTAGCACCAAGACAAACCAAAATTGCCTGTTTTTGTTGGAATAAGCTTTCAGGGTCCCAGGCAGTGGTGTTTTAGCTCACTTGCTACTGGAGATTACAGGGATTGGGCTTGCAGCCTTCTGTAGGCAGTGCTAGTGTTCTGCCACAGAGTTATGGTCACTCCCTGTCAGAGCTCAAGACATTTCGCTGAAGGAGGTGGAACTGCAAAAGGTGGACCTTCACCACCACACCCAGCTCAAGGTGTGGTGTTCCCAAGGCTGGTCCAAGCTATTTTGGGCCGGAGGCAGAAAGTAACATACAAGCCTGCATTATGTTAGGGGGAACTGCCTGCAAAATGTTGTTTTGACAAAATTGCATATGAAATTGTGCATATCAGGAGAAATGTGCCCTAAAGTGCTGATGAATTTCCCTGGGGGCTTTTAAAAAAATAATAATCTCAAACTGATGTGGAACTTGGGTGAACTACTCTTAAGATTAGAAAAATGAGAAACTGAATTTGACAGATTTTCCCGGCCCTACAGAGCCTTCCAAATGGAGACAGGAAGCATATTAAGCAGATAATTAGCAAAACCCAGAAGCGAGGTCCAAAAAAATTGATTTGGAGACTGGACGCACACACACAGACACACACACACACCCCTTGTTTAGGAGTATCAACATGACAAGCCAAAACTGCAAATTCAGGTATGTCAGAGTTTGATGCATATAACCCAGCAACCTATAGGTTTCCCCCAATTCTCCAAAGAACTTAAATACATGTCTAAATTTAAACTCAAATGCTCTCAAAGAATTCACTAGGGCAATCCGGGTTAAGTGGGTTTTGAACTCCAACACAGTTACTGAAGGTCAAATTGCTCAGGTCTTTTCATTAAGGCCCAAGAGTACTAAATGATGAAAACATGTCAGTGTCTCTTATCTTACATAAATTTCTAGCCCTCAGGGCTGTGCATAGTAATGAGCATAGCACTGGCCAACCGGGACCCTTAGATATAAAACTAGGCCACATGGATTGACATCGCTTCTTCTTGCTGATTGGATGGCCTTCGGAATCTCCCCCCACCCCTCAGTCACAGCTGTCAGTTTACAAAGCTGGAATGACAGCAACCATGTTGGGAATAACAACAGCCTAACTATAACATAGGGGTGTGTTCTTCTTCTGAGGGTCAATGTAGGCTGCTGAGATTACTGGTTAAATAAAGATGATATGGTCTGTGCCTTTAGCTACCTTAGGCTCTTTTAGTGAAAGGGCTGGATAGTCGTATTTATTTTTTAAAAAAATACTTACAATAAATAATCATCTTAGTAAGTCACAGCTGGTGAACTTGTTCAGTAGTAGCAACCACTGTGGCACTGAGGGGAGGGGAATTCCCATCTGTAACAGAAACCAGAAGCAATGGTGGAAGTAGGGAACCATTTGAACATAATGGAAGGAGCCAGACTGCAATTGTCCTCCATCTGTCAGTCAGTATGAAATAGCAGTGAATGGTTCTTCTTAGGAAACCATTTATTTGGTGGTACTTTTAAAGACACAGGCCTTCTATCTCTTACTGCTGATACCACTGAGAGTAGCTAGTCAGTCAGCAGTGCCACATTTGTATGAATGGCTGAGTTAGGTACATCCAATTTCTTTATCTGATGTGGCCATTTCAGGGCCCCCTGCAACAAATGACAGCCCCCAAATACTGCAGTTTATTTGCCTCCACCCAACCACTTGAAATGTCAAAAATCTAGGGATAAGAGAGGCAAATTGGGGGAAATTGTACTGGGGAAAATTCCGCTAGAACCCCTTCCCAGCTCTTTATATCCCTTTTTGATGGTCCTGCAGCAGATTTGATGAGTGAACCGTTTCGCTCTTATTTTGAGATATTTTATATTGTAAACTGCCCTGTAATCCTCAGAAGGACAGTGTAGACACTTAATAAATAATGAAATAATAATAAAATATCCATGCCCAGAGCAATTAAGAATGGACAATAAGTGTACATCTTTTTTTTTTTGTCTTGAGAAAAAGTCTGCATTAAAAACTCATAAGTAGCACAGACCTAACCTGTAGTGAAATAAATACATATATATCTAGGGCTGTGAACCAGATCCAGCTGAAGCCCAAAGTCTGAACCAAGTTAGGCTGTTTCAGGGGAATCCAGGTTTCAGCCCAGTATGGTGGTGACAGCTCTGGATCACCTTAGGCTGGGTTGGGATGCCTAGAACAATCTGCAGCTGTCAGGGGGGTGGAAAGGCTGCAGGCAAGGGTCTGCTTTAGCAGGGAGCATGCAGGGAAAGCAGATCCCAGCAGGAATGAATCTCCAGCCACCATCTGGTGTGCATAGCCCTACGTATAAATGTTGTTTGAATTATGACTGAAGGGACATTAGAAGGGCAAAAGAAGAGCAAGAGGCAAGCCTGCCTACAAGCAGATTTAAGAAAAGAGTGAAAGCATCAGGAAACCAACCTCCTGCTGAGGCTCAAACAGGTTAGGAGAGCAGGTTGGATGCCACACTACAATCAGAAACAGCAGGATTTGAGGGCGAATGCTATTGATAAGAGAGAAAGGTATGCATATTATGATTTGTTTATGTACTTATAAAAGGCATAACATGTCTTGCTTGTTAAAAAACAACAACTCATGCAACAAGACTTTTTCCTCTTTCACTTTCCAAATTTTAAGCCATGGTGCATAACTTTCTAAGTATCCAAGGCATTAATTACAGTGGTACCTCAGGTTAAGTACTTAATTCGTTCTGGAGGTCCGTTTTTAACCTGAAACTGTTCTTAACCTGAAGCACCACTTTAGCTAATGGGGCCTCCTGCTGCTGCTGTGCTGCCGAAGCACTATTTCTGTTCTCATCCTGAAGCAAAGTTCTTAACCCGAGGTACTATTTCTGGGTTAGCGGAGTCTGTAACCTGAAGCGTATGTAACCTGAAGCATATGTAACCCGAGGTACCACTGTATATTCTTAATTTAGGACCTAAGTGTTTGTCTTCAGGCACATCCACCCTTTCTCCTTGCACACTTATGTCAAGCATCCAGTTGTTTTCTGAAGACAGGCTCTTCATGACACTTTTGAACATCTGCTTCCCATCACAGCAGGTATCTACGACCACAACTCTGCAGACTATAAACAGAGCTATAGATGAGCAGCCTTTGAAAGCTCCATATGGCAGAGAATTTTTAACACAAGATAATATGCCGAAAATGTATTGTATACATCACAGGGAATATCAGGTCTGTTGGTCTGTTCTCTGGTGAATCCCACATGTTGGGACCTTACGTGAAGTGTCTTGTTCAGGCTTCAAGGCTGATCTCAGGAGAGAAGGAGTAGTATGGAGAAGACTACCTCTTTCAATGGAGGGATAAGTTAGTTTCAAAAGGAGCAGGGATGAATAAAAATATTTTTTCTTGCGGTCTCCTCTTCACTTGGGATTCTGCCGAAGCTTGTTCAGCTGTCAATGGAATACCAACAAGCCAATCCTGAATATCCAGTAGGTGGCTATGAGTCTGCTGAAGTCTAAGAGTGCTTTTATAAGGAACTGCCTCAACGACAAAGGTCAGGCTGCTCTTTTGGTGATATAAGACTCTAAGGCTTGAAGGAAGTGGGTTCATGGCAGCGAGGTTAATAGAAAAACAGCTTCATCTGCACTGATGCAACCTGTTTTTTGAAGCTTGTGAGGAGGCTGCAAACCAGTTGGGATGCAACTGGCCCATGGTCAAAAGTCTACCACCCTTGATGCACATTGCTTCACTGATCGATAGATGAAGTCAGGATGAGACCTCAAGAAAGTGGGAAATGGTAACAAAAGCATTAATCAGGCTGAAGAAGAGCAAGAGAGAGTGCTCTAGATCTATCTTGAGCTGTTATTGAAAAAATTAAGCACAGCATCTACATAAAGTTCCCTGCTGTGGAACTACACCCCCCCCCCGACTCTTACTTGATGTGAGCAGCAGCTGATCTGGAAAGTGCAGGAGCTAAAGGGCAATCAGCTCAAGTCTATATAATGTCTTTGTTCTCCTGTTTTCAAACATGAGGGGTAGCCCAATAGCATCCAGGGGGCCACAGATTCCCTGGCTTTAGATAGCCCTTTCTGTTTCTCAGCAATGTTCTTTATGTAGGAAAGGCATTTTTATGCAATCCCTCTAAAACACATCCAGCTGCAACAAGCAAAATGGGGAAACGGCTTTCATCGTATGACCTGGACACAATGCCTTGCCTGTTCTACTTGCATGGTGTGGCACTTTCCCCCCTCCAGTACTGCAAAATGCTATTGATTTCTTTTTGGTCAACAACTTTTAGGTCAACAACTCGGACAAAAGCCGTTCTTCCCATCTTCCTCCTCGAGACCTTTCACAACGTGATAGACAGCTGTCTACAATGATTTTCCACACTTGTCAGCCTGTCTCTCTGAATACTTTATATGCTGTTATGTCAGTCATATCAGCTCATAATGCTTTATGTATGGAGCAAGGTGAGCACAGAGTGCAACCTTATGGTGCTTAGACTTATGAAGAAAAAGAGATATGGAATGAGGGGAGGGAGGGGGGAATTCACTGCTGAAATGCCCAGTTGTCAGAATGTGCACTCTGCAGAAAGTTAGACTTGCCTCAATTACGCAGGTACTCAATAAACACAAAATAAAAATTAGATCAATCCAGGTAAAATGGCAGCTGGCTTCTATGCCCAGAGCATCCTAGTTTTGTAAGTAGCAGGCACCTGAAAAATATTTACAAAACAATTCTTAAATTTAAGCTGCTTTTGTCCCTATGACTTCAATATACTCAAACAAGCTGGAATCTATGCTAAACAGGCTCATGAACTGTATAATAAGCATGCACTAAATCATATTTTGCAGGGGCTGAATTTTCTCATTGTCCATCATACATAAGCAATAAGGACATCATCTTTAAGGCTAATCAAGAATGGCTTTTGTGTACCTTAAAAAATTGTCCAAGGCAATTTTAATTCAATTTTTAATGCACAATTGAAAACTTTCAATTCTCAAAAATATGACTTTTAGTTGTTATAAAATCCACTCACATCTTGCCTGATGGTTCTTACACACATACATACACAAACATAATAAACAGGGGGATTATTTTTGACAGCCAAGAAGGAGACTAGTAGATTTACATTAAATAGTCATCTTCATATAAAAGGTGGGTATAATTACTGTATCTTCTAACTACATTCTCCTGGTTCCTTCCTCCTGTAATGCTCAGCCATGCTCTCTAACACTTCCCTGTGTGCCCCTCCCCTTAAAGACTGTGTACACATAATACATTTAAAAACATTTAAAAGCATGTGGCTTCCTCCAAAGAACCCTGGGAACTGTAGTTTGTTAAGGGTGCTAGGAGTTGTAGCTCGGTGAAGGGATAAACTACAAATCCCAAGACTCGTGGGGGAAGCTGTGTACTTTAAATGTGATATAAATGCAGCCAATGTTTTTCAGTCATTTTTCTCACTTGCAACTCTTTTTAAGTTTCTGACTGTACAACTGCCGCACTCAAATAACTGCCTGAAACTGTACTGAAACTATTTTAACTCTTTGTATATATAGCATTGTTTTAATTGTTTTATATAGGAAATTGTTTTTGTTTTTACCTTCTTATTAAGTGTTTTATATCTGTATATTTTATTGTTGCAGAACCCTGTTACATTGCCTAGGTATACAGTAATAAAGGTAAAGGGACCCCTGACCATTAGGTCCAGTTGCGGATGACTCTGGGGTTGCAGTGCTCATCTCGCTTTATTGGCCAAGGGAGCTGGTGTACAGCTTCTGGGTCATGTGGCCAGCATGACTAAGCCGCTTCTGGTGAACCAGAGCAGCGCACGGAAACGTCGTTTACCTTCCCGCCAGAAGGGTACCTATTTATCTACTTGCACTTTGTTCTTTCAAACTGCACAGTAGAGACCTTTGAAAAATGTGTTGGATTTATACCTGCAAGATCTGGATTGAATACTCAACTTCCATGTGTTCATTGATGGCTGTGGATAAGCCCCTCTCAGCAGAAGCCTCAAATCTATACTGTTAAGAATAACGTCTTAATTTGTGGGATTAAAGTTGGCTTTGCAATCCTGTGGGCTGTATGCTAAATTCTTAGGTAGTGAAATAAATGGACTTAGGCTGCAACCCTAAACTCAGTTATAAGGAATGCAGTGGGATTTACTTCAGAGTAAACATGATGGCAGTGTTTGCCAAGGATGGCTTTTTTAAAAAAAAACACCTGGGTATTAAAAATGCTATATCATGATTCAGTAATCAATGACATCTTTTTTCTTTTTCTTTGTGTGTACAGTTTCAGCTCTTCCCACCGGAGCTTTTAAAGATGCACATTCTGTGCTGTGAAACTGCCATGCTGTTTGACCTCAGAGTTCCTTTGCCTTGTGTGCTGGCATTCACTGAGTCTTATCAGCATCCTGAATCAAAGGCCATGGCATGGGGTGCTGATGATGCAGCTTAGGCGAACAAGTCTCTTCCCTGACAAGATAGCTGCAGGCTATATAATCAGTATGTGTGAAAAGATCAATCCTCTTACATAAAATAAAGCAAGAATTTCTAAGACTAGTCCTCCAAGGAGAGGAGAGAAAGGGAGAGAAGTTTTGGAACTCATGAGGGAAATAAAACCGTGATTAAATAAAGGCCAGCAAAAGGAGGAGAAAAACAATGAAAAGAAGGGGGGAAGAGTTGCTTCGTAACTTTGAGGAAATCTCAGGAGGAGAACACTGATGCTACAGTCTTGTGACAAAAAATGAAGATCGGAAAATGATTGTGTGCATTTTAAAGACAGTGTCTGCTCACAGTAGTAGTTCCCAGGCATGGCTCAGGCACACTAGTGTGCTATGCAAGGATGGGTAGTGTACCATGAAAAGGAAATTGAATTAGATCACAAAAGGTGCTGGTGAGACCAAAATCAGGGCCAGTCCCAAGTCTGTGGGAAATTTAAAATAGCAGGTGGTTCACAGCCATCTGCCATTGTGTATAAACTAAGGTAGGTGACAGGTGGGCACAATTTGCATCAGTCATCAGTACAGATGGGCTCTCAGCAACTACCTGAAGATGTTGGGTGCTGACATCCAGCCTGCCTGAAGTACTTGCCCACAGAGAGTGATGTAGATACATCTGCTTGTCTCTGTAAGCCAGCTTTGGTTGTCACAGACCTTCAAGGAATCCACATCCCTCCTCCAAATCAAAATTAGAGTATGCAGGAATAGAAATGATCAGAGTTTGGTAGATGCCTTTGTTTCCAGGAGTGCCTTCTAACTAAAATAAGGCAAACTCAAAGCAGCGAGTGGCATGATGGAGACCCAACAGTCAGCCGCCTCAAAAGGCAGGCAAACTCCACTGCATCGACATCAGGATTGATTAATTTAAACTGAATTGTTCTATTCCCAAGGGATATTATTGGAAGTTAAAATGTTTTTGTCTGATTTCATATGAACACAACCCTATCAGGGACAAAACAACCCAACAACAACCCTTGTTGGTCCTTTCATATGGAAGTGGTTGAATACTGAGCAGCAATGGAACCTAGAAAAATGCAGTTCTTCTAGCCTAAGCTGCTGTCATTCCTGAGCACTGAGCCAAACTGCACATGATATTAAGCACACAGGTTTATCATTGAAAATGTCATTTCAAAACAACAACCACAAACTCTGGCCAGGACCATGGCAGTGTGGAGATGGTTAGCAGGCAGTCAGTGCAAAATAGCACACCTAATAAACACATGTTGCCAGGCTGACAGGTGCGTGCTCTTGTGCAACTTGAACAATGGAAAATATTAAAAGAAAAATCAGTTATCCTACTTTTCCATTATTCCTTTTGTAGACTTTGCATTTCTTGTGGTGCTTATGCACACAAGATCAGTATAGACTTTTGGGCCTTGACTTCTTAAGATAGGAAATGAGAAACACATTGGGTGTCATGGGTATACATACGTGTGTATCCATATCTTAGGGTTCAGATGGAAAGTGCAGCACATTGCAGATCCTTAATGCCTTTTTCCACATCCAAGCTATTTGGGGAGCCTCCACAACCCAGCAAAAACTCTGCTTCTGAATCAGAGTATATGACGATACCATGCAGAGCTTCCTGCTTTCACCCTTCCTCAACTAGTAACCTAGTATGCTCCAGTATGCTCCAGAAATGAGCAAGAATGGGGCCCTCTAACTTATAATGTTTACTTGCATCAGCGTGCCAGATTCTTGAGTCTTCTTGGGCTAATCACTAGGCAGGTTCTCTATCTCCACTAGCTCTCCTGTGACTCAGACTAATGCTGGGAGACAGATTTATTTTGAAAAAATGAGGGAACCAAACAGTACAGCACCTTTTTCCTGCTTGAAAGAGACCAGACCCTGGTGGAGCTTTACATCAGCAGGAGACAAGGAAGAGAGTGATGTCTGTTTGGGCCACACAATTTCCCTGAGCGAATAGCTCTGCCATGGTAGACAGTGGTCTGAAAGAGAAACATTTCAAGCTAGGGAATCTACCCTTAGGATTGCCATATGTCGACAGCAGTGTCTGGGCAGAAATCAACTGAAAATCCGGCAGCCCATGTCAGCAGTGCCATTTTTGCCAATTTTCCATAAAAAAATAGATCAAAACCGCATTTTTTTGCTATTTGCCAAACAAACAAACACAACTCAACAACTTTGGCTCAATGACTTTTCTGTCCAGATTTTCACTCTTTGAAATATGGCAATCCTAAAGATGTAGACCCCTTGTACAGCACATGGCATTTTGCTGCTGAAAGAGGAACTCAAGGCCCTTGCTGCTCACTAGTGCCATAGCTTTCAAATACCTTTGCTGTACCATTCAGTCATCAATTCCTGCCTCTGTTTACACACACACACACACACACACACACACACAAACTTATGGTGGCACCTGGGGCAAGTAAATTCACCTCTGCTGCATGGCAGGGCCAGAGCTGGTCATAATGTTCTCCTATCACTCTGAAAGTATGACAGTTCCAATCTGGTATTTGCACTGATGAATTCATATCCTCTTTCTGACCATGCTTGCTGAGTGCAGATTTTTAAATATTATGATTACTATTATTCCTATGTACTGTTTGGCATAGAGAAGGAAATGAGAGTGACCTGCTTGTTAGAATGTTGCTGCGTACTGTAAACAATTTAATCGCCAGTTACATATGGAGATAAAGGGGGAAACAGTGTAATTGTCTGGAAATAACCTAACCACATGGCCTCTGTTTGTGGTTTGGAATGGATACTGCCATGACCTTTCTGTCTGCCCCATCTAACTGCATGAGTTTAGCACATTTGCGCTGCAGGTCACTAAGTGCTTTCCTATTTCTCGACATGAATCACGGTGGATTATTTCAGACACCTGAACAGGACATTTGGGGATCCTGCCTTTTTCCGCAAGCTGGGTAGATGCTTTTAGCCTGAGATTTCCTAGGTTGCATACACACGATACCTTTAAAGCACATTCAAAGCACATCCTGTAGTCTACTCCTGCCAGAGTTACAAATCCCAACAGCCCTTATCAAACTATAGTGTGCAGAATTTTTTTTATTTTTATTTTTTTGGAGGGAGAGCTTTGAATGTGCTTTAAAGGTATCATGTGTCTTTGATTATTATTGTCTCTGTTCTCCGTTAGGCAGAACCAACCTGCCTACTGACAAACTTGGAATATAAAAAGAGGTGTACCACCCACTGTTTCACCAATATAATCATTTGGCTGTATCAAATCAATATTGTGAATTATCAAGCACAGTTGCCAAGTATGATGGGTCATTGGTAAGCCCCAGTGGAAGCTAGGGGAACCTAGACCTGGTGGGACGCCCATGAAGTCACATAGGTGCTGCCTAGGAAGTCACATGGGTGGCACCTGAGAGGTCCCTACTGTTCTTCCTTAAAAACAAACAGTGGATGCTTCAGCTGTACAGTTGTACAACTGCTTAGCACCTGAAATCTCTTTAGTTCAGATGCCACAGTTGCATCTGTGCTGGGAGAAAGGTTGTGTGGCCCTTGCCTGTTCTGGTTCTCTCCCTCTCCTCCTCCTTCACAAATAAACAGTTAGGCTTCCCTGTGTTCAGTGGCTTATTCTCTATAACATGTGTTAAGGGTTTCAAACTAACAGCACAATCCTATCTCATTAGAAGTAAGTTTCATTGAGTCCTATGGGATACCCCAGGAAATGGGCTATAGAGTGCATTTCTGGGGTCTCAGTAGGGATGGCATGTTGTGATTTTATTCCTCCTTGTGGTGCTCATGTATCCTAGTTTACAGAGGACAGTTATCTACTTGAAAGGCTGTCAGAAGGCAGTATTCTTTCTGAAGGGCTGCCTTTGGTTTCAAGACCCATAAGGAGGCAAAGCAAAAGCCTTGCAGTTGCCCATCAACATTTGGCATCTTGTACAGCTCACTGGGTCACAAATTTCCCCACAATGGTGAGATGCAGCGTGCTTCTGTTCAAATAACAGAAAATATTTTGAAGTGTGCATGCATACGGACAAATTCACATATGCAAAGGTGATGAAAATCCATGCCCTTTTTTGACTTCTTTTGTTTGCCAATGAAGAAGTGGCTTTCCAGCTCTCTACCCTGCGCACACCTGCACCCAAATTTTTTAAAAAAATGGCACAGTAGTCAGATTATACACACGGGACTGGAAATATAGCTGAGTGTGACCATGGATACTGCACAGAAATACTGAGCCATTAGTTCTTCCTGCCTGTGCATCCATTCTATGTATAAAACTTCACTTGATCTCATACCAAAAGAATGACTTGCATGGAATTCATACAACCTCATAGGATGTCAAACTCCTCTCCCCTTCATATAGCTGGTTTAAGTCACGTTCACATGGCCCTGGGGTTGTACAATGATACAGGCTGAACTGATCCCTGCCGGTTCCATGCATATGGTCCTGCTATTTCTTCCCCCCACATCCAGGTTCTGGTTTTTCAGCACCTGGCTACAGTGTGCTGTCTTTTTTGCAGCTGGCATGCTGAGGTTACTACTCAAGGTGGGGAAATGTCAAGGTTTCCTGCCACGCTAAGAAATGACTTGAATGACTCATCCTTGGAGATGGACAAATCAGTCAACCTTTTTTGTTTTCATAGCTTTTCATTCTTCCAGTCTTACATTCAGTTCTCCAGATTTTTGCAACAGTTTGGAAACAACAACAACGAATTTCTCCTAATAAGTACATCTTTGTTTGCGGTTTCACCCAATATGCACATTTCTGCAAAGTGATTTCCCCCTAGAATAATGCATCTTTGTGTGTTATTTTCACAAATGTGCATTTTCTGGGCATTTTTCTGTGCAGCATCTTATCAGAAACTTGCAGTTAATCAAGGATGAGAATTAAGCGAAGGCAACTCTTAAAATCATGCTAAATTTGAGCTGTACAGCTGCAATAGCACACCTGACTGCTAGAGGGATAAGATCCAAAGCTCTGTTACATACTCAAAATCTACTGCCACGTGGATTCTAGAGTGCATAATCTGAAAACTTCTCAAAACAACTTGGTAGCAATGAATGGTGAGACCTCTAGTGGCAAAAGTCAGTCTTCTACAAAAAATAAAAATAATAAAAATAATGAGCTGCTTAGGAAGCATCTGTTTCCTGAAAGCACTGAATAAACAAAGAACAACATATCACTTATGAGAAGCCAGACTGGGTCTGTCTTCAGAACATGTTGACATAACCTAGTCAATACTTTTTCCTTTGCCCCTGGAACAGGTTTTACAACATGTGACCTAACCTGCCAG
The DNA here is from genome assembly GCF_964106915.1 of Podarcis gaigeae. Lineage (NCBI taxonomy): Eukaryota > Metazoa > Chordata > Lepidosauria > Squamata > Lacertidae > Podarcis > Podarcis gaigeae. Next base: position 88,682,486 of record NC_139678.1, on the reverse strand, counting down.
AATAGGTATTGTGGCCCATTAGTTGTTTAAAAACTCCATGGTTTTGTAGTCTACAAAGCTTCTTTGAGGTAGAAGCACATCAGAGTGCACATAGCCATCTGTGAGTCAAAGACAGGACATCTCCAATTGCTATTTCCCCAAGTCAGGTAGCTTAGAGGTTGCGAGAGAGTTGTTTCTCAGACTTGGTGCTAATAAAAGAATTGAAAACTTCACCCCTTCTTGGCCCTCAGCAAAGCTCTGATCCAGGCAGACCATGCACTTCCTCCTCCTAAGTAGCCTTATTTGTTGCTAGCTGGGCACTTCAATAGCCACACTTCAGGTTCCTGTTTGGTAAATCTACTGCTCCAATTGCCATGGGGGGTGTGTGGAAGGGATCTGGCCAGGAACTGAAGCAGCTGGTGTGGGCACAATTGTGACAATGGCAAGAAAGAGACAGGGAGTGGATAATCCATTGAGGGCAATATGCCCATGCTTTGTCTTTCTCCAAACTGGTGCTGGAAGTGCAGCCGTATTAAATGTTAAATGGCCCCCTCATCCAGAGATACCACAAATAAGCATTTGCTTTGAGAAACATCTCGATTTTACCTCATGCTTAAATCAGGACACAAAATCTCAAGTGGTTTTGTAGAATCTGAAAATATCATTGCTGTGGCATTTGGCACAAGAGGAAATGACCATATGAGCCAGGATGTGTAACAATATTTATTAAAGGCACAGAAAAGGAACCTAACATCTGTGCACTCACCTCCACAAAAGAATTCAAAAGTGCAAATATGATTCACCATCAGAAAAACCCTGACACCCACACATTGACTGCTAATTCTGTTGTAATGGTTCTGAAATGAATGGTTGGGGGAGAGAATGTGAGTAACAGGAGGAGGTGGCATGGGTCAACAAATGGAACAGCATTTCAAGGCTAATGGACACAATTTGAAGGCTATTGAGCTCATGTTTTTGTATTATGGTCATACTAGAGGAGGACTGTGAAAATGTATGGAACTCTTAAAAAAATACTCCATATTTATTTTTCTTTCTTTTCTGTTTCCTGTTACATATACAATTCACCCTGCATTTACTGACACTCCACAAGCATCATCTCACTCAACTGCAATGAACCATTCTTTTCCAACCATTTCATTATTGTGCCATTATTTTATTACTAATTACATTTATTTCTCGCATCTCCTCCAAGGAACTTTATCCCCCCCCCCCACTTTAAGCCCATTTAAGGTGGGCTTATTTATTTTTTTATTATGTTGATATGCCACCTCTCCTCCAAGGAGCTCACAGCTCCCCCCATTTTATCCTCACAACAATCCTGTGAAGTAGGTTAGGCTGAGAGAAAGAGTGAGTGGCCCAAAACCACCCAGTGGGGATTTCAACCTGTGTCTCCTCAGACCTGGTACAGTGCTCTAACCACTACAGGCTCTCAGCTGGGAATGGTAGACAAAAGAGAGGCAGCTGACATTATTTTCCCATTTCCCACTCTCAAGCACTAGAAATTTCTTAGAGGGGCGAGAGAACAAAGACACCAGAAGGCCTCTTTCAGCTCAGCTGACTTAAAACCCTGGTTCCAAATAGAGTGCAATACTAGGCATCAGGCCGAGACTATCCAACACACTCACGTGTCTTCAGGCAGCAGCAGGAGGAGCAGCTGGTCTGACAGAGCAAGCATCTTAAAGCACAAGATGCCCACAGTGAATTGGCCACCCTGTGGCATGCATCCTCAAATGGTGTCCCACAGAAAGGGAGAGCCACTCCTTTCAAGCTGGTTCCTAATATCAGCACTGAAGAGACATATTTCGTTTGGTGTCCTCTGTCACTCTATCGTCTTGGTTGGGTTCTGCTTCCACCAAAATGTTTTGGCAAAATGTACCATAGAGCCTAGGGACGCGGGTGGCGCTGTGGGTTAAACCACAGAGCCTAGGACTTGCTGATCAGAAGGTCAGCGGTTCGAATCCCCGCAACGGGGTGAGCTCCTGTTGCTCGGTCCCTGCTCCTGCCAATCTAGCAGTTTGAAAGCACTTCAAAGTGCAAGTAGATAAATAGGTACCACTCCAGCGGGAAGGTAAACAGTGTTTCCTTGCACTGCTCTGGTTTACCAGAAGCAGCTTAGTCATGCTGGCCACATAACCCAGAAGCTGTATGCCAGCTCCCTTGGCCAGTAAAGCGAGATGAGCGCCACAACCCCAGAGTCGTTTGCGACTGGACCTAATGGTCAGGAGTCCCTTTACCTTTACCATAGAGCTTATCTCCTAAGAGCAATGAATGATCAACCATGAATTACCTGTGGTGTATACCTGCAAGTTACAGAAAGCCCACGCTTTGACTACCTATCTGTACTTCTTAGCTTACATAAGAGAAGGAGAAAAAGGAAAGCACCATTATAGGACAACATAAGAAAAGCCCTGCAGGATCATGTGGACCTAGCTGAACACCTGGTTTCCCACAGTGGTCAACCTTTAAGCAGGACCTGAATGCAACAGCCACCACCAGTTGAAGATCTCCAGGAACTGGTCTTTGTCTGGAGAAACCCAACATATGGATTGAACTGCTCTACTATCAACAGGACTATTCCAGCTGATGATTCTCAATGTGCAGATAGGTTCTAAAAACCCAAAGAGCAAAGACTTTGAAACTGCTGAAGATATTAATGGACTGAAAAGACCTATTCATTTCATCTTCAATTCATACATAACTTATAAAGGTTTAATAGTAATCAATAGATGTTATATATGATGCACATTCATAATATATTAGAGATGATTACAGACACATCAATAAGTGGAGTATCAGACTGTTGTGATTCTCAACCATAGTTATCTACTGCCTGTGGTTCAGTCATTCACTGCAGCAATCAATAAGAATTGATTTGCTGTTACAAATATGCAGATTCATTTTCAATTATGTTAGCAGAAACCTCATGTCCAAAATAAAAAGGTTCAATTCTAGTAAGGCATCAGACAGACTCTGGATTAGCAGAGTACAATTTATCAATTGTAAATGTGTGAAGCAAACATAGATAAGTCTACTTCTACTGCTAAAGCTAAGCAGATATTTATATATACATGAAACAACTAAATTAAGATTCACATACTAGACACAATCCAAAATATTTGTTTGGGATTGTATGATGTGATATTTATATTTTATAAAGATGGAATATCATCTGAAGAACATCACATAGGCCACTTCTGCCAGAGTACCTTTCTACATTAGCTGTCCATAGGCCATCTCATTAGTGATAAGCAAGTTGACCAGCAACAGCTGGTCTGTTATGTGACATGCATAGATGCCATTCTCTCTGGGGCTTACAGCAACCATCCAAGTGGATTTAGAAACAATCAGTGCAACAGGAATGCTTCAACCCATTTAGAGGATCAGCAACCTGGGATGCCCTTTGACTCACTTTGCGTTAACGGATGGTCGAAACCAGTTTTGCTTGCTCTAGCAGAACTGTCCAAAAATCCCTTTTGAAGGAGATCCCTGTGGCTTTTGTTGTAGTAAGAGCCGGCTTGGCCTTTGCAGTTCCTAGCCTGTAGCGCTACACAGCTGCTACATCACTATAATGCCTTGGGTACAGGTTCTTGCAAAGATACCATAGATTCTCCAGCACTGTCTCCACCAAAGGAAACTGTACCATCAGATGCTGTCCTGATGATTACAATGTGTGTGCAATTGTGTGCAAGTTAAAATAGGCAACCTTAAAATAATGCTGCTTAAATTGTTCAGCCCATGGAGGACACTGTGTTCTCTCCAGCCGGAATAAACAACTCCCCATTAAACAAATGCCATCAATTAGAACTAGTTAATCTTCCTATTTGTTTCCCTCCAAGCTTTTAAAAGGCCAAGATGAGTTTATTTTCCCAAAGCAATATGTCAGCTGTGTATAGTTGTCCAGCGTACTAGGCACGGAAGATGAAGCCTGTGCTAAAATATTACAGGGAGCTTAATAGAAGAGAAAGCGAGAAAAAGAGAAGGTATATTTCTCTAGAGGCTATTAGTGTGAAACTATATAATCACAAGCAATATATAATGACGGGAAGCTGCTTGCACATACGGCTTTCATACTGCATTGCTTCAGTGATGATAGAGGGGATTTGAGGCTTCCTTGGGAGAGTGGGGTGTTGCAGGCCCCCTGTTTCCATGAACTGTGAGCTGTTTCAGGGACAGCACTGCCTGGGTTTGGGTTTGGTTTCCTTTGGATTAAAGAGCAATGGTGTTTTGTTTCATAATTTTTTTTGCTTGAATTACAAATATAAAGGGGGGACATAAGTTGGGGCATACAGGAACTCCCACTAAACAACAGATCTGCTTTGGGAAAAGCCTGCATTCTCAAGGGGCAGATTTGCTATGCCCACAAGTGGCTTGCAAAATATATTAGGCCAGCGCCGCTAAAATGAAGGCAGTATTTCAAACTCAGAAGTGACACTTTCTTGGCTACCAAAACCCCTTCTCTTCATTATCAGCATGTTATCAATGCAGTGTAGCAGGAACCAGATCATCTAATGGAGGCATCATTTGGAAGTGCAACAGCAGAGATCATTATTGTGTTGACTTAAGGGTTAATTCTGATCTCAGCTACCCAAGGGGGTGCATGGAGGTGTTGCTTTGCAACCAGACAACTTGGCATGATGTTCACTGAGGTAATCCAGTGAATGCCTCTGTAGTTCCAAGGAAAGTTTCCTCTGTCAGTCTGGCTGAATGTCTCCCTGCTATGTACAGGGCCTGACCTAAGAAAGACAAAAGCTCTTGGTTCCTTTCTCCTTAAACTGCACACTGTTTTTGTTTTGGTATGTAAGGTGTTATCCACTGCAGGAGGATAAACAATGGGAGGGAAAATAATATTTTACTAAGGGGGATTAGAGGGGGTATATGTGGTAAAATGAGGGCGAAAGCAATATATAAATGTTGAGACCCAAATATCTGGACCTGTACCAGTGGGAGCCATTTCAGCTATGGGTGAGTTGGCCCTGTTCCTTTTCCGAGGAGAGGGTTCCACCCAAAGTGGAAATAGAGAGATTGTCTAGGTCCAGCAGGATGAGATTATATACCCTGCATTAGCAGATTACTGAATATCCACTTCTATATTCCTTGTGGAAAGCCAATGTCCATTTCTTTGAAAGGCCTCCTTGAGAGAAGGCTTTATTAGCCATGAAATTGCTCCTTCATGCTCTCTTAAGTCAACAGGCCAGCATTGGGACTCTTTATCTCGTAGTTCACCCGCTACCGGCCATAAGTTCTGATTAGCACATCCTAAAAGCTACAGTCTCTTTAAATGCACGGTAAAGCTTCATGTGGAGCACTCACTCAGAAAAGGGGACACTGCTGGGAAATGTACAGCAGAAAGCCAAACATAAGCTTGAAAACCTGGACATCTTGGACATCCAGAAAGGCAGGGTAGAAATGTTTCCAGGAAAAAGAAAGACATACATGAATAAAGCTATCAGATTTTGCCTGCAGGTTACAAAATTTTGCCAAGAGGGGGAAATGAATCTTTTTAAATGGGTGTAGATAAACACTATTTACCACCACAATTCAGCATATTTATATAATATATTTTATATATCGCTTGATTGTAAAACACACACACATATCTCTAAGTGTATAAAATAAAACATATTCAAATGATGGTTAAAATCTGCAGTAGCTAAAAAGAAATAAAGCACATGTCAACATTCCACATGTCTGGTTGGCTTGCCTAAACAAAAATGTTTTAAGCAGATGCTGAAAAGAGTATAGCAAAGATGCCTGCTTGGTGTCAATTGGCAGGGAGTTCCAAAGTGTGGGTGCCACCACACTAAAAGAATGATTTCTTACAGGAGCAGAATGAGTATTATGTGGCACCTGCAAAGGTCCCAGTTCTCCAGATCAAAGCTCTCAGGTGGGTATATATGGGGTAATGCAACCATTTAAGAATACTGGTTCCAAACTGTTTAGGGCTTTATATACTAATACAGGTTTTTAAGCAGAGGTTGGATGGCCATCAGTCATGGATGCTTTAGTTAAGATTCCTGTATTGACTAGATGACCCTCAGAATCCTTTCCAACTCTACAGTTCTATGAACTCCTTGACCTTGACCCAGTAGCACATGGGAAACCAATGCTGATATGTGAGCAGAGGTGTTATGTGCAGATGGAGTCCCATTCCTGTCAGCCGTTGTGCTGTAGCATTCTGTGTTAACTGCAGCTTCCAGATCAAGTGCAAGGGAAACCCCACATAGAGTGCATTGTGGCATTTCTCAATCTCCCAAACAATGCAATATGGGTATTTTCAAAACCTTGATCTAAAACAGTTGGGACTTGTTGCACACACACACACACACACACACACACACACAACCAGAACCATGCCATCCCTGTTCAGAAGTAAACCGAAAGCAAACTTGGGGCACTAGCTGACTTCAAAATGCACAAAGTCAGCATTTCAAATTAACTTTTTTTTCCTTGGCCAGGTAATTGCAGCAGAGATGAGGGAGATTAATAAAGCAGAGGTGCTTCTAATATGTTTCAACAGAAACTGCAATAATTTACCCTTAGATTCAGTGGATGTCAGAAAGAGAAACAGGACTAATTTTCTACAAGGGTCCCACTGAGGGACAGAGTCACATTTCACATTTGCTTGTTCAGTTGGCAATGGCACAACAGGGGTTGGTTTTTTTCCTGTGACTTTTACTGAAATCACTCACCACCACCTCCCAGAAATAATTGTTCCGTAAAAGGAACTCTTCTCTTTCTTGGCCTCTGTTCTGGACATTTCAAGAGGTTTGGTTCCCAGCTTGATTACCAGCAGTCAGAGAATCCCTTGACTGAAATTCTGCTCAGAGGATGCTCCCACTGGCAAAAGTGCAGGAGGCAACTGTTGCGTTATTCAAAAATATCTGCACCTGGGTTTGAGGGGACCTTCTGGAACAGGGATTAGGTAATTGTTGGTAGAGAATCAGCAAAACCTGCCTCTCCCATTCTATCAATAGCTCCTGCATGGACAGAAGGAACCCTTCCACTCTTTAAGTTTGGATCCAAGACAAAATCATTCCATTTTCAACAAGAAAATAGCCTTGCTGGATCAAGCCAAAACCCATCTAGTTCTTGTTCTCTCAGTGACCGTGCCATATGCATATGAGACACTCTGCAGACAGATAGTTTCTCTCCCAGAGTGAGAATGCAGCAGGAACCAAGTCAGACCACTGTTCCATCTCTACCTAGAGATGTCAGGGATTAAATCTAGACCTTCCGCAAGCAAAGCAATTGCTCTTTAACTGACCTATGGTTGTAGAAGACCACATCATCTCTGATACTATTCAGAGTGAAATGCTTTGCAATATCTTTCAAAGACACCAATATAGCCAATTGTAAATTTGTCACCAGGCTGTTTTGGTCATGATAACTTTTATTATGACTTTTGATGTGAGCAACCTGGTTGCTGAATTCTGCACCAGCTGAAGGTTCCAAATCATCTTCAGAGGCAGCCCCATGTATAGCGTGCTGCCGTAATCCAACCTAGAGGTTACCAGAGCATCAACAACAGAGGTAAAGCTATCCCTGTCCAGACAGAGGCATAGCTGGGCACCAGCCAAAGCTGATGGAAGGCACTCCACCCCATTAAGGCCACCTGAGCCCCAAGTGACAGCTATTGATCAAGAAGTACCTCCAAGCTGTAACACCATCAAGAGCAGGCAACCTCCCAATCATCCAACCTGGGGAGCCACCCACTAACAGTGTCTGAGTCTTATCTGGATTGAACTTCAGTTTCTTGGCTCTCATCCAGTCCATTACCAAGGCAAGACAACACTCCAGCTCATCCACTGCCTCACCTGCAGATGTAAAGGAGAAGTAGAGTTGTGTGTCATATTGTTTACAATGTACTCCAAACTTCCAGATAACCCCACTCAGCAGGTTCATGTAGATGTTAAACAGCATGGGGATAAAATCAAACTCTGAGGAACCCCACATTGAAAGCTCCACTATATATTTTTGGTTTTTTATATATTGTAAATCACCCTGTGATCTTTGGATGAAGGGCAATGACATGAAATTTTCATATAAAATCAATTTGCTTTAATTGATAATAATAAAAATCCATTGTTTTTTTCTCATTGACTTTGAAACATTTATAAATTTGGATAGACATAGGTAATCTGAAATATACCAGTATGTGTGTGTGAACCACCATGAAGTTATTCATATAATTCTGCAGAAGGGAACAGTGAATAAGAAGGCACCCATGTTGACCAGAAACAATTTGCACTGCTCTGGACTGCTAAATTCACACTGTTGCTGATGCATTTGTAGGTGTCTGTATGCGTGTGAGAGAATGTGACATGGTTCAAGCAGTTTATCTTGAATAATACACTGTCAAGAAGAGCAGGCGAACTGAATTCTTCACTGCAGATAACGAGAGACTTTCTGTTCCTAACAGCCACCTGATTTCAAGCACAGAATGCAACCTGTAACATTTCAAGGACAAAAAGAGAGGAGGAGACCAGCGCTCCCAGCAGGGGTGATCCATCACTGCCCCTTTAGAACTACCTTTCAAGGCAGAAGAGGCTATACTGACTACTGATTTGAAAAAGTCATGTTCACCTTCTGGTATGCAGCAAACTCCTGTCTGTAGGGTGGCCAGCTCACTAAAACAAATGGCCTGACTGGGTGTCCATGCCCCACTTTTAGGTCAGTTGTCAGAAATGCAAGGGCCAAGGATATTTTTACCTTCCAATGCTTGGGGTTTTGTTTTGTTTTTTTCCCCAGGTGTGATTGCAAGTGAGTAATTGCTTTAGATTAGAGGCCCATGTGAAAGCAAGGATAATCTGTAAATAGACCAAAGGGCTGTTCCAACAAAGTCGTAGAATCATAGAATTGTAGAGTTGGAAGGGACTGCAAGGGTCATCTAGTCCAAGCCCCTGCAATGCAGGTGTCACTGCAGCTAGAGCATCCAAGACAGATGGCCATCCCGCTTCTGCTTAAACCCTCCAAGGAAGGTGAGTCCTCTGCCTCCTGAGGGAGTCTGTTCCACTGTCAAAGAACCCTTACTGTCAGAAACTTCTTCCTGGTGTTTAGTTGGAATCTCCTTTCTTGTAACTTGAAGCCATTGGTTTGAGTCCTACTCTCTGGAGCAGGAGAAAACAAGCTTGTTCCCTCTTCCATGTGACAGTCCTTATTTGAAGATGGCTATCATATCTCCTCTCAGTCTCCTCTTTTTCAGGCTAAACATACCCAGCTCCTACAATTGTCCCTCATAAGGCCTGGTTTCCAGACCCTTATTCATCTTGGTTGCCCTCCTCTGCACATGTTCCAGCTTGTCAACATCCTTCTTAAATTGTGGTGCCCAGAATTGAACGCAGTATTCCAGGTGCGGTCTGACCAAGGCAGAATAGAGTGGTACTCCTCACACATTCAGTGAACACACGAGGAGAGCATGGAACAACTACATGAGCCCCATTCCTGACATTGGCATGGCTACTGGCTGTGCTTCTTCAACACATAATTTTTCTATTATTGCTGCTATTTCTATCCCACAAAGTCATATAAGATATATATCTATGTGTATATATGATATATATCCATATAACAAATAGAATACATTAAAGCAGGGGAGCTGAAGCCATTTTTCTTGCCTGAGGGCCACATTCTCTTCTGGGCAACTTGCCAGGGGCCGGCAGTGAGCAGGGCCAGAGGCAAAGCAGCACAACAACAAATGTTCATTTTCCTTCTGTGCAGTCGGCTACTTTCCACACACTTTCGCATATGCCTCTATCCAGGCAAGCGAGACATATCACCAGAGTTTAAGGACACATTCCAGCCAAGTGAAAACACTCAAGGTGTTGTCTCAATTTGTTTGCCTCCACTCACTGTCTTTTCGCAAGGACAAACAGAACAACAGAACGAATTAAGGCAAATTACAGGAATGTGAGGGAATTATGCACATTAGGATGAACAGGACAAGGCTAAACCACAGCAAATTGAATTATGTGGAGTGAAGGTAGATTTCTCAGAGGGTGACAAGTGTGAATTGGAATGTTAATTTTAAAAACAGATTTTAAAAAAGATTACGCTCATAGTAACAATATGTCTCTGTGATTTCAGTACTGTGCACTGCTTCTGAATCCAAAAATACTTCCCCGTTATATTGAAATAGTATGCTATAACGTGGTGTTCACATAGGGGTTTGCATGGGTCCCAAGGCTCACACTGCTGTGCTAGTGGAAGTCCTGATGTGTCGTTTTGCTGGTGGGGTTCATTAGCTGAATCCTGCCCCATCTAATTCTGATTAGCACAGCTCAGTTTCACAAAGTCACAAGCCACATTCCAGACAGCCTAAGAACCACACAAGGTCCCTAACAACAGGCATATAAAGAAGCAAATGTGTGAATATCAAATCTCAGTAATAAATATAATTTCCAGCACTGTGTTCCTCGATAATATTTGAAAGGCCTCTTTAAAAATAAAACCTAAATAGATTGGGAAAACAGGAATTTACAGGTTGAATTATGAATTCTAAAGCTGTTCAACTGAGCGATCTTGACAGCAGATTTTAGGAATATGTCATTTCTTAGATAAGTTAATACAGACAGAAGGGGAAAAAACAATTTTTAGACTCCATTAGCATATACAGTACAAAAAAGCCCCAGGCAATTCAATTAATTCTAAACCATAATTATGAATAAAGGGGGAAAGTGTATAAATCAGCAGGCTTCTGCATTTAAAAAAAGAATTATAATGACCATTTAACTTTTCCAATTGGATTTGGGACTCAAGCTTAGGCACATGAATAATATTTGTTTCACAGTTCTCTCGGCTCCCACATCAGTCAATAAAGTTTGTGCAATGTATCTTGTATCCACTATTTGATGCAACTTAAGACACAACATGCATTTTTATCTGCATTAATGAAATATTCACAGCAATCTCAGGCAGTAGGCCATTGCATAAGCAGAGGTTTAGAATCATAGAATTGTGGAGTTAGAATGGACTCTTGGGGACACCCAAGTCCAACCTCCTGGAGTGGAGGAATCTCAACTAAAGCATCCATGACAGGTGGCCATCCAGCCTCTGCTCACAAATGTCCAATGAAAAAGACTCCATCACAGTCCAAGGGAGTCCGTTCCACTGCTGAACAGCTCTTACTTTCGGAAAGTTCTTCTCCTTTGCTTCAGGTCCTACTCCTTTAGGAAAGGCCACGATTTTTGGACTGGAAGGTGGAGATGGGCAATGGTTTTACACAGAAAATTAGGCTACAATGATTAAAAGAAAGGCGAGTTCTGAATCAACACTGCCTATATTTTTAGCCAGTTCTGATCATTTGTTATACTCTTATTTTAAAAGGCGTGTGTGTGTGTGTGTGTGTGTGTGTGTGTGTGTGTAATGTTTGGGGGAGGGGTTTCTCTCTCTGCTGTGGTTGCCTTCAGAAAAATACTAGAGCTGATGTTTATGGTCTGTAGAAAAAAACTGAAACTCATGCTATTATTAATGCTTAGGGACCAATGTAATATAAACTAAACCTTGTTCCATTCGTTCCAACATATTTTAGAGTTGTTTTTTCTTTAATAAAAAAAATTCTTTTGAGGAAATAAAGTGTCGAGTTCAAACCTCCTCCCCACCTCCATGAAACCCCACCTCCATGAAAACTGGCAGAATATCACACTAAGGGTGGCAGAAAGACCCTTATCTATGAATGCAGTCGTTTAAAAGTTGAAAGTCCCATTCCAAGCCAGAACTCAAAAGCATCTAATCTTTCCAGATATCCAGCTCAGCTTTCTACTCCAAAGGGAATCAGCTAAGCTCCTAGCCCTCCATACTTATCTGTGTTCCAGAACAATCAACATTTTAAAGTTGTCCTTGTCTACCTGACTGGGAAATAAGCAAAATAAACCTTTGGTACAGTTACAGATAGGTAGCCGTGTTGGTCTGCCATAGTCAAAACAAAAAAAATTCCTTCCAGTAGCACCTTAAAGACCAACTAAGTTAGTTCTTATACTGAAGAATACTTCCAGATACTGAAGAAGTGTGCATGCACACGAAAGCTCATACCAAGAACTAACTTTGGTACAGTACACGGGAATGACTTTCTATTATTGTTAAATAAAACCGTAACCAACTTTCAGTGTGAAAGGAATGAGAACGGGCAATTATGTACTGCTTCAATCCTGACCTGGAAGCACAGCCACATCCACACCCTACATTTAAAGCATTATCAGACCATTTTAAACAGTCATGGCTTCCCCATTCTCCTGACAGAGTGACAATTCCCAGACTTCCCTGGGGAGAGGGATTGCTTACTGACAATTCTGGAAACTGTAGCCCTGTGAGGCATCTCCTAATGACTCACTACACCCTTAACAGACTACAGTTCCCAGGATTCTTGTGGGGAAGAGCTATGACTTTCAAAGTGGCATAACAGCATTTTATATGCCTGGTGCAAATGTGGTGTATACATGAATGAACATGAAGAGAAACTGAGTGAATAAATAATAATTCTGCTATCTTTACAATTGAAGGCTCAGTCAGTAGAGCACGAGACTCTTAAGCTCATGGACATTGGTTTGAGACCTGCATTGGGCAAATTATTCCTGCAAAATATTCCTGCGTTGCAGGAGGTTGGACTAGAGGATCCTTCCAACTCCACAGATATACTATGATATATCAGAGCAAGGCTCTGAGAAACATGTGGCCCTCCAGATGTTAATGGACTCTCCAACCCTATCCATGGACCATGCTGGCTAAGGCTGAGTAGAGCTGGAGTCCAAAAACATCCCGAGCCCTGCATTAGGGCAACAATGCAGCATATAACAGGCAGAATGCTTTTTGGAACGAGGTGACCAAACCCTCCTTCCTTAATGGGTGCTGGCTCAGCCCAGCAGATCATTTTGCTCGCAGCACATCTGCATTTGCTCGCCTGTATTTGATACAGATATAAGAACAGGGAGAGAAGGCGAGAAGTGAGTTGGATTAACTAGAGAAAGAAAAATTAAGGCTTTTGAAGAAATGGGCTCTAAGATTCCACTTGGACTATTAAACAAGGAGGAGCTCCTTCCTAAATACAAATAAAATATAATAATGTATCTTCATGTTGCAAAAGCTGTTGTTCGCTCTACCATCATGTGTGAGATAACTCAGATAAAATGTTGCCGATTCTGTGGCTTGCTTGAATCATCTTGAGCTGTTTGCTCTGCAAACACATCTATTGTGCTTTTATTATTGTTATTGTGCAACACTGTTCTGTGTTACGAAATGTGCAGTGCAGGTTTAATTGCTCAGCTGAGTAGCCCTGCCTTTGGGCTGAAGGGGTAAGATTAAATGGCCCTATGGATCTCTTTAAAACAGGGATGGGTAACCTGTGGCTTTTCAGATGATCTCAGACTACAGCTCCCACCATCCCTGACTATCTGTCATGGTGGCTGGAGCTGATGGGAGTCGGATTCCAACAGCATCTGAAGGCCCACAGGTCCCTCGTCCCTCCTTTACACCAATGAACTTAGGAGAAAAAATCCAGACCCCTCTTGAATATGCCTCAAACCACAAACACATACCCTCCAACATTTATCCAATGAAAATGGGGACATCCTAAGCCATCCTGAGCCACTTGGACCCGTTTCCGAAGAAAAAAAACCTGGGAGCCGCAAAACCATTGTGACATTTAAAACAAACATAATCTCCGGAGCCATGATCTGACAGCGGGCGGGAAGGTGACGTCGGGGTGGTGCGTGACTAACGCACGCACCGCCCCCATGCCACGTCACAGCCAGTACAGCGCCCACCACAGTGGGGAGTGTTGGGGCGCACAATGCGCCTCCTCCCCCTGCTAGTATCCAAGCTGGAGCCACGGCAAAGGTGTAAAAGAGCCACATGCGGCTCCGGAGCCACGGGTTGCAGACCCCTGTCCTAAGTGAAAGTGGGACATTCTGAGATCAAATCAGAAACCGGGGTGGCTTCTCTAAATCAGGGACGTCCCTGGAAAATGGGGACACTTGGAGGGTCTGCAAACAGTTCTGCACCTCCCAACTTGTGAACACAATCAGAGTTGTTGTTTTAATTCTGTCACAAAACAAAATGCAAATGTAAGAGGTCTGGCTGACATTGACATTCACTCTTTGGAGTCTATTTCAAGCCTGATGCTCAGCATGACATTTTGTGGATGTGGCTAGAACACAAAGAGAAAAAATCAAAACAAAGCTTGGAAGAGCCCCAAACCTTGCAGTTTGCATAGATTCGTCTTACTGATATGACAAAAGGGGGGGTAGGGGGGAATTACGTTTTTCTCCTTGAACGAGCAAGCCTCAAAACTAATCTCCCCTCAGCTAAAATTGAATTTAAATATAATCAAACTTGCATTGCTTCGGAGCATTCATTTATCTTGCTTAAAACTTATATGCAGTTCTCACTGGGACTAGCTCTAGGGCTGTTTGCTTTTGTTTTCTGAAATCTGCTGTCCTCAGCATTGTCTGCTTTTGAGAGAGATGATGGATGGGGCACCAAGTACATCCCTTATCCGCTATCTGCAGGAGCAGAACCCAGGCGCATGGCCTCTTCCTATCCTGCCGTCCTAGTTACAGCTAAGCTCAAGAGGAACCAACTGTTTGAAAGATAAAGCAGCATTTCGGAACAGGGCTAGGGAAGGAAGATTACGACACACACAGCATGATTGATGTGTTGGCAGCTCCATTGTTACAGCTGCTCTTCTTACCTAGGGGTGAAATTCCACACAGACCAGAGTAAGAAGTCATCTCTGCCACTCCATCTTCTTCCGGCAGTCTGCCTGTGAAAGGGATGGAGAACTAAACGTAACATCTTATGCTTCCATTTAGCAGAGTGAACAAAGTTTCTATATTTATTCGGAAGATTTTATAATCTGCCTTCCTGCTGAATGATCCTTGAGGCAATTGACAACAGATTTTGTTAACAACACATTCGCACAAACACGTGAAGCAGGTTTTTAAACACCTGGGCTGAATTGATGGTTTGGTTTTGGGTTTTCATCAATAGGATTGCATCGTTAGCCGCTTTGGATTTACAGGGATAAAGTAATGAGGAAAGCTTCACTTGCATGAGAAAACTAACTTTTGTGATGACAGCAACAACGAAAGAGATGGCAACATTCTATACAATGCCAGCAGGACTACAGAAAGAGAAAGTGCCATGGCTGAAAGTGGATGCTTTGCATGCAGAAGGTTCAATCCCAAACTGGAAGGTTCAATCCCCAGTAGAGTTGAGAGAAACACCCATCTGAAGTCCTGGAGAAGTCAATGAAAATAATCACTGAGAGAGGTGGGCCAGAAGACAGCTTCCTATGTTCCTAGCATATCCACATGCAGACAATGGTTAAATACAGTAGTTACTCCTCCCCCTGGATAAGCACCTATTACCTTAATGTTTCTTGAATTTATCCTTTTGTCAGATGATGTTGCTCTACAGCTTGGAAGTAGCCAGTCTCCAGCCTCTCCTGGTGGTACTTAAGACGTGTGCCCTGAGGAAAGGCAGAGGAAAAGAAGCCCAGGCCAGGGAGCTCAGATCATCAGCTCTTAAAACAACATCAATGGCCTGACATCATTGTTGGGGCAACCCACCACTAGCACCTTTCCAGGTGCTACTTAGGGAAGGTCCCAGGCCTGCCTTAAGTGTCTTTGCCTGGCTGGAATGTATCCCTGAACCGGGTTAATGCCTCTCACTTGCCTGGAATGAGTTTGGGGTGTGTAGGTATAGGAACCTCTGACTTTTTCTCTACACACTAAAAGAGACAAATTAGGAATGACTTAAGGACTCTAATCAGTGTGAAGCTGCTTTGAGAAACAATGCATCCAACAGTAGTATTTTATAATGAAGTACAGGATAAATATGCATTTTGGGAAATGTGTGAACATGGATTAAAAACCCAGAGCAGGAAACACCGTGAGTGCACAGTAAATGGGAGTGTGTTCACAGTCTAAGAGTGGCATTCATTGATCTAGCTCAGCCCCCAGATGGTTGTCCACAAGGGAATATGCCCTTCAGACTGAAAAAGGTCCCCTCTGTCCAAGGTAGATGACGGAAGGAATTGAAGCCAGACTGGTGCAGCAAGTCTTTTTAAGAGCATTGCCCATAATTGGGTGGGTGAACAGGGACCATTTCAACTCCACTTCCAGCAGTAAAACGTCTTGGGCTAGCACTGCTTGCCACACAGTGCCAGTTGTCTGCCATCCTGCTAAATTTGGACAGGAGGGACCTGCAGTCTGCTTCTGCCCTTGTCATCATGACAAACATCTTGGAAACGAGGTTCACTTGTATCATTGCCAGGAAGGTTCATTTACCTGTGTCCTTATCACATTCATTTTCCTGCTTATTTATTTCCAAAACATTGCTTTCCAAGATCATCATTAAACTGTTCGCCTCTTGTGTGTGCTTTAAAGTGTGAAAAAGGAAAGCGGGGTGGGGGGGTATGACAACAAGGCATCACTCCATGTGGCAATTTCTGAGGGCTTGTCAAAGATGCGCAGCCAGGAGTTTACATGATCGCAAAGCACAACTCGATCAGCAACACTAATGTCTACGCAAGAACAAAGAACAGCAATGGAGATGAATTCAGAGAACTGTTCATCCCTCAAGTGCAATAAGCATTAAAAAAGCTTTTCTGGGTTGAAAATACGGGGAAAGGTTGTTTGTTTGTTTGTTTTTTAGGATGCCTTGCCATTTGGAGATTATGAGAAGAGAATGCAGAGGACATGGCTTTTATATCTGAGAACATTGGCAGCCGGTTCATTTCCAGGCTCAATTCAAGGTGCTCACATCAAGTGTTTAAATAATTTACACCCCAAATATCTGAAAGATGGCCTCCTTCCCTAAAGACTCTCTGGGGTGTTATATATCCTGGATAGCTCAGTTGGTTAGATTGTGGTGCTGAAAGCGCCAAGGTTGCAAGTTTGATCCCCATTTGGGAAAGCTGCATATTCCTGCATTGCAGGGGGTTGAACTAGATGATCCTCAGGGTCCCTTCCAACTCTATGATTCTATGATCAGCAGAGGGGACCTTGGTAGTTCCGCCATCTCATAAATTTGGGGAGTAGAGGCCTGGCGGTCACATTCTCTGTGTCAGCCCCTAAACTGTGGAACTCCTTCTCCACAGAGGTGCATCTGGAACCTCCGCTGGACAGCTTTTGAAAAATGCTGGAAAAGATTGTGATATGTTTTAACTTTTTTAAATACTGAATATAAAATTGTTGTAACTAGGGCTGAGTAATATATCACCCCAAACCGGTTTGAAACCCATATCATGATATCGGTTTCATAATCTTTGACCTGGAAATATAACATGAATCAGTGAGTGAGTGAGTGAGTGAGTGCATGCTATGCAAAAATCACAATGTGTGAAAAAAATGTGAAGATAGCTAATGTTTCTCTAGTTTCCTGCAGCCCCTATCAGCTCTCCCCTGCCTCATGCAGGGGTCAGTGAATCACAAGAGTAAAAATCATGACGCAGGAAAAACTGTGAAGCCAGCTAATGCCTCTATATAGCTCCACCCTCATTTTGGACATTGTGTTATCATCAGTATATCAAGATGTTTGGCTGGTGATATATCACATTGTTGAAAACCCGATATCACCCAGCCCTAATTGTAACCCACCCTGGGACCTTAGGGTAATGAATTTAGTAATAGTAATAATAACACTGAGAGGTAATCTGTGAACCTCCAAGCGCTATTTGACTACAACCATCCCAATTGTGCCGACTGTTGCTGCTGGTTGTTGGAATCCAACAACACATTAAGGGTTACAGGATAGCTACTCTTGACCTGATCTGGAGTGATATGCTGACTGCCATGTGCTGGTTGTCTCTGTTAGAATTCCAGCTCCCTGATTGACTCCACAGAGCGGGAAGTGACGGAGAAAGGATGTTTGTGTTACTGTGTTCCGTGAAGTGGGACTATTGTCCTTTGTTCTTTTTCTCTTTGCTGTCTGATGCTAAAGAGAGAGGGAGCCATGTTGCAGAGCTCTGTGTGTGTTTATATGTAAATAAAGTAGATTAGCCAAAATGCTGAATTGCTGATGTCTGTTATGCAAGCTGCAAAGACTCTGCAGATCCCTAAGTGTGCCGGTGTCTGTTGGCATCGGTCGCTGTGATGTTTGGGCTGAAGAAAGCTTTTGAAGCTCCCGAACAAATGATCAGGAGGGAGAGAACATGCCAGTCAGGAATGTGTCTCTACCAGGGTCCTACTTGAGTGTAGGATGCACTCCTGACAGTCTCTAATCCAATTCCCAGTAATTTTTGCAATTGCTGAGCAGGAAGCAGGAAGCGTTGGGTTCTAGGATGCAAAATGTTTTAGTCATAAGAGAGCTTGGCAAAAGAGTAAAAAGCAATCTCATCCCCCCCCCCCCAGTCTTTTGCCGGGGGGGGGGGTCTGATTTACAAGGCTACCTTAGGCTCATTTGCTTGAGAACAGCAAGGTTTTTGTCTTCTGGTGTCTATAAGGCTTGTTGCCACGTTCTTCAAAAAGGAATGAAAAAGAAGTATATGCATAATTCATACTTGGCTAGGTTGTTGAAGCTTGCAACCATCAGCCATGACATATTTACATCTCCAGCTTCTTAGATGTTCAACACACTGAGTGACATATTTACTTATCCCATAAAAAACCCAAGCAGCTGGTTTAGCTGAGCATATAAAATGGAAGGCAATTGATATATATTAAAAAGAAAATACCTAATGCACATCAAATAATATCCCTAAAGAGGTGTGAAAGAGATTCAGATCAAGCTGTCATTTCCAAGACAGGCTCCATCTGCTTTTGGAATACCCTACCGGGGCTGGTGGAACAGGAGCACCAGACAAAACACCTGAGATAGGGCATCAAGATGTGCAACGGCCTCATTCCCTAGTCAAGGGTCTCTGATTTCCTTAAATTGTTTCACAAATATTATTGGAAATTAAGAAAGAAAGGAATGGAAAGTTTAGAAAATCTCTGAACAACCCACTACCCTTCTTCCTGCATAGAGCAGGCCACACACAGGTCTAAGATGTACAATATCATAACAGACTCCCTTGGAAGGTGATGGTCTCTCCTTCTCTGGAGGTTTTAAAGCAGAGGTTGGATGGCCATCTGTCAGGGATGCTTTTTTACTTGATATTACTGCATTTCAGGGAGATGGAATAGATGACCCTGAGGGTCCCTTCCAACTCTACGATTCTATGATTAAAATAGCAATAAAACACCAATAAATACTGACTGGATTTAAAAAAGAAAGCTCTTGTTGTAAATGTCCATTTAAACAAAGACAAACAAAAACGTATCTATATCTTAAGTGAGGAAACTTCAAAAAACAGCTTGATGAGGTCTGGGTATCCTTGGTTGGTACAAAATGATTACTACTTTTGGGGGGGCAGTGGAAAATACTTGGAGAGGAAATAGGATGGAGTACTGCAGAGTAGGGCATGGCTGGGGAGAAAAAAGAAAAATAAAAGGAGTAGGGCATGGCTGCTGACTGGGTCCGTGAACGGGAGAAATCCACATTGCAACATTTTGTTGCAGGTTCCACTTGTCATATGTAATAAGTTTCAAATAGGTCGGCCTTTATTTCTTTTTTAATTAACATTCCTTTTAAATATGCACTGCAATCTTATTCGACCAGACCCTTCTGGGCTTATTGCAAGAGGAAGTAAGAACGGCCTTGTACAAAAATGAATCACTTAAATCACTTAATAGGGAAATGTTCTTAGACAAGAGGCTTTAGATTTTAAAAAAGCCATTAGTTAATTATCTTCTTTGCACTGCAGAAATCAGCCAGGAATATATGAGATATATATATATATATATATATATATATATATATATATATATATATAGAAAGGGACATAGTTTGTAATGTCTGTATGTCATCAACTATTTAAAGCTTTTCTTTTCTTTTTCTTCACAGCCAGTTTGGTTAACAAGCTTCTGCACTGCTGTCTTCCTGCATTTTAATCTATATCATAGATCACAAAACCTGGAGTATCATTCAAGTCAAGTCTGTGCTAAAAGGACTGCAAAGTTTCATTTTGTATTAAGCTCCCTACAATCCAGACATATTTCCCGTTCTGCTTTATTAAATTGCATGCAAATTTTGCAATACCCCTCTTTCCCCGCCACCTCTGGCACACAACCCATTGTCACTTATTTTCTTTTCTGCAACAAACCTCAAAATAATGATTCCTTGGATGTGCCAGTGCTTGCCTTCATTTTCAAATTGACAGTAGGAAACCTCTCTACAGGGGCCAACTTGGAGGTCAATGGGAAGTGCACAAGCACGCCAACAACACAACAGTCCATCCTCTCCAGCTCGTGACCACTAATAACTGGTATTCAGGGGCACATTGTCTCAGATGCTGCAGGTAAAATAGCCATCATGACTAGTTAGCCATATTCTCCATGACTAAAGAACTACCCAGAGACCCAAAGCAAAAACCTAGGCTTGACCTCAGTAATCTGGAAATATTTATAACCAGATTTGGTTGCATGGAGTGGGGAATCCTGGACAAGTTAAATTTCCTGCAGCCAATTTAAAGGTGCCCCTCAGGATAGTGCTTTCTGTAACTCACAAGAGCTTCTGCTCCCCATGCTCAGTATCTATCTTTGACACCCATAACTAAACATTAGAATAACCTTTGGGGGAAGCAGTCTTGGGGATAGAACAAACATGCATGGAATTGAAATGCTGTGGGTTTGTGGTGGTGTAAGCTTTGATGGACTAGCGTGTACTTCATCCGATGCATGAATCTTCATTTTGCATACATACAGACAAGGATGAAGGTAGGGGATTGTGGAGAGAAAATCAGACTAAGGGGGCAGGGTCAGATGTCATGAAAAAAGTGCAGTGAGCTAGCCATAATTTGTCAGATGAAAAGATAGTAACCCAATGCTAGAACAAGTGCAGCTGTATTTTGTAAGCTACTTTTAGGTGTTCAATTAATGCATGCAGACTGGGGGTGGAATTGAATCAAGAGTTCACCCTCTCCAACCCATGTGTATTGATTTTGAAGGTCTGCACACCTACACCAGGGATGCGGGTGGTGCTGTGGGTTAAATCACAGAGCCTAGGACTTGCCAATCAGAAGGTCGGCAGTTCGAATCCCCGTGATGGGGTGAGCTCCCGTTGCTCGGTCCCAGCTCCTGCCAACCTAGCAGTTTGAAAGCACGTCAAAGTGCAAGTAGATAAATAGGTACCGCTCCAGCGGGAAGGTAAATGGCATTTCCATGCGCTGCTCTGGTTCACCAGAAGAGGCTTAGACATGCTGGCCACATGACCCAGAAGCTGTATGCCGGCTCCCTCGGCCAATAAAGCAAGATAAGCGCTGCAACCCCAGAGTTGGTCACGACTGGACCTAATGGTCAGGGGTCCCTTCACCTTTACCTTTACACCTACACCATAGGTTCATGCAATCAGCAGCTTTGCATACAAGTATGTGTGGGGCTCAGTAATTCACAGGAAACTGGTGCACGCATATCAAGGCTTTGATGTATTTTCCGTTTCCATCTTAGGTGTGTCCAATATCCTCCTAAGCATTATCGTTAAACAAATGCAACAGGGGGGGAAAGCAAATGTAGCATGAAAGAAAAAGAATAAAAGGTGTTTTGCTTCACTGATTACAAGCTAAATGATCCCACCTGCAAAGGAAAACATGATGGATGAAAAGAAATAGAAGGAATTGGAAATGTAAGACATGCTAATGAGGTTCTCCCTCCCCCCCACCCATTTTGACAGCTTGAGTTTTGACTAAACAATAAACCACCACATAAAAGCTAGAAGTGGTTGGATTTATTTATTTTTAGACAGAGAGGATATTGTAGTGATAGTGACAGGGGCGGAACTACTATGAAACTAACTGGTGGTTCCCTCATTGTGAGAAGTGAGGTTATAGGGAACCAGACAGAGGGCCTTCTCGGTAGTGGCACCCGCCCTGTGGAACGCCCTCCCATCCGATGCCAATGAAATAAGCAGCTATCCTATTTTTAAAAGACATCTGAAGGCAGCCCTGTTTAGGGAAGTTTTTAATATTTAATGCTGTATTGTTTTTAACACTCGATTGGGAGCCGCCCAGAGTGGCTGGGGAAACTCAGCCAGATGGGCGGGGTATAAATAAAAAATTATTATTATTATTATTAAGCTTAAGCTTCAGGGCCCCTAATCTTGAAGGGGCCCCAGAAATTACTTTAGTCCACATTGCTTTTTAAAAAATTAGATCTAGTAGGCTAACTCAAATTGATTTTTTTGTTTTGCTTTTTATATAATTCAACAATCCCAAAGTTTAAGTTTCAATAGAACAGATGTTGCAAAGGTGGAGTGTCACAATCAGTTGAACAGCGCTTAAATTCTTTATTTATTGTCTCTAGAAAATGAAAGGACAAGGAAGCTCTCTAAGGATGAAACGGTACATGAATAGGTTGCTAGAAAAACCAGAAAAGGAGTATTTTGTAAAATGTGCTGCAATTTTAATCCAAATCTGAGGTGTAGTAATTAATGTAAAAATCAAAAAAGTGATGATCTGTTGTGGAACAAACTCACTGAAGAAGATAACAGTAGTCACCCAGACCTCACTGCTGGTTGTGAAGGGGTCCCCATAACAGTTCAAACTTCAGGGCCCCCAAAAGTCAGATACAACCAATACCATGCAAAACCCACTTACACCTTAGTTGTAGCCTAATTTGAACCAAATACGCTAGTCTGTGCCCTTCAATTGTCCCAGGGGATAAGAGGATGGCAGATCATATCGCCTGGGCATGCAACTGGGGTTTCACAGATTGCTATTAGTTCTAATTTATCACTAAAGAGTGGGTTTTCTGGGGAAAAGTGCTGGGGCAAAAGCAAAACCACTTGGACCCATGCCTACAAAGCACCGAACAACTGTAAAACCCCTTGTACCCATGCTTTCTAGCCATGGGACAAGAGGTAGTGTGGATGAGCTCTCAGTGTAGACAGTACTGAATAAGATGGGGCAAGAACATGGTTTTGTCTAAGGTACCACCCAAGGTTCCTAATTTCTTACAATACCTGCAATATAGTGTTACTCCTGGGACAGCCTTTTTCCAGCCAGCTACAACAGTGTTGCTGCCCCCTACTACTGGCCAGGTAAGCCTGTTAGATGAAGCCCACCAGAAGAAAGCTTGCCCAGGGCTCCCACAAACCTGGAAGGAGGGAGATCATACCTTAAGTGGTTCAGTTTGTGTTTGTAAAGGGACAGTGTTGTCCTCCAGATAAAACAATAGTAATAATGGTCTTATTTCCCAACAATGAGGATAGAGGAGAGAAGGGCCTCAGGGAAACAGACAGGTGTCAGGTGTGGTCAGCCAATAAAACTTAACATATCTGAAATTGTCTTTTTTGGAGAAGTTTACTTCTGAAGTCCTTTGCTATCTGAAAACCACTTAAACCAACTGCACGCGCACACACACAGCCTTCCACCCTTGCTTTTTACTGTTCAGAGAAAGCAGATATTTCCTTTTCCTCCCTCCTTGTAAGAAATGGCACATTTTTCATCTTTATTGTCAAATGGAAAGAAACCCATTTCTAAGGAGTGAAATAGCTTTCAAAGGCCAACACAGTGGGAGTGCATAAATGAGCCCACCTCTGGCCCGGCAAGTGTCCAAGCTAGTTTTCTATCTGCCACACTGCCAGAACAGATAGAGGAATCTCTCAGCAGCACACCGGCACACTTCTTTTATTGTCCTACCCTCAAATGGAGGAGTTAAAAAAAATCCACCCAATAACAACAACACATTTTCATTTGTCTTTCTTTTCACAAGATAGACCGCATTTCCCTTCATTCCTCTTCATTCCTCTCATTTCATGTGGAAGTCTAAGTGGCAGGACAAACTGGCAAATGAAAGCTTCTTTTTATAAAAGGCATTGGTCTACCTAACTGCTTTTTTTTTGGGGGGGGAGATGTTTCTTTTTCTTTGCAGGCAACTGTTTAAAAAACAACCTCACCAAAAAAAAACAAGAGACAGTGCTGGTGTGTTGCCTCTTAAATGCCCCTCTCTTTTTACTATATACCTTCAGTGAGCAGATAGAAATACTTCATGGCAGTGTTTCTCAAATTGTCTGATGTGGTGGACCAGCAATGTTCCAGGGACAGTTATCATGTTTGCTTCCTGAAGTATCCCACCCAACCTAGTCTGTGGTGGAGTTGCCATGGACAGGCAGCTGATGGGCTTGCAGAACAGCACCAGTCCCTTTGAGTAACACTGGTTTATGGTAGGTTGAACCTAAATAAACACATAACTAAATAATGCCAAAAAAAAATAACATCGTGGAGAGAATGTTTCCAGCTACCCCACCCCTTGCTTTTGGAAGGCTTGTAAGAAGTTGCTGCTTCCTAGAATCATCTACAACACAGGCCCTCTTCAAGTATCCTAAATGAAGAAACCATGACTATGCTCAAACAGGCCCTACTCTTCCGACTCCCACATAGTCTGAAGGAAGACTATAAGCAGGTCAAGCTGTTCTGCAGGCAGGTGGAACCCCTGTGTGATCAAGGCTCCTGTTTGCAAGGAGAATTTTAAGTGTGTCAATTATCTATGCCACCTGTTACGCTGAAGCTGCAATCTTGCAATTGACTGCCATGGCCAAGAGGGTGGCCCCAAAATTCATTTCCATACATGGTGATGTAGAAGGTTTGACTCATGGATTATGAGATTAACCTAATGGATAAGAAGGAAAGTTCTCACATAGATCAAGTGAAAGGATTGAAAACAGAGTGAAGCCTTTATGACAGTGGATAATAAAGAGTTGCACTCCATTGGACCCAAACCTGTTCCAGTTGATACCCATTTTCAGTTACCACTAGACTCACAACTGCAGGTAAGGCATCTTAAGCAACAATTTTTCTGTTGTTCACAGGAGAAGGGAGACTGTGAGAGAAGCAGGCTGGAAAATTTGGAGAGAGAAGACAGAGGAAACCGATGCCCAGATAGAGGGTCCTATAACCTACCTCAGGTTAAATGGTCTTGTCAGCTTCTCTAAAGAGGGAAAGCCCCTCTGTTATTTATTTCTGTTCTGGAGGTGCTTTTGAAAATGATCAGGGAAGACCGGTTGGTACAAGGAATTCAGGTCGGAGTGAAACAATTTAAACTGAAAGCTTTTGCAGATGATTTGGTTTTAACATTACAGGAGCCAAAATCTAGTACGAAGAGAGTGTTGGAACTAATTCATGAATTTGGTCGGGTAGCGGGGTTTAAATTGAACAAGCAAAAAACTAAGGTTTTGGAGAAAAACTTGACACCTTTGGAAATAGATGGGTTTCAGAAAGAGACAGAATTAAATGTTGTTAAAAAGGAAAAATACCTAGGGGTAAATTTGTCTGCCAAAAATTTGAATCTGTTTAAAGATAATTATGAAAAATGTTGGTCAGAAATTAAGAAAGATTTAGAGATTTGGTCAAGATTGAAACTTTCCTTGATGGGCCGAATTGCAGCTATAAAGATGAATGTATTGCCGAAGATGTTATTTTTGTTTCAGACCCTACAGATCGTGGACAGAGTGGAGTGTTTTGGGAAGTGGCAGAAAGATATTTCTAGGTTTGTCTGGCAGGGCAAAAAGCCCCGAATAAAATTTAAAATACTAACTGATGCCAAAGAGAGAGGGGGATTTGCCCTGCCAGACTTAAGGTTATATTATGAAGCTGCGGCTTTCTGCTGGATGAAAGATTGGTTACTTCTTGAGAACACTGATGTCCTAGATCTGGAAGGGCATGAGAATGCTTTTGGATGGCATGCATATTTGTGGTATGACAAGGTAAAGGTTCATAAAATGTTCAAAAACCATATTGTCAGGAAAGCTATATTTATGGTCTGGACAAAATACAAAGACTTACTAGAAGGTAAGACCCCGAGGTGGTTATCACCAGCGGAGGCCAAGGCCAGAAAAAGACTCAATATGGAGGTCGGATGGCCAAAATATTGGGAAATGATAGAAAAAACTGGAGACAATTGGAGACTGCAGAGCTTTGAAAAATTAAAGAATAGGGTGCAAGATTGGTTTCACTATGCTCAAATTCAAGAAGTTTTTAAGTCGGACAAAAAAATAGGATTCCAGGTGGAAAAATCGAAACTAGAGACAGAACTGTTAGAATCTAAGACCAAGGTACTTTCGAGAATGTATAACTTGCTGCTTAAATGGAATACCCAGGATGAGATAGTTAAATCAGCCATGATAAAATGGGCTCAGGATATTGGGTACAACATTATGTTCGAAGACTGGGAAAGGTTATGGACCACTGGAATGAGATTTACGGCATGTAATGCCTTGAAAGAGAATATTATGAAAATGATATATAGGTGGTACATGACCCCAGTCAAACTTGCAAAAATTTACCATCGGTCTGATAATAAATGTTGGAAATGTAAGGAGGCTGAAGGGACATTCTTTCACCTTTGGTGGACTTGTCCAAAAGTGAAGGCCTTCTGGGAAATGATCTATAATGAATTAAAAAAGGTGTTCAGGTACACCTCTCCCAAGAAACCAGAGGCCTTCCTCCTGGGCATTGTGGACCAAAGGGTGATAAAGAAGGATAAAACATTTTTTATTTATGCATCTACAGCAGCAAGAATACTTATAGCAAAATATTGGAAGACACAAGATCTTCCCACGCTGGAAGAGTGGCAGACGCAGTTGATGGACTATATGGAACTGGCTGAAATGACTGGCAGAATCCGAGATTTGGGTGAAGAGACAACGGAAGAAGATTGGAAAAAATTCAAGGACTATTTGCAAAAACAATATAAGTTGTATGAATGTTAAGAATTTGCATGTTTTGGAATTTAGCTCCTGCAACTAGATTGGGAAAATAGGAAGACAAGTTATAATTAAGAAAAAGTCGAAATTTAAGGTTATTATATTTTTTTATTTTAAGGCATAAACACTGGATAAAAGGTACTTTAAATTCAGAAGTAAAATATTTTGAAAGATATAAATAAGATACGAAACAAGGTAATAATTTGCTGATATGTTTTATTGTAAAGAACGCAGGGGGAGGGAGGTGTGGGGAAGTCCAGCTAACAATTTAAAAATGTATTTTAGAAGTTGGAGTATTATTCTTTTTTCTTCTTTTTTCTTCTGTAAACTGAAAATGCAATAAAAATGTCTTAAAAAAAAATAAAGAGGGAAAGTCCTAAATTCTTCCCCTTACCCTCAAAAAAAATCCATTGGGAGAGTATTGTGGTCAAGGTCTGCTAGTTGCCCACCTGCCCAAAAAGGAGGCTTCAGCAAGCAGTTAAGAATTGTCTTGAAGCCATCCTAGAAATAAGGAAGAAAATTATACTCTCACCAGTGCCCAATCCTGTCAAGACCAAATCCTAGCCTGGCTTACCTTGAGCCTCTTTTCAGTTAAGGGAAATCCAGCAAGGCTTGACTGACTCCAGTGTGATGGGACGCCTGTTTAGAAAAGAACAAACTAGCACTTACTGACAGGAAACTGCAGGGATGTGGTGGAATTCTCCAAGACAAAGAAGTACAGTGGTACCTCAGGTTAAGAACTTAATTCGATCTGGCGGTCCGTTCTTAACCTGAAACTGTTCTTAATCTGAGATACCACTTCAGCTAATGGGGCCTTCCACTGCCACTGCGTCACCGCTGCAGGGCAATTTCTGTTCTCATCCTGAAGCAAAGTTCTTAACCCGAGGTACTATTTCTGGGTTAGCGGAGTCTGTAACCTGAAGTGTCTGTAACCTGAGGTACCACTGTAGTGGACTTACCTGGAAGAATCTCAGAGTAGGAAATGTATGGAATGTAGCATACTTCATGATCAGTGCTTTTTTTCTAGAAAAATAGGTGCCAGTACTCACCGTGAAGTTGTTGCAGTAAGTGCCACATTTTTTAACAACAAAAAAAGAAGTGCCAGTGTCCCCTTTTTAAAAAGCCCTGCTCAAAACAAAAATATTCCTTCCTTGATAATCACCTTCATGTAGTCTTTTGGGATGAAAAGCTCAGTGAAAGGCACAGAACTGATGGATCAGAGGACCTTTGGCTTGCCCTGCCCCCTGGACCACTCACACAGATGATCAGAAGTTACTTATAAGAAATTGATAGTGATCTTTAGTCTTTCTGACTTCAAAGCAATCAAATGTATTAACTTTTGTTAAGCAGTCCATATATATTCCAAACATATAATGGCAATGAAATGGCTTGTTTCAGTTTTTTGTACTATGCATGTGAAGGGATTTTTTTTTTTAATGCCAAGAACGGAGGCATTCAGATATTTTGTATTCTTGACCTGCACAGAAATTGTTTAATCCAGCAACACATACTTGTGATTTTCTGCTTTGCTTCTAGGTAACTGAGATATTTCAACCGTGGCCATTCTCAATAGAATTTTAACCACAACTCAAATTATGTGTGAGTGCCCTTATTCTGCCATTTTAAGCCACTTATTTTCTCCTTTTTTTAAAAAAAACAAAACCCATGGTTTAAGAACTGTGAGGAATGGCATATTTTCTTCTCCATCTTCACCACCAGACAAAAATATATCCACTTCTAAGAAGCAAAATAGCATAGAAAGGCCAATGCAGACAGCAATGCGTTATGTTTCCCCACTATTCAAACACTGTTATATTGCATATAATCGGGACTCCTCACATCTAAGGATGGGGTAGAAATTCCACTTAGTTATCATGCAAAGGCAAATTACATAATTTGCACTTTAAGAAAGAATATGCAGACCAAAACACAGCTGTCCTTAGAAATTTGCACTCCTCTGAAGCTTGAAATACAGCTAACCAAACAAGAAAGTGTAAAAAATGCATTATCTAGAGTAAAGTGGGCATAAAACTGCATATATTAATGAAAACAGCATACAAATTGTGTACATTTGAACTTTTCACAAAAATGCTGATTCACACATCCCTATTCATATTCACATTCATATTCATATTCATCCCTACATCACATACCGTATGTGGTATGTTCTTGGTTGGGTGGGTTTGGGCATCTGATTCTCCCTGGGTTTTACCTTTCATTGGTGGACCTGAACAGTGAAGAGCTTGCACAACAGAGTTTTCCACCAGATTGAGCCTGACAAGTATCATATGCTTTGCTGAACCCGCTAACTACTGCTTCCCTCGCTGGCCTCACTGTCATTCATTCTGAAGAGCAGGTGCATTAGCGCCGGGGAAGAGTTCCTCAGGCATTTATAAATAGCTGGATTTGCCAGGTATAATTGCTATTTTGTAAGTGTCTGTGAGAATAAAATATGGTATTTCCCTTAAACAGCTGCAAAGATCTCTCCTTCCCGGCCCTTCAGCCTTCTTTTTCTGAAAATCACCGTTCCTTTCACTCTCCAGCTTTAAGGCTATCAATCATTTATTGCCTGACACAAATTACTTCTTCACACAGGCCGCAGCCATCCACTGCCCAGTAACAGCTTGTATTACTTGGTAATCTCTGTCTCTCTGATTCTGTCTCCCTCACACAGCCTCAGAAAGTAAAAACCTGGCCTCACTTTAAGCCTCAGGCTAGGCCCTCATCTGCAGGACCTCAAAGCAAAGAACTTTGGAAAACAGTGGACCAAGAAAGACCCGCTCCCATCATGCAGGTCTGAGAACGTTTTCATGGGTCAAATAACCACAATGTGTATGCTGAAAATGGTGCTATTTTGTGTTAAAAAGCGGGATTTTCACAATTGGTTCTGATGGCTGGGTACTGAAATATTTTGTGGTAGGACTTTAGGCAGCTGCTTAGTACCAACTCCAGCCTGGAGGCACAACATGAATGGAACTTGTAGACCTTTAAGTATGCAAAATATATGCTCTGGCAGAGATACAGCCCTTCCCTGCAGGAAGCAGGGAAGCAAAGTTGCTGGAGTGGAGAAGAAGCCATTTTCAAGGTGTTGGGAGGGGGCATATTTAAAATGGTAGCTGATCTTGCCCTTTTGGTAGCAGCATGAATGCAAGAGTGGCTGCCACCATGAGAATGTGGTGTGTCAATCACTCTTACCACAGGATGGGCCTGCATAGGCACACCAGTGGAGCAAATTGGGTGCTCCCACCAGTAAACTCAAACTGCCCTGACCTTGCCATCATCGTTTGTCACCCCACCCCAATCATCTTGGTAAGTGGCAGCAATGATTGCGACTGTGAGGAAAGGGAAGCTGTGGATCAGGCAGAACAAAATAAATGTGTTTTTTTCCCCCAGGTTGCTACGTATGTATCTTGCTCCTCTTACATTGGATAAATGGAATGGAAAAGAAACTGGCTATTCAGAGAGAATGAAAACAGATTACTGGGAATCTAGGCTTTAGTGCATTTAATTAACAGGAGGTATAGATGTTCCAGCTTACAAGTGATAGCCTGCATGGTAGAGCAGAGATTCAGAACCACTCTCTCAACACTAGCATCACTACAGTGAGGTCAGGCTACACTTGCATGCTGGTAGAGCCACCCTGGCACTCCCACTGGTGTGACTGCTCAACATCAACCTTGCAGCTGCCCTGCCCCAACCCAGTAAGCTGCAGAAACACCAGTGTCAGGCGTGCCCCACCATGCAGACCACTGCTGCAGCCTACCATAATGGAGGACATTGAAGTCATATCACATCATTCAAAAAGTGATATCGTAGTGCCCCCTTTGTTATGAAGTCTGAACCTACATGCATGCCCAGCATTCACATGTATTCAACATACAGCCCTGTAAAGGTTGGAACATTTTGTGTGTATGCATCCATACTGTGTATATCTTTTAACTCTTATGCCCAAGAAAGAATATGTTGCACCACAAAGCAGGAGAAGATTGGTTTATTACTCAGAATTGCAAAGAGACAGAGTATATGGATAGTTGCTTCAGACAGACAGGGTACATATATGTGGGCAGCAAATAATCATTTAACACACACACACACCTTAGATCTAAAGCAGGCATCGGCAAACTCGGCCCTCCAGATGTTTTGGGACTACAATTCCCACCATCCCTAGCTAACAGGACCAGAGTGGTAGTCCCAAACCATCTGGAGGGCCGAGTTTGCCTAGGCCTGATCTAAAGAGTAAAGAGAGTCCCTAACTAACCCAAGAGCATAAAGAGTGAAGGCAGCAATGTGCCACAGACCCACACTAAAAAGCGAGAATAGTAAGAAGCAAGCAGAATGCAAAGTCGGGAATACAAAATCTGTGCCTTCTGTGAGAGTTAAGCTCTCCTCTTCAGAACCCTTAGCCAGCAAGGCAACAGTGTCTCTCCACCCATTCTTTGGTCCATGGTCCAGCAAAGCATAGGATTGGTCCCTGAGATTATGGAGTAAAGAGGGGGTTCTGTTGGCACTGTGAGCTGGCTAATCATTGAAAATATGGGTTTTAAGTATCATTTAAAGCTAACCAAAGTCTATGGAGAAGGGAGAGTCTTCCTGAGTGAGTGACTAATGTAATACTTAAGTCCTTTTTGTTTATTCCTGCTAGCTTACTATTTGTGTCTACTGAGATAGGTGATAGTGAAGGGACATGACCTTAGTTTTGGGAAGAATACCTCATTACGTATCTGTACAGTTCCCGAATAATAGATATACATTGAAAGCAATTTTATTGTCTGTGCGATGTCTGGTCCCTGCTTACAGGAGCTTGATAATTAAATTTTGCTGGTAAGCATGAAGATTAGTATGCTGATCTGTTCTTCAGCTATTAAGGTCAGGGTGTTAATTATTCCTCACAGGTCACATCTTAGATTGGAGCTTGTACCAGGGTCAGAGACAGTTCACAAGGGGTATATTTTATATAAAACTTATGCCAGCTGATGCCATGATCCACAGAAACAAACCATGTAAAAAGCACAGACTAGCACCCATTGTTACACCTGTGCTTCTCTAAGAATGCTGTGATGTAATGACTTTCCAAGCAGAGCTGGGAATAAAAACTAATAGACCTTCAGTCCAATCCAACCTGAGACTCCAGCAAACATGACTAACTCAGCATAATCTGCCTTGTGGGATTTGGTGAACCTACAAATGATTCTCAGAGGGTTTTTTGATCTCACAAGCATTGACTGCATTAAGGTTTCTGCTAACCCCACCCACCATATGAACATTTTCAGAATCAAGAGCATCATTATTTATTAACTGTCACTAATAACAATAGTAATAGTTTACCTCTGAATTCCTTCATTGGGAATTGTAGCTATTGCAAAATTGCTGTGCTTTTGGGGGCAGAAGGAAAAAGACTGCAATAAATTTCTCTTCCGCCATGTAGGCAGTCAGAAACTTGGTTTTCTGGATGTCCTTTGTGCAACAGATGCAACTCAATTTTAGCTTCCTTTCAGGTGACACCTGTCTAGCTCTTCTTATAAAGGTGCCGATTGAGGGAGGCTCTTAGCCCTTTTAATGTGTCTGCATTCAGAGTGATTGTGTCAGTCTTCCCATTGCCATCTTCTCAGTTAATTGATGTAAAGAAAAGAGGGTGGCGAGGCAGAAGGAAAGTGAGATAAGCAGAAACGTGGAGTGAGATGCAACAAATTAGCAAGTGGGTCCGTGAGTACTATTACCGGATGTGTAACAGAATAACTTAAAATTTAAAAAAAATATTTCTGCTTCTAAGAAATGAAATGGGATAAAAATCAGTGTGTTCAGAGAAGAAAATACCCTATACTGAAAATTGTTCTGCCTGAAATATTACTCCCTATGGGATTGAGAACCCCGATCTTCCCTCATCACATGAGGGGTCAGCAGGAGTCAGATGACCTCAATGAAGAAGTTACATTCCTCATAAACCTATGTGGTTATTTTCTGCTGTTAAGTTATTTTGTGTATATTTGTTTCATTCTTATGGAAGGAATAAAACATTGTGCTCTTCTAGACAGTACAATTCCCCTCTTCTCCCCCTGAATGCTGCTCTGAGGGTTCTCCCGATCCCTCCACAGCCAATTGTGCGGGTGAGTAGGAAGGAAGAGAGAGGAGAATGCACAAGCAAAATCCTTGCACAGGACTTCCACTGATGGGCTAGTTAAATGTATCCCATTCAATGAATATTATTTGTAGATTGTGTGTTATCCCTTTAAAATGCTTTAAAAATTTGTATGTGTGGAATGATACAGAAATCAAATAAATCCATTGTACCCCTATTGCTTCTTTGCTTCATAAGGCCTGAATAATGCCCGACTCATAAATGTTGGGAATTTTGTGAAGGTGCTCTCCCACATAAGATTGTTCTGTATATAACAGTCTATGACAATGAATTTGAAAAACCTCAATCTACCACTAATGGCATGTGCCCAAACAAATGGTACACTTAATAATAGATAAAAGAGTGGTATAATAAAGTGATATTATTTGCACTTATTATATGTTGTCTACCTGTGGGAAGAAATTGTAACTATGGTATTGTTTGGAGGTTCTTCTCATGGTGCTTCAACCACATAACACAAGGACAATGACACAGATTAATTAACACAATATAATTAGCAATCCCTAATGAAAGGATTAATTGTCATCTCCTGGATTAATGTGAGGAAGCAGGCAAGGGAGGTGTGTTAGTTCACAGCTATGCTTCCAAAGAAGCAATTTGCAGTGTGATTTTGGTTTCCGAGAAAAACTTTCCATTAGTTTCACAGTGTGTTCATGAACCTCTATGGGTGTCTCCAATTTGCAATGTCCCCCACCCATTTTCTTAGCTTGTTATCTTGTCCTCCAGTTGGAACCCAGCCCAACACTCCTTGCATTACTGGAGAATAAACCTAAAATTGTACTTAAATTGCTATATGATTTTTTTTTTCATTTGTAAGTATATTTAGATTAGGTTGAAAGATGCTAACTCATCAAGGCATTTCACAGCTCTTCTATGTTCTTCAGACCCAATATTCTCTGAACAACACCACAAATTCTTAAAATGTGCCTGTCTGCCTTAAGTGGTTTTTAGCATCTACCCAAAACCTTGCAATGAAAAGTGAGGATCACTTGCTTGGTCTCTGTGTTCAATCTTGGGGTTTGAATAAATGCACAAAGAGCCTTTGCTTAAATTGCACACATTTTGTATGAATTTTGTGAACACATTAGGTGCACTTTGTACATACATAAAATGCATTCTTTGTATGCATTTTTAACATAAAATACACAGTTTGTCTACCAGTGCAAACAAGCGTGTTTCTGTGTATGTGTGATCAAGAACACGCATTAAGAACACAGCCTACTTTACTTGACTCAGCAAATATCACCTTGCTGTGAATAATTAGAAGAGTGACTGAGCAAAAAAGGTCTAAAGCCCCACTTAGGTTCATTCTGAGGTTCTTTTGATCCCAGCCATAATCAGGAGCATCTTAAAGCATCTCCAAAACCCCTAATTTCAAATGAGGTTATTGTAGAATGACTGAGTATAAAACGGTTAATTAAATGCTGCTCTGGTTTTGTCCCAACTACAGGAATGAGATTGGGCAGTCTTCAGATGAAGTGTTTTGACAATAATTAGCTCTTCTCTCCTGCCCACTGCTGGCTTTCAACAAGCTCCCTCTAGGGTGTAACGATGCTTAGCATTCAACAAGTTCCCTCTAGGCTGTAACGATGCTTCTGATGGCTGGTGCAAACGTGTCTTTAATAAATGAGCGGTAATTGCTCATGACTGTATGTACTTCATTAGCCAATATAGAAATTACTTTTACTCATCAGCCTTTGCGAACTCCAGTCTCCATAGAGATTGCTATGGTAGATAGATACTGTACCAGCATTTAGGTCATTGCTTGTGTGAACAGCAGCAACATTCCTCACTACACCCTCTTAACCTTGCCGATACACACTGTGTACTTCATTTTTCCAACAGCACAATTGTTACGGAGGGAGTACCAAAGGAGTTTGTCACCAAGAGAGCTTAAGAAAATTCATTGGGGTTGACTTTCTTTGGGAGATAAACAAAAAATTCTGCTTGTGGCCATTTATAATTCCCACACTGGTATATGCACAGTTCCACCTCCCCTATCAAAATGGCAGAGCTATCTCTGGAGACTTATTTCATCTCACAACAAATACACAGTCTCTCCTAGGATGTACGTGTCCTTTTTTATTCGAATACCATGAAAGGCAGTAACGTTGTTCATTCCTTAAATGCATCAACAGAGAGCAAGGAAAAACCTTTGTCAGTGAAACCCAGAGCTGGTACAAGTGCCAGACCTGAATCTGGGAGCCTAGGGTTATCCACATGGCCATGAAGCTCAGTGGGTGATCTTGGGCCAGTCACTACCTTTCAGCCTAACTTACCTTACATTGTTGCTATGGGGATTAAATGAGGGCAGGGAGAAGGATTCATGCCCTTTTGATGTCTTTGACTGGTTGGACACAGAGGAATGGTGGGAGGTACCAGCTGAAAAACCTCAAGGGAAGAAGGCTCAGAGCCTGGGAACTGGTGGTGGAGCGACGATGAGTGGTCAGAAGGAAGAGGACGTGTCAGAAGCTGAAGAGTTAACAGGGTTCAGTGAGTAGAGAAAGTCCCATTAAATACTTTTAATTGACATGTACACTGATACTGGTTTTTGCATAGAAATTGCACATGGAAAAACCCACACATTGCTAACATTCGTAGTCCAAAGCTCTACCAATTGGAAATAGGAAATTGAATCTTGATAACCAACACGTTAATTCACCAGTTCTTTCTCTTTTCAGTTAAATCAAATCCAGGCCAGGATCTTCTCACTGCTCAGGGGAATATGAAACATGCAGCAAATACTACCAGCCATTTCACTAGCTCACAAATTTACCTCATTTCTTGTCTCCCTAGAGGTACATGACCAATTAACTCTCACTAGTAGCTTACATGAAAACAAATATAACATAAATCCATTAATTGTAGCCATATTAATAGCAGTTATTAGCTTCCAGCTAGGGTATAAGCAGGCTGACTGAAAAGTAAGTCCCATTGACCCATTACTCTATTTCCAAGCAGGTAGGCCAATGACTTCAAGAGTTGAGGGATATTTCATCCCAAAAGAAAAAAATCTTCCCTGTCTCTATTTCTCTCTTCTTCAAAACATGCTGTGTATCCTCACCCCATACCCCACCCCGGAAAAAAGAAGAAAGAAACCTAACTTCAAATCTCATTGAGTTGATTCTCTGGAATTCATTTTGATGAAAATCTTCAATGATCCTGGGTATTCTTAAACACTCCGACTCTCTCTTCTTTCAAAGGGCATACACTTAAATTGTTTGTTCCCCTGCTTATACCTCCCTCTTCAGAGAAGCGATAGACTAGAATGACTATGGATTCCCTGTAGATAACTATGGTTGACATCAACATCCATTCACTTTCCACCTAATCAGACAGTGTTCTGTTAAAGAGGGGAATGGAATTCCTTGACAGCTTAGAAGTACATTTTCTTAAGTTAATTGTGTTCCCAAGTTATCTCTCTTGGCATTTATGCTCACGATATTAGCACTAAAGAGCTTGAATGAAAATTTGTTGAAGAAACATTCTCCTTTAAAATGTTAATCCTTCACCTCTTTCCAGATGGCAGTTTGGGAAGCCTGGTAACTGAGGCTTATAAGATATTCTTGTTGGGTATCATTCCAAAGCAACTTCCTACAGCATAGATATTAATGAATACAAAAGAGCAGAATTCAAATAAAGCACAACTCTCTGTGTGGGGCTGATAGTAATCACATGCTGCTCACTCTTGCCACTGCTATCACATTTCCATTGTTAGCATTACAAAAACAGGCAAGTAGGAAGATTACTTTAGGGAACTGAACACAGAATGTAATCAGTCCCAATGAACTCTGGGTAATTATTAATCCACCTGGCCTGTATTTGCTCTTCATCTGTGTAATATGATGCCATCTGACACAATGGTTGCTTTTAGATGGTCTAAATGGGTTCACACATAGGGCCATCTTTGCCAATTATTTGACCATATATGCTATGCAAGATATCCTGTGGTGCAATGGACTGAATGCTAAGTTTGGAATATGCAGGGTCACAAACCCTTCTTAAGGTAAAAGGTAAAGGTACCCCTGCCCGTACGGGCCAGTCTTGACAGACTCTGGGGTTGTGCGCCCATCTCACTCAAGAGGCCAGGGGCCAGCGCTGTCCGGAGACACTTCCGGGTCACGTGGCCAGCGTGACATCGCTGCTCTGGCCAGCCAGAGCCGCACACGGAAACGCCGTTTACCTTCCCGCTGGTAAGCGGTCCCTATTTATCTACTTGCACCCGGAGGTGCTTTCGAACTGCTAGGTTGGCAGGCGCTGGGACCGAGCAGCGGGAGCGCACCCCGCCGCAGGGATTCGAACCGCCGACCTTTCTATCGGCAAGTCCTAGGTGCTGAGGCTTTAACCCACAGCGCCACCTGCGTCCCCCAAACCCTTCTTAGCCCTGTAGAATTATATGTGTATATGAATAGGTCACTGTATCTCAGCATAACATAGGACACAGGTGATGGATGATCAATAATGTGTTGGACTGCATTATGCATGCAACCAACAGTCCTATGGAAACAAACAGACATATGGTTCTTTTACAATGATAAAGTCAACTTCAGTTGGGTAAGTTTGTCAATAAAATTGTGAGACAGAAGAAGGACCTTTTTTTAGCTGGAACTCACCAGAACTCAGTTCTGGCACCACTCAGGTAGGCACCAATGCCATTTGAAGAGAATGAGGGATATGTTTGTGGTGAATTCTGGCACCTTTTTTGGGGGGGAAAGTAGCACTGAGTACAATAAAATATATCTGAGCCCACTTCAAAATGCTGGTGCTTATGTTTAAAGATTTGGTCTAAGACTTGGGTAGATCATCTTCACCCTGGTCAGCCTAACCTTGCATTGAGATAACCTATGGAGGATTTCACCACAAAGCAAACAAAAAACTTGCTTTAGAAGAGGGTTTTTCCTCAGAACCACAGCAGTAGAGAAAATAATTGAATTTCCCACTTCATGTATGCTCTGGTCCCATCCATTATCTTCCATTGCAGGCGGAGAAGTTTGGATTTGAAAAATATACACCTAGGAATATTAGAAGACCTCTGCTGGATTAGGCCAAAGATCCATCTAGTTCAACATCTTGTTCTCACAGTGGCCAATCAGATGCCTATTGGAAGCCATCAAGCAAGACTTGGAAAGCAACAGCGCTCTCCCCATTTGTGATTACCAGCAACTGGTATTCAGAGACTTAGTACCTCTGACAGTGCAGGTAGAGCACATTCAATGGAAATATGCATACAACGTCATGCTTAGGTTGGACCTCACTCTCTCTCCACTGAGTAGATGGCATTGGGTCTCACAACTAGCATGCTGATAATAAAACTGTAAAGAGGGGAAAGCATTTGACATTACATAGGCAGCCTCTCTCAACCTGGGGCCCTCCAAATGTTTGTGACTGCTGCTCCCTAGACAGCAAAGCCCAGTAGTCAAGGATGATGGACATCAAGAACATCTGGACACCAGGCTGTGGAAGGATGACCTAGAGTTCTGGTCAGCGACTTGATTTGGGGGGGAGACTACTTAGAGGAAAGGATGGGTAGAAGGCACAGGTCAGATGCTCTCTGATTCCAAATTGGCTTACTAATAAGTCCCACTGGGAAATCATCCACTATTCCACTTCTACACACACCCTTTTCCCAAGGGGTTAGCACCAGGGTGGTTATTTGGATATCAGATTTGGGCTTCCCACTCCAATCCCTGGCATTCATCATTTCTTTTTTAAGATGTTGAAGGACATGTACTTTATTGCTTCATAAATGGCATAAACATATCAGACAAAGGCACAAAGGGACATAGAACTAGTTCTGCTGCAGTCTTACCAACAGGAGGGAGCAATCTGCAGGAGGATTAATTAATGGTGTTAATTTCCTGCATTTGTGTTTGGCCTCTTTAACTTCACTTCACACGTGCTAATTGCAATTTGTGCAGGCTCTTTTTAACACCATTAAAATAAAATTTAAAAAAGCTCTTTGAATCCTGGGCATCTCAGAAACCCACCAGAAAAACACAACGGAGTGCACAGCTGAACTGCCATCCCATCTCCTGGTAAGAGAGCTTTGTGCTTTTAATTACAGCCTGGAGTCATTTTATTTGACTGCTGTACTATAGCAACTGGAAGGAAAGAAGGAATATGCTCCATCTCAAAGAATTATGGCTTCTTTATCAACTTCTTAAGCTTTGTTTTCATATATTTTCACA
The DNA here is from genome assembly GCF_964106915.1 of Podarcis gaigeae. Taxonomy (NCBI): domain Eukaryota; kingdom Metazoa; phylum Chordata; class Lepidosauria; order Squamata; family Lacertidae; genus Podarcis; species Podarcis gaigeae. The sequence continues at coordinate 88,643,432 of NC_139678.1, read as the reverse complement.
ACTCTCAAGAATTGTTTTGTCATTTTTAAATGAAACATTTGAAAGGGCTGTTTAATTATTAACATTGCAAGAGCACCAACATGGATCCACCTCAACAGTGTGTGGCCATCTCTCTCAGGCGCCAAAAACACTATATTTTAATAAAGGCACACTGACAAATCTGAGCCGAGTTCACTGCCAGAGGCCTCTTGCATATTTTATAACACAAGCAAAAACAACATTAAAGAAAGTGAGGCTTTTAAAATATATTTAAAACATAACCTTGACACTTCCTTGAAAACGGCACAATTTAGAAGAGGGAGGTGATAAAAATAAACCAATCACTGTTGTCTATCAGAAAAAGTTGTCCTGTGAGCACGAACCCACTTGTTTCTCATTTTGGAATGACATTTCACAAACTCTGTGAAGAGCCTTTTGAAAGGAGCCATTTTCTTATGCCTTCACAGCAGCTATCTTGTTCGCCTCAAATCACTGCTGAAAATTCAAACCAGAATGGAGACTAGTTTTTGCCTCAGGATCCTATGTACCCAGGTAGTTTCTCTGTAGAAAATCAGAGTACTTAGTCGAACATGATAGCTGGTCACATCCACACCATACATTTAAAACATTATTATACCACTTTAACAGTCATGGTTTCCCTCCAAAGAATCCTGGCAACAGTAGTTTGTCAAGGATGCTGAGTGTTGTAATTCTGTGAGGGGTCTCCTAACAACACATAGCACCATAAACAAAGGTGAAAACCATGACTGTTAAAAAGGTATAAAAATACTTTACTTTAAATGTATAATGTGTGGATGTGAGCACTGGGTCCTCTGACTTGAAGCAGCTCTCCAGAGTGTCAGGCCTAGGTTTATAGTTTACTACCATCTGATTGTCTTACTAGAGTTGCCAGATATTGGACTTCTCATAAGATGAACTCTCATCTATCAAAAACTGAGGGATAACAGGCACAGGCACTCTTTGCTAGCACTGAAGATGCCAAAAGTCCATGAGGAGCCTTCATATGCTATCTCTCACCCTCTTGAGAGGCCCTTGTAGTGGGTTCCAGCCTGAGTGCCAGTGGATGGGCCCCTGGTCAAAGAGAGAGGCCAAGTCACCCATCTATGACTGTGCATCCATTTATCTTGTCATTGTTTGGAAATCCTGTTTGTAGGCCATAAACCTCCTTGGGCTCCATAGGCTTGGTGCCTAGCCACAGACTATATCCACTGGAGTGGAACATTATGTAAGCTCCCCACACAGTGTAGAACCCCGGAAAATCTTATGTGTATCTTGATTTGAATAAGGCTTTCAGCAAAGTCCCCCCACAATATTATTGTGGAGAAGCTGGTCAAATGTGGGCTGGATGATGTTACCATTACTGATTTGTAGCTGTTGACTGACTGAATCAAAAAAGTGCTCACCAATGGTTCCTCATTATCCTGGAAAAAAGTGGGGTGCCGCAGGGTTCTGTCCTGAGCCCAGTGTTGTCCAGCATCTTTATAAATGACTTGGATGAAAGAATAGAAGGGACGCTCATCAGATTTGCAGGTGACACCAAACTGGGAGGGGCAGCTAATGCTGCAGAAGACAGAATTGGGATTCAAGATGAACTTACAAGAATGGAGAACTGGGAGATAAAGATCTGGCCCACCAGCAAGAAGAGGTTCCCCATCCCATCAATGGTCTGACTTGGTATAAGGCAGCTTCATGTGTTCCTCATTAAGCACCAGTCTCTTTAATAGGAGCAGCTCATAAAAAATCAGCTGTTGAGGTACGTTGATGGCTGTTTAATAGGAAAACATTATTTGTTTATGCCAGCAGACTTTCTGGTCCTCATCCAGGGGTCTTGGGCAGATTTCAATATCTCTCACCTCTGCCTAGTTCTGCATAGTCCCAAAACTTGCAAACTCCTTCACCAGCCAAAGCTGATTCCAAGGAAAGACTATTTTATTTCTCGGAAGAACTGTCTTTTATTCTCTCTTTCTGCAACATCGTTCTTTCCAATCCCCCCTGCCATATGCTGCCTTGAATTTTATGCTGCAGTGCTTTATTAACGCTCAGATTTCCCTTTGCTATTAAAACGGGGGGGGGGGAATTACAGCATTTGAAATGGAGTGTGAAATAAGGTAAAGAAAAGTTTAATCATGCTAAAATCAATTTGGCAGAGGGGTTTTATAAATATTTCCCGCTGCCCTGCCACTCCACTGGCTGTTAAGTATTGTGCCTGCTTTTGCAATCTGACCTATTTGTGCAGCTGCACTTTTTATGGCAATCTAACTAAAGGCTTGTTTGTTGGAGGTGTTAGCTGTTGAAGATCTTTCGTCTTGTCAGAGAGATTCCACCATGTGCAAAAGTGGATCCAGATGAGCCTCACTAGACCATGGAATTTGATTCTGTTCTAAGGGCCTTTTTGCATTTACCATTTATAGTGGCACCATTGCTGGAGGTTTTTCCAGATTTTTTGGCGTGGTGCCACATAAAGCCATTGTTATTCATCTATAAAGGTAAAAGGTAAAGGACCCCTGGACAGTTAAGTCCAGTCAAAGGCAACTATAGGGTTGTGGCACTCATCTTGCTTTCAGGCCGAGGGAACCGGCGTTTGTCCACAGACAGCTTTCTGGGTCATGTGGCCAGCATGACTAAACCGCTTCTGGTGCAACGGAACACCGTGACAGAAACCAGAAATGCCATTTACCTTCCCACCACAGTGGTACCTATTTATCTACTTGCACTGGCGTGCTTTCGAACTGCTAGGTAGGCAGGAACTGGGACAGAGCAATGGGAGCTCACCCTGTCATGCAGATTCAAAGTGCCGACCTTACGATCAGCAAGCCGAAGAGGCTCAGTGGTTTAGACCACAGTGCCACCCACATCATCTAGTATTGTATTGACAAATAATGTTGGACTGCTCACCTCCCACGGTGGGTGACGTTGTGACTGGGTGATCCAGTTCAAGGGTGGCGGACTGACTCCCTCCTTGCACCAACCCTGGCCACGTCATGCCCACCCAGTCAATCAATGCTAGCGGGGGGGGGGGGGTGGCCACTGATGTTTTAAACCATGGCATGGGTAAGCCTTTGTTTAATGGAGAGGAGGCTTTAGCCTCCACCTGTCCTTTCTGATTAAGGGTATCCTGTTAAAAGGATCCAGCTCTCACTTCCATACATCACTACTGGGAAAACCATGGCTTTAACTATACGGACCTTTGTTGGCAAGGTGATGTCTCTGCTTTTTAATGTAGCATTAGGAAGAAGAAAAACAGACCCAAGAAGTCCATCTAACCATTTAGCAGCTCTGGCTAGATTTGTGGATGGCTCTCACAAAAGGATTTAATACAGATTTCAACCACGCCGGCCAGAGCCCACTAGTTATACAATGTGCCAGCTAGATTCTCCTGTCCATCTTTTTTAAAAAAAAACCCCTGCAGTGCCAAGAAGGTGGCCCAAAGTGTTTGTATATTCTATTGAGTCCCTGGTGAGGTGACACAAATGGCTGGTAAGCAGACTTCAGCTTAGGAGGTCACATATAACAGCAAAGAGTTCAATTGCTACATAAAACAGTTTAGGGTTTTAAATTTTCAGGGATACTGTTTTACGCTAGCATAATCTCCTGCTTGGCCTTAGGGCAGGGCTAGCCAATGTGGTGTGTATCCTTTTGATATTTTGGACTACAACTCCCATCAGCACCAGTGAGAATGATCAGGGATGATGGGAGTTTTAGTCTAGAACATTTGGCGAGCACATTGGCTAGCCCTGCCCTAGAGTGTCAGGGTGGTTTATTTGTTTTTTCCTCTCTCCCCTGCCCCCCCAGCTCCTTTTTCTGCCTTATTGATGCCTCTTTGCAGTTCTAAGATTGGTGTATTTCTTCTTTTAAATTGTATATGTTTACAAAGTGGAAAGTGATGAAGAATAAGCTAATAGGTGATCAGGACAAGAGCAATAAAATTTCTACATTTAACCAGACCTAGTCCTGCTGCAATGCCTTAAAGACTAATAAACTTTTTGTGGTATAACGTTTTTGGAGGCCAGAGCCCACTTCATCAGATGCATAAAATGGTCTCCTAAATTGGGACTTGTATATCTATGAAGATAAAAAGAAAGGGAGTGTGTGATACAGTGAGGTTGCAAGGCAACAGATCACAGCTGGTGTGTGACACAGTATCCATTTAGATCTCGCCTCAGTCCCCCAGTCATTTTATTCCTAGTAGACCAGCAGATCTGCAGAATCAGCACAAGTGATGGATTGCATATGCACAAAATCCCTCAGAATGTTATATTCTTCCCTGCTTCCCATTTGTATTGCTCTTTGCTTATGCTGACATCAAAGAAGGAACACAGAAAGCTCTTACACTGAATATGTCCTCAGGGAGCCTTTGCTGCCCTTCCATGCTGTTTTTAAGTATTATTTTCATCAAGGTGAGGGGTAGGAGAATGGCTTCCAGCTGAACAAATGCTTGTGAGCACAAATGCTGATGCACATTGGTAGTGCATCAGAAGATATGTCAGAAAGACCATAAGCTATCGAGTGCAAATAGAGTAGACATGCCTCACAGAGGTGTTCCCTGGCAGCCATAGGGTCACTTCCTTCCACTGTCCATCGCCTCCCCACTAAAATTAGTATTGAAAAAAGCCTTTTGTCATAGTGAAAAGAACAGATGCCGAAGTGTAACAGCAGTTGCCTTGGAAGGAAAGTGATTCTCATTGGGTAGCTGAGAAGCCACACGGAGGAACAAGAACTAATTCATGCCCAGCCTTGTAGGAATCACACAAAGAACACAGATTGATAAGGTGTTGGGCCTGGTAAATCATAATGTAAATAAAAGGACTAGTTTTAGTGGGGTGTATTTACAATGGTGTTAGCATGCTACATTTTCCAGGGAAATATATGTTCTTGTCAGAAAATCTCAGGGGAAGTAAATGAGTTTGCATCACACGAGTAGGTTTAAATGCCAGCCTGAAATTTAGTAAACTGCTTTGCACTGTCCCTTTTTCTTCATTAAAAGGAGGACATTTTTCTCTGTCTCTTGATGTAGTCAATAAAAAGCTTGGGTTGTATTCCCCTTTGACTTCTTAGGTCAAGCCTTAACTTTTTTGGGAAGGGGAAAAATAACCAAATCTAGCATCACTGAAAAGAGAGATCCTCACAGAATGATAGAATTAACATGTTGGAAGTTCATAATCATTCGCCCTCTGCACAAATGTATATTTTTTTATAGGCAACAAAGTGCTACAGACATCATTAAGTACTAAATTGCAAAAAGGTTCTCACTGCACCGGGGGGGGGGGGAGAGAAACATGCATATAACCACTGATCATCTGCATATTTGCTTCTTAGCCAATTGTCTCTCTGCAACTTTGGTTTAGGTAACAAGTGACAGCACTTAATTTTAAAAGATCGCCTTTCCATTAGGTAAAGTGAGGCTCAGGCAATAGATGCTGTAGGCAACAGGACAGCTCTTCTTCCTTGGCCCCTTGGTGTTCTCCTCATCCAGGGGACAGAGTTGTGTGTGCTGTCTAGCTTGCCTGGCACCTCCTAAACTTGTTTGCTGCCCTCAAGTGGAATGGAGGACCATGCTTTGCCACCAGTATTGAAGTAAGTTGCTAGTTCAGTTATCCTCTGTACATGAAAGGAGGGTGATGAAGATTCTCGTCTTGCCCATCTGACGCAGTAAAATATTTTGGACTAGACCAGTGATTTCTAAACTGTTTTCCTTCATGGCCACTTGAAAATTGCTGACGGTCTTGGTAGACCACTTAATGATTCACACACACACACACACACACACCTGTTGTAGAAATTGCAATGCACTGTTCTAGGTGCTTTGTTTGTATTTTTACAGACCACCTGAATGAAGCTCATGGACCGCCATTCATCCATGGACCACAGTTTGGGAATCCCTGGACTAGACCTATCTGCTGCTAAATTAACCCCTGCTCAGTCTTACAAACAAAATCCTCACTTTTCAGACATCTCTTGGAAGACATTATTTGTACGCTGACAGGCCTATGCAGCTGTTAAAAATGTTCTTTGAGTCATTGTAACAATCCCCTTGTGTTGCGTCTTAGTATTTTTATGTTGTATATTGCCCTGATGTTTTGCAGGAGGGAAGTATATAAATAGTTTTTATAAATAAATAAAATTACTTCCAGAAGATTTGTTTGATTGGTGCTTTCTCAGATCAGTGAAGGATGAAGGGATAATTCAAAACTGGAGAGCAACCACTGACTTTGCCACATAAAGATCAGGTCTGGTGAAGAGATGGTACACTGATATCCTCAGTGAGTTCACATTTATGCAAATGGATGCACATATAAATTGCTCACTAATTAGCACTGGAGACAGACTTTAACAACATACCTGAGAGAGGCAAAGGAAAGCAACTTATAATTCAACTCTTAACAAATAACAGGTAAGATCAGCTTTGCAATAAGGAGGAGTCCTTTGTAATTGTTCCTACTATTTTACCTGTACTTTAATTGTTTGTGTATTTATTTATTTTTAATGTAAGCTACCCTGGGAATTCCTACTGAATGGCTATATAGTTTTTCCATTACTATTAGTTAGATAAGGTACACTATTTTAACATATATCTTACTATTCTCCAGCTTTCAGATATAGAATTGTTCAGTACATTAATGTATTTCAACAAGAATGGAATTATAATATGTGTTTGTGGGGGATGGAAAGGGTGGTGTAAGTCGGCAGCAAGGATACTCATTGCTAAGAACTGGAAAACTCAAGATCTACCCACACTGGAAGAGTGGCAGATGCAGCTGATGGACTATATGCAACTGGCCGAAATGACTGGCAGAATCCGAGACCTGGGAGAAGAGAGGATTGAGGAAGACTGGAATAAATTTAAGACGTATTTACAAAAACACTGTAATTTGGTTGAATGTTAAGAAGGATGCTAGATTATAAATAATTGGCCACCACTAAATTAGATTTGAATTTGATGATAAGTGAGATTAAAGAAAACATAAACCCTTTGGAGAATTGCTAGATTATATTTAAATGAGTGGATATAAGATTGTAAACAAGTTGATAATTTGCTTGAAAAAACCTTTTAATGATGTAAATGGGAGCGGGAGACGTGAGGGAGTCCAAAGAAGTGATGAAACCACGTTATGATATAAGTAATGTTGTTTATTATTTGTGCATTTGTATCTAAAAAACTTTAATAAATATTTATAAAAAAAAAGGAAAGGGTGGTGTAAGTCATCCATTTTGATAACCTTCACACGAAAACTTTATTATGTATCACAAGATCATGTAGGATTGCTTTCACGTAGTAAAATCCCCCGACCAAATTTGTATGCTCTTAAAATTTAAAGCAATGATGTCAGTGGAGAGAAAAATGGAATGAAATACAGTTTACATCTTTACCTGATGTTTTTACAGTCTTCAAGATTGTTGAGTATTGTTCTATAGTTTGTTTTTTTGAAATAACTGATAGCAAATCAGTTTAACTTATACTCAAGTAATCTTTTTCTGCTTTCACATTTTTATCTGGCTTGCGCCATTTGTACAAGGAGGTTAATTTCCTTGTGTGATTATATAGATTCAGAATTCCAAGACTCCTCTATTACTTTTCTGATAGAGTACTCAGACTGAGACTCTCGGAGGCTTATTAACACACAGTCAAAATGCAATATGTGTCTTTGCCAGCGATGCAAGGTTCAGGCATCCACAAATAGAAGTTTATTAATAAACAAAAGCAAAACCTGTGTGCATGGCAATTTTGAAACGTACAGATCCAATCAGATACTTGAAACGGTGTCATGCAGAATCCAGAGAGAGAACTAACCTAACCTTCCTGATCTCCATCTCTATTTAATTTATTTGTTTATATTGAGTTATTTACACCCCTACATTACCAGTGCAACCAAGGCATTTCAAACACAACAAAATACACTGAAGACTAAAATCAGGGTAAAGCACATGGCAGTACAGTACTACTGTGGAGTCCCTCTGATGCCCATCCAATAAGAGCCTTATAGATATTACACATGTGTGCCGCATGCAATCAAGAAGAACTGCATTCAGGCAGCTGTCATCTGGGACTGAAACTCTATGAATTTTAACAGGAGGCTTTGTAACCTATGCTAATCCCAACCACCACCCTCCTCCATTCTGCCATGTAGCTTGGAGGAATATCAGAAGATCGCCCAAGCCTAGCATGGTGCAAGTTCTTGGCACCAGCCAAAGGCTGAAGATCTCTCCTCCTGTGGCTCACAGCTGAGAATGAGCAGTCAGAGCACAGAATGGAGAGGACATTCACAAAATGTCAGTTCAGGAAGGATGAGCATGCAAATGGAGGAGAGGAAAAAATCAAATGGCTCTAGTATGGTAGTGGTACCCACTTCTGGAACACTCACCTTCTGGAGGAATGGAGGGCCACATGTTTATTTGGGGGTTCATTGTTTGGTGGAAAGGTACTTGTGTGTATGTGTTTATCTAGCTTTTGATGGCTATGACTTGATAGTTTTTGGGTTTGTGTATTTATTTTTCATATTGCTGGTATATTATGCTTTATATACTACGGTTTAATTACTAATAGTGTTGACATTTTAATCTGATTCTTGTTTTGTGATTTGTAATGAACTGCTTTAAGGACACCTGTGAACCCCCCCCACCCCCCCAAAAAAGTCTTTAACATATTAGAAAAAGAAATAGCCTATTGACCACAAGAAGCAAATACTGTGTATCAGTTCATACATTCCAGGCACAATACCTTTAAGTCAATGCAAATTTCAAAACTTCTACAAAGATCCAGTTGGACAATGTTTGCCTTCCCAAAATACAAGCACAAAATGTCAAAACCTCCCTGCAGGAACTTTCCAGACTAGTCCTATTAACTATGTCCTCTAGTCAATTCTAATTTCATTCCCTGTTCTCTGCACCCTCCCCCCCCCCCCCCGTTAAAGCTGATCTTATTGATGTGTTAATTAAAACTATTCACCGCACATTTCTGAAATGGCTGTTTTAAATCAACCAGAGGGAAAGAGGTGGATCTTATATTAAATCCATAGGTCATATCACAAGTTTCTTCCCCAAATCCCCAAACTTGCTGCATCTTTGGATCTGCATCTGAATAGTTTAAAAAAATGTATTTCATTAAATGTTAGTAAATAACATGAATCCATTTGGCCACGTTTGCCTATGGGCTGCTCTAATTTCCTCCTAATGATGTTGGCACTGATGGCTCCAGTTTCCCCAAATAATTCTTGTAATTCCCTGGAACAATCTTAGTTCTTCTGCTTTAGTGTCTCACAAACACCTATAATCTTTGTTTTGGAGACCGCAGTGGGAATCCTGCAACACTGCATGGGGGACGACGACACTGCAGCAGAACAGGTTTATTAAAAGTAAATAATCATGCCAAATTGGAATTCAGAGAGGAGCTAAAAAACTTGCTGGAGGGCTGGATCCAAGCCACAGGCCATGGGTTATCCACCCGGATGTAGAACTTCACAGTGGCTTAGTTGAGTCATCAGTATCTTAGGACACTAAAGCTTGGCTTATCAACTCAGAAACATGCTGCATACCTTTTTCCTTTTCCCCTTTCCTCTTCCACTCACAAGTCCATCTTTCGTTCTTCTATCTGGGCTTTTTTAACCCTAGCTTCCAACTGGGAACCTGTGATTAACCACTGCTTCTAAACAAGGATAAGAAACCAAGCCATTATCAGTTCAGCATCTCAGTACTCCTTCCAGGAACAATCCCATAGTTCATATTGGTATCATCCTAGTTTTATGCTGATGAATGGAGGTTGAGGTTATGCCTGGGCTACCTAATAAGTTCATGTCTGGACTGAGATCTGAAAGCAGGAGGAGGCCTGTACTGCACAGCAGGAAAATGACAAAAGGGTAAAGACTGTTATTGGGGGTGGGGAGAGAAAGAACCAAACTGACTTGTTGAAAAAAGTTGGCTAATGGCAATAAATTCAAGATGTGCCCTTTTTCTTGCAACAGAAATGTAAAGGTAAAGGTAAAGGGACCCCTGACCATTAGGTCCAGTCATGACCGACTCTGGGGTTGCGCGCTCATCTCGCTCCATAGGCCGAGGGAGCCGGTGTTTGTCCGCAGACAGCTTCCAGGTAATGTGGCCAGCATGACTAAGCCGCTTCTGGCAAACCAGAGCAGCACACGGAAATGCCGTTTACCTTCCCACCGGAGCGGTACCTATTTATCTACTTGCACTTTGAGGTGCTTTCAAACTGCTAGGTTGGCAGGAGCAGGGACCGAGCAACGGGAGCTCACCCCATCACGGGGATTCGAACCACTGACCTTCTGATCGGCAAGTCCTAGGCTCTGTGGTTTAACCCACAGCGCCACCCGCGTCCCAACAGAAATGTTGGTATATATTAAAGTTTCACTTGGCATACACTACCTGGGGCTTCATTACATAATTGCAATTTCACAGCTTTTGGACATCCATGACCTCATTTCAATAGTTCTGAGCCCATTTTAGATTGCATTGATCCTAAAGGTTGCGGGAACAAGATGTAGTGTCCAGTTTTAGCAGTGGGTGATACAGTTGCAATACATGCAAAAGAGATAGACTACTGTGTGTTGCTAATACAAGCGGCAAGGTTACAGCTGTCAGAAAGAGACATCTGAAAGCATTAGCAATTGTTGTTTATTGCTGGCGTCCTCATAATGTTCACCATTATTCCAATGCATTTCTTAAAGAACATCACATTCAAGAAGTCAGGTCCTTAACAATCCCCCTTATTCTGCCACTGAATATTAGATTCAAAGGGGAATGGCAGCAATTTTCATGTGTAAAGCTATAAATGTGACTGCGCACCAAGAATGAAAAGACTTGTATATAAAATAAGTAGTTCAGCATTTATTTTTTTACTTTAAACTGATGAACGCTTGTAAACTACTCTGCTTTGTAACAAATGAAATGAATGGATGTGAAATGGATCCATACATTAGATGTGTAAAGGTGGGGGTTCTATCCACTATTAACTGCTTTTAAATTCCCTTGACTATTTGAATGAGACAAAAACTCTCAGTCCAAATCTAAACAGCATCATGTTTGTTTGTTGCTCAATCCCATGCCGACTGAGGCAGCTGCCTTCAGCAGTTATTAGGGTATCATTGGCCTTTTAAACTATTGGGGGTTATTGTTTCTGTTTGTTATTATGGTACACAGGGGTTTTCTCAGCCAGAACTCACCAGAACTCAGTTCTGGCACTTCTCAGCTGGGCACCATTGCCATTATAAAAGAACAGGGGAGGCATTCATGGTGACTTCCAACACTACATTTTCTAGAAAAACAGCACTGATGGTATGCATTTTGGTGTTTTTATATTTTAAACTACCCTGTGATCTTCGGATGAAGGGCAGTATAGAAATTTAATAAATAATAATATTGAAAGGGCAGCAAATTCTTACTGTTTTATTGTTAGTCCCAGGCAGTGGTGGAGCTGGAGGCATGGCACCCAGTGCGGGCAGGGAGGCAGCCGCGATGGCACCCCACTGGGACCGCACTTCGGGGTGGGTGGTGCGCTCCCCCCACACCACTCTTCCTCTGCTAGTGGTGCCATGGAAGGTCTCCTGTGGAATTTTCAGTCTTAGGAGCCGAAATAACTTGACCAGCTTTTGGTAAACACATTCACATTTGTGTGGATGAGGTTCAGACATTAGTGTGAATGTGATTCAGTGCCATAGCCAGGCCTTTGGGTTCTCTTTCTCCTGTCCAGAAACGCCACAAAGACACACCATCTATGCTGCATTTAGTACCCTTGCACCAGGTAAAGGCCTTTTTATTTCCCCCCATAGCTTTTAAAACCATATCTATTAACATTTTTATCTCTGCATTTCATGGTGCTTTTTGGATGTGGCTTTAGTTCTACAAAGATGATTTTGTCACTCTCTGTTGTTTATATTACATGACTAAGGCCGTGCTTTGATGTGAGGTGCTCTGATGTGAGGTCATTCTGTTTCATGGGATTTCTGTGTTGCTATTTGATTGGTGCCTTATTGGATTTCTGAATTTAATTTGTTTTTTAATTGTTCATGACCTAGGAAACCTTGCTGGGAGGTGACTAATAAATGTAATAAATGGAAATAATAACAATGATTAAATACCTTTACCAACTGGTAGCCACTCATGATATAGCATTACAGTATTTTAACCAGTAGTTACTTTAATGATAATAAACAGGGCTCATCATCTATCTATAACAGGTAGATTGCATAGTAATTACCATGCATGAAAAGGCTCCAAGAGGACAACAAGTACCTAAATTTATCAGGCAAACAGAACTAATATTTTCTCTTCCTGCTTGTCACTAGTCATATCAACTGCATGTCTTTTTGTAATTTATGATGACTCTGTGCCTGCAAATGGGCAGCCCCTTTTTTTTAATGGGCAACCATTATTGGTAGATTCTGGCTAACCTTATATAGTGTGTTCCTTTTTTACAGGTGATTAAGAAATGGCTACTCAAGAGAAACTAAACAATCTCTTGTGAAAAGCCTTTTGAATTACAGCACCAAGGCACAACTCGCAGCCGATTCATCAACAAAAGACATCAAGCAGTGCCAAAATCTCAAAAGGAACTTTGTCAGGGCCATCAACAATAAAGTTCTATAATCAATTAAACAGTATTGTCATGTAAAAGGTCAACTGGGAATATTTCTATGGTGGAAGTCCCTCTTCTGAAACCGAGTTACGGTACTTTTTCTCTACCTAGAAGTGAGCATGAGTTGCTAGAAACATCTGAGGCTCCACAATGGATGCAGAGTAGAAGTTGAGGTTAGGAAGCACCATTACTGATATATTGATTCCTGGCATAAACTCATATTATAAGTTTATATTGCTGTATGTACAAACCCACCAATTCTAGTCATTCGGGTCAGCTTAATTTAGAACAGAATTTAACCTGATGTACACACACCTGAACCTAAGCTAGCCCATTGGATCATCAAGCCTATTACTTTCCACTCCCCTCATATTGCCGAAGCTCTCTGATATTCCAACCCCATTAGCCAAGACCTTTTAACTGGATATATATCCAGGATGAAACCTTTTCTATGCAAAGCAAGTGTTTGACCTCCAAGCTTGGTTTCAATCACTTTCCATCAAAATGCCACAATTCTTCACTGAATTAGCAAAATGAAATAAGAATGTGCAGATATTTAAAAGTTCAAGATTTGGCTTCTAACATTTCCAACCCTTTTTTAATTTAATGTTTGAAAAGCAACCTTCTTGAATTTTGCTTCTGAATCTTAAGTCCTGTTAATGACTTTTTAAAGGCATCTGGGTCAGGAATCTATGTACCAAAAAGGGCAACCTAAACAATCAAGGGGCTGGAACAGCTCCCCTGTGAGGGAAGGTTGCAGCATTTGGGTCTTAGAGAAAACTGCTCAGGAAGTGACATGGCAGAAGTGTATACAGTGGTACCTCAGGTTAAGAACTTAATTCGTTCCGGAGGTCTGTTCTTAACCTGAAATTGTTCTTAACCTGAGACACCACTTTAGCTAATGGGGCCTCCTGCTGCTGCTGCTGCGACGCCGCTGCACAATTTCTGTTCTCATCCTGAAGCAAAGTTCTTAACCCAAGGTACTATTTCTGGGTTAGCGGAGTCTGTAACCTGAAGCGTATGTAACCTGAAGTGTCTGTAACCCGAGGTAATGGTAAAGGGACCCCTGACCATTTGGTCCAGTCATGGCCGACTCTGGGGTTGCGGTGCTCATCTCGCTTTACTGGCCGAGGGAGCCGGCATACAGCTTCCGGGTCATGTGGCCAGCATGACTAAGCCGCTTGTGGTGAACCAGAGCAGCTCACGGAAACGCCGTTTACCTTCCCGCCAGAGTGGTACCTATTTATTTACTTGCACTTTAACGTCCTTTCAAACTGCTAGGTTGGCAGGAGCAGGGACTGAGCAACAGGAGCTCACTCCGTCGTGGGGATTTGAACCGCCGACCTTTTGATCAGCAAGCCCTAGGCTCTGTGGTTTAACCCACAGTGCCACCCACGTCCCTTATAACCCGAGGTACCACTGTACAATTATGAATGACCCAGAGAAAGTGGATAGGGGGTGGGAATTCTCCCTCTCTCATAAAACTAGAACTAATAGACACCCAATGAAAGTTGGAAGATTCAGGACAAATGAAAGTACTTCTACACACAGCATGTAGTTAACCTTGGAATTTGCTCCCAGAGGAAGAAGTGATGACCACCAACTTGGGTGACTTTAAAAGAGGATTAGACAAATTCATGGAGGACCAAGCTATCCATGGCTACTGGCCCCAGTGACTATGTTCTACCTCTGCTGTCAGAGGCATCATGACTCCGGGATTGCAGGTGGGCAGATTCCTGTTGCTCTCCTGTCCACTTTGCAGCTTTCCCCCAGCATTTGGTCCACCACTTTGAGAACAGGATGCTGGACTAGACAGACCACTGGCCTGATCCAGCAGGATCTTGTTATGTTCTTACCTTTTCCATATTTCCTTGAAACACCCTTGCCATGTCCACAATTGGCAGGGCTGGGGATTGCATGAAGCCAATATAAATTATGAGAATTTCTTTTGGAATTTTCCCCATCTCCCAAATATGCTTCAGTTTTACAGTCCATAAAGTATTAAATGGTTAAAGTACTTGGCACAATTCACTCAATTTCCTGTCCATGGAATTCAAGAAGCCTTAGCTATGCACAGGGTTGCAAAAAAACCCATAAAACTAAACCCCCTAACCCTGTGTGTTAAAAGCTGGGCTGTTAAATCAAAGCTGAACTCCATGTAAGAGGTCACTTCTACTGCCAGTTAAAGATAAGTAGGATTAATTTTGTTAGAGGCCAGCTGCTGCAAATCAGTTAAAATTTCTTGCTTCTGCTAAAATTATTATTTTTTCCTCTGATCTTGTCCCATGTCATTCAGCTTCTCCCTGTTCCTTTACACTTTCCTCATGGACTTTAGTCTCTTAATCCTTGCTTATCTTTTGCTTAACTCTTGCTCAGCATCTTTTGCAAGGGTGAAGAAACTGTGGCCCTCCAGGTGTTACTGGGGTACAACTCCCATAATCCATTGGCCATGCTGGCTGGGTCTGATGGCAATGATTTCTGGAAGGTTGCAGATTAGCCTCCCTCTCTCTCTCTCTCTCTCTCTCTCTCTCTCCCCCCCCCCTTCTGTTAACTTGCTTCTTGTTTCCTTCTTTTAGTTGGTTTGTGCATAGCCCTAAAAGAATAATTCAAAGACTGCAATAGGACCAGCAATACTAGATGGGGTTATCTGGATAGAATCACCCCATAAAAGAAAAATAAATGTGCTCTATGTTCAATATTTTCTGCAATATTTTCTGATGCGTGTCCTTTAAAAAATATGTAACTCACATAGCTTTTCAATCTTTAGCACCTATCCATGAAATTCAGAGGGAAAGAATGGGAGGGAACAGTGAGGAGGACAAAAGACCCATCAGGGTCAAAAAGAGAAACCGCAGGACTGTAAAAATAAGAAGCTTCCTATGGGGGCGTGGAGAAATGAGGCAATTCTTCATCTAAAACTACAGTGAAATGAAATGCTTTCGGCTGACATATCGGAAGAGTCCTGCTCCTCACTGTAGTATCATGGCTGAATATTTCTGATAGCTAGCACTTTCAAGAATAGCTGATTGTGGTCTGCAAGATGCTCCTGGCCTCCCCACCCCGCACCCCTCAGCATTTTATTTCCATCATTTATTATTTCATACACCTTCAGACACATGACATAATAAATGTTAAGAAGATACCACCCTTATTGTTGCTTTGTTAGTGGGTGGAAGGCATGGGGGAGGGTGAGGCTAGTTTCTAATAGCAAAGCTTCAGAAATCAAACTGTGGGTTAAAGAAGCCCAGGTTATGTTTGCCAAGGATTTTTACCAGTCTCCAATGCTTGGTCATTTCTTCAGTCTGGTATTGTCATTTTGGGGTGGGGGTACCAGCATTTAGCCTTGTCCAGGGCACAAAATAGCCTGGCACTTCTGCTGATTATATGTTTCCTGTGATAGTAGCCTTTGAGCTTGGATAACTGGAGGCAACTTCTCACTTCTCAGGAGAAAGCTATCACTCAGGTAGGAGGTCTTGGCCTCTGACAAAGAAGCTGTGAGTGCAATCTAGGGCTGAACAGAATTTTCTCAAAAGGTATTTTCTTTCTGGTAATTTGTGAGATTTTTCTTCTCCTCTTTTGTGGCAGCTGCACTTTTGTGGCAGCTGCCATCCCTCCAGCCACAAACACACATGCATATGTTAATCCCCCAGAATGACAGTGAGAAGGGACATTGTGGTGGATGTAAAATGGTGGTCAGGCTGTTCCAGTTCATCTGCTGGATTACTTTAAAGGAGGATTAGGGAAATTCACTCAGAACAGAGCTATCAGTGGCTAAAAGGTAAAGGTAAAGGTACCCCTGCCCGTACGGGCCAGTCTTGACAGACTCTGGGGTTGTGCGCCCATCTCACTTAAGAGGCCAGGGGCCAGCGCTGTCCGGAGACACTTCCGGGTCGCGTGGCCAGCGTGACAAAGCTGCATCTGGCGAGCCAGAGCTGCACACGGAAACGCCGTTTACCTTCCCGCTGGTAAGCGGTCCCTATTTATCTACTTGCACCCGGAGGTGCTTTCGAACTGCTAGGTTGGCAGGCGCTTGGACCGAGCAGCGGGAGCGCACCCCGCCGCAGGGATTCGAACCGCCGACCTTTCAATCGGCAAGTCCTAGGCGCTGAGGCTTTAACCCACAGCGCCACCTGCGTCCCCGCTATCAGTGGCTACTAACCAGTAATAGCTATGTTCTGCCTCCATGGTTGGAGACAGTATGCTGAATACTAGTTGCTGGAAATTGTTGGAGGATAGAGTGTTCAGATCCTGCCTGTAGGTTTCCCACTGGGACTAAGTGGGTAATTGACCCAGTGGCGTAGTGTGGGTTGTCAGCACCCGGGGCAAGGCAAGTAATTTGCGCCCCCTAACCCGTGGATTCGCGCCCCCTAACCCGTGGATTTGCGTCCCCTAACCCTAACCCCCAGATGTTGCGCCCAGTGTGGCCAGCCCTCCCTGCCCCCCCCGCGCTACGCCACTGAATTGACCTGACCCAGAAGGGTTGGGATAAGCAGCCTCATATAACCAAGATGCTTAAGTCTAATTAATGCGTGAAGGGGTTAAGACCATAGAGCAAGCTGTACTGCCAGACTCAGCTAGGTCACTCCCCCTCACCTTGGGAGGAAGCGTCTTTGTTGTCTTTGTTTTCCCATTCTACCGTGTGAACTCCTACAAGTAGAAAGTTCTGAACTGGTTGCTACAAGCTCAGACCATGTGGCTTAGAAGCCATCCTTGGTGTTTCTACACAAATAATTTAGAAACTCTCACCACTTTTGAATCAAAGTTTTACGGCTTGTGTTTTGTAGGGGAAAGCACATGAATCTGACTTTGTGATTCTTTCTCAGGTCTTTGAGGCCTTTAGCCATCCAGAGCCGAGCCCCTCTAAAACTTTATCTTTCCAAGAATGTTGTTGACTTTACTAAGGCTGTGACAAATCAAGCTGTGGCTCAAGAAAGTCAATCTTAAAAATTATTTTCAGCCTTGCCACATTGCAGCCCATCATGTTGACTCAGTCACTCAACCTGCATAAGTCACATTGTGTTAAGTTCTTCCCAACCTCACTGCAGTGCCTGGCACTTTGGATCTGCCTTAAGAAGGGCAATTCGGCAGACAGATGTGACAGGAGGGCTTAGCTCTTTATCATAACATTTGCTGTGCATCTGTAAGCTCATCATTTGTCAAAGGCTGTGATCTGGTAGTTACGTTGATTATTGCAAAGGGAAAACCTTCCCCTATTCCTGGACTCAAATGACTTGTATTGCTTTTAAATGACTGGATGCTTTGCTGGTGAGGGGAGAAAGGGATGCTTTTATTGCCACCTTTAAGTAGTGGAAGATGTGTGTGTTCCCTGTCTGAATAGCTATAGATGGGAAATCAGCAAGGAAAGAAGAGATTCTTTAAAGTGCTGAAATTGACTGGAGTGGAAAAACTTTTAATCAGTTTCTCTTCAGCAAAGGCCACTGAAAGCAAGAAGGTTCTACAGCTTTCCTTGAACTCAGTTTTATTTTGTGTGGAGTATTTATTTGTTCTTATTTGCCTATGCAAAGAAGGGCAGGTGAGTTGTGTCACCTACTCATCAACCTTACTGAGTTCCAGACAGAGGTAATACCCGGAGAAGGTAGATCTTTGGTGGTGAATATGTTGGTCTCAGCAAGAATTTTAGTTGCCAATTATTGGGGGGGAAATAAGTACTATGTATGAAAGAATAGGAACAGGCAATTTGGCTGAGGTGGCTAATGTAGAAAATATCACATTATATATATATATAAAGGGTGGAACACCAGATAAGTAAAGATCTATTAAAACCTTCGCATAAATTAATTTTTATTGGCATAATGAAACAAAGTATACTAACACAGGACAAACTGCCTTGGAGTTTATTAACAAGAAAGCATGATGAAGGCAATGCTCAAAATGAATTCATGTAAGAACAATAGATCGTGCATAAATGGAATTTGTTGTAATACCCTATGGAGTATTTGCAATGGCTGTCATTTTCTTGTTTCTTATTTATACTAATTTAAATCCTTCATTTGTTTCTCTTCTCAACAAATGTGCTCCAGCTCTGGAACTTCTTCCACATGGGTGGCTACATCACTGATGACCTTGCATTATCTAACAAAGACCTTTCTGTTCTTCCAAACCATTGAGGGGCTTGGCCAATTAGCTCTGATCTTAGTATTATTGCCTGCTACCTCCTTCTAGTTTTATGATGTTTTCATTGTGTTTATCCTTTTAAAAACCTGCTGCATAGGCTTATCCATGATCTATTTTCTTGGTGCTAAACAGCGCAGCACTAAGATCACAGATAAACGCATCTTCTGTCTTAGCACTGTGGTGCTTATGCTAAAGATCAGACATATCAGAGAAAACAGATCTCTGTGCCTGACATCATAAGACATCAGATGGCCAATAGCTAGACATGGCTTGCCCAAAATGGCCTCATGGGACCAGTACTGAGCCTATGATGGAGGGGCTCACAGCATTAACAACCCAAGAGAGTCTTGCTTCTCCCACAGCCACAGCCTTGGATTCCACCAGAAATCAGCCATGGCTCTGCAAGTTTCAGCCTGCAGCCTTCCTTCCAGCTCCCAGCTTACACATACCTCAACCCTCAACTCTGGCCTTTGCCTTTCTAACTAAGGGCAAGTTGAGGGAGCAGGGCCCACCCATTTTCAGTCTGGCACAAAGCCACTTCCTTTGTCACCTTAATGGCCCATATTTGGAGGGCAATTACATCACTCAGAAGCTAACCTGGCTATTCCAGGAATTGAACCCATGCTGGGTCTTGGAATTAGAAGAGGGTTCAGGCATATAGCCTACTCTCCCAAACTCATAACATTATTGTATTGTGCTTGTGGCAGGAAAGCCTCAGAAAATTGTTGAGTGAGTTGATGCGATGCCATGGAACATTTGTGGATAACCTAACATCTCAAGGAAGTTTAAACACAAGAACAGATAGGATGGTGAAGGAAGAGAATGTTCAAGTGGGCTTGAAACACCACACAAAACAGGAATGGGACAACTAGATGGGGCCAACTGGGAAAGAGTGGGAAGGCATCACAGAAGGTAAAGAAGTTAAGGGGCAAATAAATGACTAGAATATGAAGGAATGGATAGCTGGAGGAGACTATTAAGTAGGACAACATCTCCTACCAGTTAGTGCTGAACTGGGAAAAGTTTCACCTATATCAGGCTGCTACTAAATGAGACAATCATAGAACCCAGAAACTGAAGGATGACGTGGAGGTGAAGCTGATTGAAGAAACATGTCAATTCTTTGATTGAAAGCTTCTAGTTTGTTTTACTTTATAGTTTACATAACAACATGCCAATTTACTGCATACAGACCTTTAAAGATGTGACTTCAAGTAAATATTGCTTGTAGACATCGTAACGAAAACATTTATTTCTGTTCTCAGTAAGAAATTCAATTCCCACAGCTTATTCAGTTTAATGAGACATTCGACTGGATAGTATAGTAGAAATAATTTTTTGCATAATATTTCTTTTTAAAAGTCCACACAGTCTTACACTATGTAAAAACTCTGACAAAATTCAGACCTCAGATGGGCACACAAATACAAACTCTCTCAAAGCTCAAAAGTCAATGATCTGATTTCAAAAATAAGAGTGTAAAATTTCTCTTTCTGCTTCTGCATTTGAAATTTTGTTTTCTCAGTACTGTATAAATTTTTCCCTTGGTAACAGTACAACTCTATAGGAAACTTTGTCACAGTTTACAATAGTTTCTTCCCAAATGTATCTCAGTCATTGGTAGTAACATTGTTTCCTCCAGAACTGAAAGTAAATGCTCAGAAGAAGAAGAAGAAACATGCTATTATTCCAGAGGCAACATATACCCTACAAGAGCATGAGTAATGTCAACATCTTGTAGCTTGCCAGGTACCATATCTTATTCTAGTGATGTGTGGACAGTGGACTAGGAGGACTTAAATGTTCCTGGTAAATTAGAGTATTGAAGTTCAAGGTAACAGCTATGGAAGCTGCTGCTGCGGTAACAGGTAGTTGTTACACAGGAAGTGGAATGCAAACCAAGGGAAACAAATTGGTGCTGGGGAGAGGGAATCACTCAGAAGAAAAAGGTATAATAAGTAAAATTAAGAGGCAAGCAGGCAGCTTTTGTGAGGGTCCTTTGCGGGAGTCACAAAATCCCTGAAGTAGCCTGTGATCATAAATAATTAGCCTCTAACATGAACAGCAGAAAGGCACCTATAGCTTAGATAGACTACCTGTAGCTTAGCTAGAAATCATGCATGCACAAGAGAAGCCCAAGTGATTTGATAAGTGATTTTATTGCTGCAGTGCTGCACACATCAAAGATACACTTTCAAAACTGCACAATGAGTTGTCTCATCAGAAATAGGAACATGTGAACATAAAACCTAGCTCAGTATGATCATTTATTTTATTCTTGATTGACTTTATATCCAGCTTTCCAGAGTTTCAGTTGGGGGTTTCTCCCAGCCCCACCTGGAGATACCAGTGATTGAACCTGGAACCTTCTGGTTGAGCTCTACGAATGAGCCATGTCAACCCCTCCCAAACTGCTGTAGTGAAACCAGAAAGGAAAGTGGTCGTGATTGTATGTTTGCAGTTCTCCCTCTCATTCTCTCTCTCTTTCTATAATATCTTTCGATCCTGACCTTTGTAATTAAAAAGTAAGAGTTTAACAACTGCAAACCATTTTATAGCAAGTTTTATAAAAACTAAATTATAAATTAAGCAATAAATAGAAAATTAGATATAAAAATATTTAAAAGTATCAATATTAAAAGTATATGAAGATGTACTGCCAGCATAAATCCTTATCCCAGCCTCTAAATGCTGGAACTAATATCTAGAAACTCTCACTCAAGCATTGGCGACCCTTAGCAGGATAGGGGTTTTGAAGCTGGGCTGTAATCATGGAGTACATCTCTCTATGCACCTTAACCCAGAAATTAGATATTGTAAATGGGGATTTCTCCACAGACCTTAGAGCTCATGGTGGGGTTAAGGGATGAGGGAGAGAGGCAAATAGAAATATGGAAAGCCAGGATTATGCCAGGTCAGGCCATTTGCTCATTTAGCCCAGCATTAAGATAAAAAGGTAAAGGACCCCTGGACAGTTAAGTCCAGTCAAAGGTGACTATGGGGTTGCGGCGCTCATTTCGCTTTCAGGCCGAGGGAGCTGGCATTTGTCTGTAGACAACTTTCTGGGTCATGTGGCCAGCATGACTAAACCGCTTCTGGCACAACAGAACACCGTGAGAGAAACCAGAACACTGGGAAACACCGTTTACCTTCCCATTACCTTCCCACCTATTTGTCTACTTGCACTGGTATGCTTTTGAACTGCTAGGATGGCAGGATCTGGGACAGAGCAAAGGGAGCTCACCCTGTCACAGGGATTCAAACCACCGGCCTTCTGATTGGCAAGCCCAAGAGGCTCAGTGGTTTCAACCACAGTGCCACCCACGTTCCTTTACCTTAGCCCATCATTATTTTCTACTCTCCCAGGCAGGTTTCTTCCAGGGTCTCAGTCAGACTTCACATCACATGAGGACTTTCACATCTCCTGCTACCTGATCCTTTGTAACTGGAGATACCAGGGATTGGGATATTCTGCATGCAAAGCATTTGTTCTACCATTTACACAGAATATTGACATGGGCTGCCTTTCTCTGGAATTTCCTAGCTTTTTGAGTGGTATCCTGTTTGAGGTGGCCCATACATGCATGTTCTCCTCTGGATTACCTCAGCATCCAGTGGTGACCAGCATGTATGAATGGATATCCACACAGAGAGCTGTCCTGCTTTCCATGAGGTCAGGTCACACTTGTGATTCATCAAGTATAAGATGATTGAACAGAGAGAAATAAGTGTTATACATGCATGTAGGAACCAGCCCTTTAATTCTCCTTGTTGAACTATAAAGACAGGAAACTTCTATCCCAAGTGAGTTTTTTGTCCTCTCCTGGGGGAATATAATAAGATCAAATGAAATTCTTTCATGGGCAAATATACAGTAGAGTGAAATACTTAAAATGAAAGAAAGTTTTTCTAATCTCTTTATGACAGTGTGTTATATTTTGCAGAAGAGGCTGTTTAATAACAATGCAAAGCAAATTTGATGGGCAATGCTTTTTAGCATTAAATTAACTTTTCAACAAAATTTTAGCAATTTTAATCCAGTGGAGGAAAAGCAAAATCATTCATTATTTTATTAAATTTAATTAATTTACTAAACTCCTCATGGTTCATTGAATTCAATCCTGTATCTTGCGATCTTTCCTGGGTCCATTAAGCTCATGGGGTTCAACTTCATCTCTTCAAACTCATAAAAACCTCATCAAAATGGAAATAAAATGCAATTTTGAACTTGCTAATGAAGGGAAAAATGTTAACTTTCTAGCACGGTTGAATTAATGGATTATCTTTGCCAGCCCACTTTAAAGAGGAACTTCTGCATTTGGGGCAAACTTATAAAATGCTGGATAATTATACAAAAGCCATTTTCTGGACCGGTAATTGTCACTGCCTTTCATCTCCCATGATTTAGGATATTTATATAGGAAAGGCCGTGTCTCCCAACTCAATATTCCTTCTGCATTTAGTCTAGAATGGGGAACATCTTTTCCTCAACAGCATCACATAGTAGTTTTCTGCTATTGTGATTTAACTAGTATTTTTCAGATATCTAGGCACTACAGATGGTAGTTGGGTTGGGGGACATGTTTTCATTCTGGTACTTTATCAGTAAAATAGCATATGCAATCTTTTGTCATCACTACATAAGAACATAAGAAGGCCATGGTAGATTAGTCAAAGCATCCATCTAGTTTATCTCCCCCTTTCCCACAGTGGCCAACCAGATTATTTCAGGAAGCCCATAAGTGAGTATCATAGCACTTATGGGTGTCCACAGAGAGGGGGGCAAGGAGGACAATTGCCCTTGCCCTGGAATCCTAAATGTATTTTCTTATTTGTGTTAATATACACATCCAGCTAGTCAACAAGAGATTTAAAGCATTCATTCCTATTGAAAATGGCTGCCAGACTTGGACTCAGGGCTGGGCCATCCATGAGGCCAGTTGAAGTTCTTGCCTCAGGGTGGCAGGCTAGGAGAGGCAGCAGAGTTGCCTCCTGTGTTTGTTGGCCACCTCCTCCTCATCTGCTGCACACACACCCAAACTCACACCCACACACCCTGCCTGCCCATCCACTCATTCACTGCCTTCTCCTCTAATGTGTACCTGCCCACCAACTCATATGCTCACTGCCTCCTCTTCCTTTGCTACATGCATGTACAAATGCTTGCCGCTGCCTCCATTCATGCGCACAGTCACCTTCTCCACTATCACATAATGTTCCTTCCTTGTGGGGCTCCATTTTGAAAATTCTGCCCTTACAACTTTGCCCAGCCCCCAAGGGACAAAATCAGGCTTCCTCAGCCTTAGCAACTCGGATGAGTGATGCCTGCAAATGTTAAAAGATCTGGAAAGCCTAGAAATGCAATGATAATATAAGCAAATGAGTTGTGGTTCCTTTTAGTTATCAAGCGATGAGCTTGGGGATGCCGCTGAACCCAGCATGATAATGGCTGGCTTGCTTTCAGTCTAATTCCTAATGTTCCCTAGCAAAAATTGTGCATTTAAAAATTGCACACTGAGTTTCCTGATGAGTCACCACAACTCATACATACTCATTCGGTATATATGTAAGTATAGGGAAGTGGTGTCTTGCCTCAATCAACATTACTTTACACTCACGTAACTTGAACTTCATTTGGCATTTTATGGCCCATTCACCCACTTTGGAGAGACTCTACAATTTTGTTCAGTGCCACGTAGGAGAACAAATGTAGTCAGACAAATGACTACATCAGTGAGTAACCATGGAGTCCTGAATTTAGTCACCAAGAGAAGGTGATGGCTACTTCCTGTTGTCAAAACTCTATAAAATGCACATGTATTCTATGAGCATCAATGGGTACTACACATGATGTTTATGCTCTCCCTCCATGGTTGGAGACAGTATGCTTCTGAGTACCAGTGGCTAGAAAATGCAGGTGGGAAAAATGCTGTTGTGGTTGGGTTCTGCTTGAGGATTCCCCACAGACATCTCATTGGCCAGTATGAGAACAGGATGCTGGACCAGATCATTGACCTGATCCAACAAGGTCTTCTTATGTTCTTAGCACTCACAAGGCAGAGATCCACACTGCAGTCGTTTGTGAGAGATTTTGCCTTCAGACAAACAATCCAGCACATAGGGGACTTGTCACTCTGTATAGAGAAATGGAAGAGGAGAATGTGGACTATTTGCCACATATATGCATGCTACTAAATAAGAAAACAGTTGTCATAAAGTGTTATTAGTGCCATTTCTTACCTCACAGAACCTGTTACCGATAGGTAGCCGTGTTGGTCTGCCATAGTCAAAACAAACAAACAAAAAAATTCCTTCCAGTAGCACCTTAAAGACCAACTAAGTTAGTTCTTGGTATGAGCTTTCGTGTGCATGCACACTTCTTCAGATGTGTTACTCACACATCTCACAGAACCTGTGTAATTGTTATTCCTTCATGACTTTCTCCGATGCCCGACTTATACTGCAGGAAAGGGAGCAAATTGTCTTGCACTAAGCTGAATTGAAACTCAAGAATCTTCCAAATGCACAGTGCAAATATAGAGAGCAACCCAGCCCATCAGTCCCTTTCAAACACTCAGTATCTGTGGATACTGAACATGGATCTATTTGGATGTCTGTAGTGAGCCTTTGCAGAGTTTCCCACCCTGCACGGATGGCAACCACACCATACATTTGTACCATGCCACTCCCCCACCCCTCAAAAATCCTGGGAACTGACATTTTGTTAAGGGTGTGGGGACTTGTAACTCTGTGAGGGGTAAACCACAGTTCCCCAAATCATTTGGGGGAATTCATGTGCTTTAAATGTGGTGTGCACACAGCACAGAGATCTATGAATATAGCATTGTGCATGTGGGTCTTTTTCAAATAGTTGAATTAAGATGGGTAGGTTATGGGGGGGCAGCTTGCCATTGCTACACACCCAAACACCCAAATGTACATTCAATGTCCATGGACACTGCACACCTGAAAAGATCTAGACTTAAGTACCATATTTTTCACTCTATAACACGCACCCAACCATAAAACGCACGTAGTTTTTAGAAGAGGAAAATCCGTAGGCATGCCACCCGTAGGCATTCCCTCCATAACACGCACAGACATTTTCCCTTACTTTCTAGGAGGAAAAAAGTGAGTGTTATGGTGCAAAAAATACGGTATTTTTTAAAGAGGCTGAAATCTATAGAATACAAAAGTGCTTAATTTGGGCTCATTTATTTACAGGAAGGGATTGGGAAGTGTTACAGATGTCTGTGTGAATCTATGTATCTTCACCTATCTTTCCTCCTGTTCTTCCGGCAACAAAAATATGTGTTCTCACATGCTCTAGGATAGATTTTCCATTATCTCTTAAAATCTTCCTTTCTACAAGTGGCTTCTTCTTCCTCTCTTTAGCACGTACAAAAGAGGCGGTGGGTAAACTGATTTCTCTCCTGCTTCATAGCCCAGTGTGATGTAAATGCTAAGTCCAATTTTGGATGACTAAATATTCTCTTTGCCCTTTCACATTTACCTTTGCTTCCTAAAATATCATGAAATACCAGCCTAAGGACAAACCAAGCCTTCTACGGTAGCTCTTTCCATCTGAGTCCTTGTATATTTATTGAGGGCAGTCAAGTGCAATTTGGGGATCATAACTCTGCCAGCAATGAAAGTGCTCACTTCTGCCTCTATGGCTCCTCCCGGAGCCTCACACGAAAAGTCTTTTTCATCCAAACCTTAAAGAATTTCCAAGCAGAGTGATATAGCCTGTGTACTGGTAGTGCGTACACCTGGAGCACAAGCAATCATTGCTACCTGAGATCCAAAACCAAGGA
This sequence comes from Podarcis gaigeae, assembly GCF_964106915.1. Lineage (NCBI taxonomy): Eukaryota > Metazoa > Chordata > Lepidosauria > Squamata > Lacertidae > Podarcis > Podarcis gaigeae. Next base: position 88,616,897 of record NC_139678.1, on the reverse strand, counting down.
CATTTTTACTCCACAGACCTAAAACTAATTTGACAGCCATTCTTTCTTTTCGGAGAACCTTGAAAACTGTAATTCTATGGTCAGGGCAGAGAGCCAAGGCCTGGGATTGCTGCCTGAGGAGCTTTGGTATTCTCTAAACTGCAGTTCCCAGGAGTTTCTCTTTCTGAGACAATTAAAGGGGTATAAAACATACCAGCATTAGTGTAAGTATGATAATGTACAATTTTCTCTGTTTACACTGTTACTGGACCAGTCTTGTTTCTAAGCAATGCAACAGAAATAGAAAGCAGGACACTTAAAGCAGCCTCGTTAAAACTTTATTTTCAGGTAATTCTGTTGCTGCTAGGTCACCCAAACCCCATTAGATGATAAGCTTCTCACATCTTATATTACCTTCTATAGACAAATCCCATGTTAAAATGATGAAAAGCACCAGAGCTGAAACAAAATCTTCCACATATTCAAAATTTTACAGCTTTACTTTTGCTATTAATGATTGAAGTGTGTGTGTGTTTGTGTGTTTGTGTGTGTATGTAATGTAAGAAGTTTACATTTTTAAAAAGTAAGGCTGCATTCCTACAAGGGTTGCCATATTTCTAGAAGTAAAATGAAATTCAAACACTATTTTCTCCTGTTAAATCACAGACATGCCCGGGAATTTCTGGATGTATGGCAACCCTATAACCTATGCACACTTAACATGGAAGTAAGTACCACTGAATTCAATGATGCATAATGAGTAAACACAAACAGTAAACTTACTACACTAAGTCTAGTAGAAGGGTGTTAGAATTAAGATAATCTTTGTCCACCCCCCCCCCCGAGGTCCAGTGCCGAGGACCTTCTGGCAGTTCCCTCGCTACAAGAAGCCAAGTTACAGGGAACCAGGCAGAGGGCCTTCTCGGTTGTGGCACCCTCCCTGTGGAACACCCTTCCACCAGATGTCAAAAAGAAAAATAACTACCAAACTTTAGAAGACATCTGAAGGCAGCCCTGTTTAGGGAAGCTTTTAATGTTTAATAGGTTATTGTATTTTAGTGTTTTGTTGGAAGCCGCCCAGAGTGGCTGGGGAAACCCAGCCAGATGGGCGGGGTATTATTATTATTATTATTATTATTATTATTATTATTATTATTATTATTATTTCATCTCTTAAAAAGCATTTACCCGTGAAAGTTAAGGATGCTGTTTTATACAGCTGAACTATTGTAACAATTATAATCTAAAATACATGGTTGTCTGGCATGGTTTTTGACAATCCAATGATGCACACTCACTTTATCCTTACCAAGGTTCAAGAGAGCCACTGCCAGAGAGAGGGGACAAGGATGTTCTCAACACAACTGGGGAACCTGTGATCCTCTGGAGGTTGCTGGACTCCAGCTTCCATCAGCCCCAGCCATACTGCCAACAGTCAGGGATAATGGGGTCCAACAATACCTGGCAGTTCATCTATTCCCCTTCCCTGGTCTAGATGGAGCAGTGATCTGACTCTGTGTAAGCCTGCTTGTTAGCACAGTAGAACCTCAAAGCCCCAGCTTTCCAAAATGTCTAGATTTCCAGTTTCACTCTGTCCTCCATGTACTTCTGTGTCAGCTTAACCTTTATCTACATAGTCTTATTGTTTATCTGAACTTCTGATTACCCCAGGCCATTAAGATGAATGAATTTATACTACATTGTATTCCTGCTGCCAAGCAGGAGAGCGAAGGTCACAGATCAGCACAATTTACTATGAGGGATGTCTCTTTATGGCAATACAAATGGATGGTGTTCAGAGGACACTGCAACTTCATTTCTTCTCATCTGTATAGAGGTCATTCCAGGAGCTATTTCTTTGGGAAAGGATGAACGACTATAGGGAAAACTTTGGCACCTACTTTGCAGCATTGCTGCATTCCACAAAGTCAAATGGGGGGAAAGGAAAGAGGATAAAATTATCCATCAGATGAGTTCCTTAAAATGAGTAGTTAAAAGATTAAGGCTCAAATCCAGCACAGTATTAGGTGTGCTTAAGTCACTGATTTGAATCCCTCGGGGCTTAACTAAACTGTGAGTTGTTCTTATCTGAATTTAATAAAATGTATAGCCTGTTTAAGTGTAAAAAAAAACTCAAAGTGCTTGAACCCCAGGGAAGTCACTTTGATGCTGCTAACATAGTGGCTTGACTTCACCCCTGGAGATGCACTCCATTGTCTCTTGAGACAGATGCATAAAGTGGTACCTTGGGTTAAGTACTTAATTCATTCTGGAGGTCCGTTCTTAACCTGAAACCATTCTTAACCTGAGGTACCAGTTTAGCTAATGGGGGTCTCCTGCTGCCGCCGCCCCACAATTTCTGTTCTCATCCTGAGGTAAAATTCTTAATTCAAGGTACTACTTCCAGGTTAGTTTGTAACCTGAGGTACCACTGTACATCCAGGGCTGGTGTATGGCAAACATGTGATAAAATAATCATCTCTCTCCACCTATCAAATCAGCTTCTCAAGTAATCTACTGTTGGGTGATTCATTGTCCATATGCATCAGGGATGAGAAACCTGTGGCCCTCCAGATATTGCTCATCATCCTTCACTTTGGGCCATGCTAGCTGAGGCTGATGGGGGTTGGAGTCTAATTACATCTGGAGGGTCACAGGTTCCTCATCCCTGATACACATCCACAGTTTCAGAAATAAAACTCTTCTACCGTTCACTCTCAGAATTAGACTTTCCATTGCCCAACATCGTCATACTACAACCAAGCAGGGTAAGACATATCAGATCCCAAGAATTATCGCTGGCTGCCATTACCTCCCTTAACTAACTAAAAATAATGTTCTCCAATACCTGGCCAGCAAATTATGCCTGCTGCACCTGGGACAGGTGTCACTTGAAAAATAATTTCCCCTTGGCATTGCATCTGCTATTTATTGCAGGCACTGGCTATAGTGAACATTTCAGCCAAGTTAATTTGAACTGTGCCTTGATGTACTGTCGTTTTAAGACCATGACTATAAGGATAAGGGAAATCATTCTGGCAAGTGTATTATGCTGGTTAAAATGAATTACTCTAAATCATCAACCCTTAAGTTGTAGCTCCACAGTGTGTGAATATGTAATTTTATTCTTAGAGCATTGGGTAGTCAATGCTAGGGACTAGCCCAAATTGGGGAAATAAACCCTTCACTAAGAACTCTAATTCCCATGAATTTTCAACAATATTTTTCATACAATATTGCAGTGGCTGTTAGATGCTCCAACTCAGATGAAGAGCCAATGGTTCAATAATGTGAGGAAGGCAACTAGTTTGTGCATGTTCTGCTTAGACTTGCAAGCAGCTGACAGAAATGGGGATTGGCAGATAAAGCTCCCCGCAGGAATCTTGTCAGGACTCAACCAGCCAGGTAGAGACATGGCCTTATCCACACTTAACTTTCCTCTGTACTTTCCAGGCATGGTTGATGCTTTAAAGCTCCGCGTCTGAGCATTCTCTTCTTTTCCTCCAAAGCTTTCCCAGCAAAAACCTGCTCTTTACTGTCAATTCAGAGCAAACAGCAATCCATGGAAAACCTAAACTGTCATTTGCCATGCTTCAGCTTTAAAGAGTGGGTTTTCATGGAGAAAGCTCAGGGGGGAGGGCAAATACAAAATTTTAAAGCATGATCCTGTGCCTGAAAAGAGCAGGGCAAAGGGTCAAAGAGAGCAGGATAGGTGAGTCTGAACAGACAGACATATTATTAATGATTCTATTCTCACTAAGTAAGATATTGAAGAACAGTGATGCAGAATTAAAGAGACATATACCCAGTGTTGTTTTTTTCTGGCAGTATGAGCTTGTATGCAGTACCAGCACATTTTATCCCCCAAATTTTGTGATGCCTGCAACAGGGCAAGGCTTCAAGCACCTGCCTGTCCAGTTCACACACCAGTGATGTGCTGTCAGTGGACTGGGGGGACAAGACTAGTCCCCTAAATGTTCCCCTAATGCCTCCTCCCCAAAGTTTGGGAAGCTTCTGCCCAGCTTAGGGAGGTGCAATGTTGACACACGTGCCCCCCCCAATTGCCCTCACAAGCTGGCAACTCTGGCTCTAACGCTTCCCTTATGAAAAAATTCAGTGCACACCGCTGACACACACTGTCTTCCCACCCTTTGGTGGGCAGGGCCCAGAGCTTTAGGTGGCCATGGGAGGAGGGAAAAACAAGAAGCCTGGGGTGCAGTAGGTTGGGGTAAGGGTAGGGGTGGATGCAGCTTCTGTGAGCTTGTATGGCCAGGCGGCAGCACAGGCACAGTGCACCTCAGCCACTGTGAGGGTACAGGACAGGGCACGCAGCTGGCTGTTGGGCTCATTGGGTGGTGGACATTTTGGGGGATCTTACAATGTCCCCCCATGTGAATAGTGGCAACAGAAGGCAGATTGCCATGAACCTGGTGAGTACTGCCACCTTTTTTTCCCCTAGAGGGACTGCATATACCTACATGGTCCTTGTTTCTGACCCAATAGGACTCTCATGTTTTTAGGTGCACAAGTAGTTAAAGACCACATCTTTTTAAAGGGACTTTTCTTATTCGGTTTATGGTGGTACCATTTATTTTTAAAGCCTTTTCCATTTTGGGCTTGCTTGTGGCATACACTGGCGGAAACTGAATTATGTGGGTTAAAGTCATGGAATAGTGGATTCCATGTGGTCTAGAATCCAGACTAACCCGAACAGAATCTTTTAGAATGTTATGGACTCTCCTTCCTTGAAGGTTTTAAAGCAGAGGTTAGATGGCCATCGGTCACGGATGCTTCAGCTGAGATTCCTACATTGCAAAGATTGGACCAAACAACCCTCAGGGTCCTTTCCAGTTCTATGATTCTATGTGAATGTACTAGCTGGCAATTCAAACATTACTTTTTCAATATTTAAACAGCATATTTTTGACTTGGAGTTGTGCCTTTGAAATCATCAGGGTTTTGGTTCTTTCCAAAGGAAGTATTATTATTTGGTTGTCTTGTGCACTGCTTCCATTTTACCAATCAGCCCTCAAGTAGGATGCACTTTACACCCTCTGCTCTAATGGATTGCGCACACATTTTTGTTTTTATGGCATTTAACTTGAAGTGCATTCATTTTACTCTAAGGCAGTGGCCAACTGTCCTCACATTGTGCTAGCTGTTACCCTCTTGTAGCACACAAAGGAGTAAAATATAACATTTGCCGAGTGCTAAGACGACTCCATCTCCCCAGAAATTTTAATGTGCCTTAGAGTTATGAAAGTTTTTGCTTGGGCTGCTTAACTAAATGTCAGTTTAAATGCGGTGTAGATTATGATGTATGGCGATGGTGATTTAGTCACTTTTTACAGAAAGAGAAAAAGCACAAGAATAAAACCAAAACAAGCAAAGACCCCAAAATGCTCTCCAATGATATGATATGATATGATATGTTTCAAATACAAATGTTTTACTATCTTGATATCTTTTAGATGCAGTATTTCTAATACATACACACTTTCCAACGATGCCTTCAGGGTTAATGCTGCATCTCTATTTCCCTGTGTGTGTGTGTACACATGTGCCCACACACACACAAAAATTCTCATTAAACAACCTGTCCAATGCTAAAATATTTATGTATGGAGATGACACTGTTCTCCAGCTTCCAGCTAATGATGTTTGCTTCCATTTCCAAAACCCTCTTTGTTGAAATGACATGTATGATTGCCTAGCTTAATACTATTCATCTCTCTCCATCTTAATAAAAATTTGCCAAGCATTCTCTCCCTCAGAGCTTTAATCCTGCTAATATCTTTAATACGCTCGACCCATCATCTCAACTTGCTGATTCTGCTTTGGGTTTAAATTTGTTCTCCAGATGCTTAGGAAAAACAAAAACCCACCACCCGCTTTTCAAGTCAAGCAAGCTCCTGCTTAAACATCAAATAGCAACAATGCTGCTCTTAACTCCAAGGGGTGGGGCTGAGCTGGAGTTGCAGCTATTGTGCTTTTTGTCTGTTATTTTATGTACACTGAATCTCTTCTGTAAGGCATCAGTGACTATCCTTTGCAATTGAATCACTGAAGTAATTATTCTGATGCAATTCTAGCAAAGACTATGGCTGTAATCCTACGCACGCTTGGTAGGACTTACCTCCATTGACCTTCGTAGGACTTGCATCTGAGTAAACACACAGAGGCTGTAAGAGCTGCTTCTTGGGTAACTTTTTGTGGTTTGATGTCAGTTGAAAAGGATGCAAAGATATCAATCCCTTGGTGCTTTCTTCTGGAAATGAGCATCCCTTTTGTAGTTGCCATTGTCACAAGAAAAGCAAGTTTACAAGGTCCTTTGTGGAGTTACAGAAACATTCTCACATGAATCTAGGTACAGTGGTACCTCCAGTTATGAACTTAATTCGTTCCGGAGGTCTGTTCTGAACCTGAAACCGTTCTTAACATGAGGCGCGCTTTTGCTAATGGGGCCTGTAACCACCACGGCACTTACGCTCGCATCCAGGGGCAAAGTTCACTACCAGGAGCATCTACTTCCGGGTTAGTGGAGCTCGTTACATGAAGCATTCGTAAGAAGGACGGTATGTAACCCAAGGTTCCACTGTAATGTGCTAGATCAGCAGAGTTCAACTGCTTTCAAGTGGAAGCAGATACTCTTTCTCCCAGCTTCTCAGAGGCTAGAGATTTCTGCTGTAAAGTCACTATTCTCACAAGGGAGAGTAGGGTGTGTGCCTCAAACAAGAATCCAAGAGCATCGAGCAAAGCCATGGACACAAATCACGTGTGCTCATTGTTTTCCATAAGCATGTCCAACAAGAATCCTCTTGACAGCACTCATTCTGAATGATGCCAATATTTCCATTGAACAAGCAGCCAGAATTGTTGTGCCAGCATCAGGGTGAGTCTAGAGAGAAGCAGCTGAAGGGATAAAAATGGGAGCTGAAGAAACGTCAAAAAAAAAGAAGTGAAGTAAATCCACAGAGATAGGATTTCTAGGTCTGAAAATGAAACCAAACACAATAACAACCCTGCCACATCAAGGCTGTTCTGCGGAGATGCCATCGAAGAGCAACAGCCCAGATGAAAAAGTGTCAAAGGCAACTCTGTGGAGAGGCTGTGTCACTGCTACGGCAGCCATGTCAAAGCTGAGGGAAATCAGGCAAGATACAATGTGCTCCCTGTGGAAGCTTCAAGTGCTTATGTGTGAATTGGGGTGGGGTGGGGGGAATCTATCAAGCCTGGTGAAGCTTAATCAGTCATTGATGAGCAGAAAATAACATTAACCCAGCTGTAAGTAAAAATGAATTCCCTTTTTAAACTTCACTTACAAAAAGCTTTTGGGGACGGAACAGGGGTTTTTGATAGAAGATGTTTTGTTTTTCAAAACTCTTTTAGAGGGCTACCACCTGTGGCATATGATGCAAAACCACAGAGCCTAGGGCTTGCCGTTCAGAAGGTCAGTGGTTCAAATCCCTGCGACGGGGTGAGCTCCCATTGCTTGGTCCCTGCTCCTGCCAACCTAGCAGTTCGAAAGCACGTCAAAGTGCAAGTAGATAAATAGGTACCGCTCCGGCGGGAAGGTGAATGGCGTTTCCGTGCACTGCTCTGGTTCACCAGAAGCGGCTTAGTCATGCTGGCCACATGACCCAGAAGCTGTCTGCGGAGAAATGTCTGCTCCCTCAGCCTATAGAACAAGAGGAGTGCCGCAACCCCAGAGTTGTCCGCAACTGGACTTAATGGTCAGGGGTCCCTTTACCTTTTACCTTTTATAGACAGATTGGACAAAGGGTTCCCATTTTGATACTTGTTTTAAATAGAGAAAGAGAAGTGGTATCCTCTAAGTTTCCCACTGCTTTATGTTTCAGATTGGACAGCTTTTGTAGCCACATTTATGCACTGATATCATGCCAGGGGAACAGCACAGATGGGTCCATTTGGGTCCTATCCCTCCTGCATATCCCTTTTGTTGTTCTTGTGGCCACACACACACACACACACACACACTAAAGGCTGATCTATGTCTGCCATTGAGTGCCTGCTGTATTCAAATAGGCCTTTCCTGTGATTTAGAGCCCTAACAATTGCATGGGGTTTAGACAAGTGAATAGGGTTCCTGGGTTATCTCTTTCAGAGCCCTCCAAGTTCCTCCCCTCCCTACAGATGGATGTAACTATCTGTATCAGTCTGCAAAGCAATGCAAGGTCTTTTGTATGGATGGACAAATGGTCAGTTTAAGTTTTGCTCCTTCTCTTATCTTTTTCAGTCCTAAATTCAGTTCTCTACATTGCCATAGCTACATGTGAGAGCATTTTGTGAAATTATTTTTGTGAGAATTTCTCCTAAGGCACACATTTTTGCAGGCAGCTTGACTAAGATACACACCTGTGTAAGCAATTTTCCCCAATGTATTTTTGCATGTTATTTTTACCAATCTTTACATTTTCATGCACATCTTCATGGGTGCTAGTGTGTGTGTTCACACACACACACATATACACATTGTCGGAGAATTGCATCACAAAATTTGTGAAGGACAAATTTCAAATGATAATTTTGCAGGTGTTTTCTTATTAAAATGCGGACAAAATGGATTTTCTCTTCCATCAGTGTCTTGTCAGCATCAGGAATTCTTCTTCGAGAAATGAAATAGAAGGATGCTCCTTTCTCCCATCAATTTCTGTAGTTTCATACATTCCTCAAAGAAAGAAATCAGAAAAATGAATGGAGGCAGGCATTTACTTTGCTTTTCATTCATTTTAGAAAAGAATGCACACACCTTCTGTTGTCCCCAGAGTTTTCAATGAAGAAGCATAAAAATATTTCCAGGTATTTGTTTATTTATTTCCATCGATAGATTGCTTCCTATAAAACATCTTGAAGCTATTTAGCTATAAAAACATAAACAATTAAAACAACATTTAGAAACAATTCCAAACTCAATGCAGATACAAGCTGATATAAACGAGCTCTCTCAAAATTTATGGCCAATCAGACCAACTCATGTTACTGTCCTTTGGGTTTTGATTGCAAAGCATCCTCTCAGGCCAATCCACATTTAGTCTGACCTGGGGGTAAGATTCTATTGTTTCCTCCTTATGGACCAGATATGTCTTTAGGCCAGAACAAGCCAGAATTGTCAATCGAGTCGCCAAGATTTAATTATTTTTTAAGTAGAGCATTCAATGTCCCATTTTTAGTCATGATCATCTGAGCCTTCAAGGAAAATACAAAAGCCACACCCAAATTATTTATTATTTTGGAGCTGTTTTCCCACCTTTCAACAGCTTTTAGTTGTACAGTGGTACCTCGTGTTAAGTACTTAATTCATTCTGGAGGTCCGTTCTTAACCTGAAACTGTTCTTAACCTGAAGCACCACTTTAGCTAATGGGGCCTCCTGCTGCTGCCGCATCGCTGGAGCACGATTTCTGTTCTCATCCTAAAGCAAAGTTCTTAACCCGAGGTAATATTTCTGGGTTAGCGGAGTCTGTAACCTGAAGTGTATGTAACCTGAAGTGTATGTAACCCGAGGTACCACTGTATGTGGTATTTAATTGAGGCAAGCCTGGAGAGAAAGTAAGAGAGATTAACCAGATTGTAAAAATTGTCAGAAACAATAGGATTTAGGTTGATTTGACTACATATGCAATGGACCAAGCACATGCAGCCACAGGGGACTTTGATGTGGCCACCGAGGCGCAGAAGTGAAGAAAGAAATATGGGGATAGGGAATTGAATAAAGCTATGTAAAGAAGGGGATAATGACATCTGCTAAATATGCAACATTTTGATAATTTAGCATTTGGCATTTCAATTGTAACTCCCCTATTTGTGACGTGAGAAGAATCAACCAATGAATGATGTATGGAGCTTCAAACAGAACCATTGTCAGCAAACAAACAAAGCACAAAGTGAATGAGGAATGAAGTAAACAAATGTTTCATTGCTAAATTCAGAACATCTGCTTCTGGAAACTTCAAAACATTTCCAGCCCAATTTCAGTATGAAACGGATATAATACGTTCGAGCGGTGGACGTCATACTGCTTAATCCATTAAGAGTTCTTTGATAAACTAAATCCAGTTTGCTTCTAGGAAACTTTCTGCTTTAGTCACAGTATCAGATAGAATCGAGAATAATGGAATAGAAAGAACTCAAAAGTGCATCACACCTTTAATTTCTTTGTTTTGACAAACAAAGATCATGACTAATTTAGCATAAAATAAATACAGTGAGATTATCTCTCTTATGATGAGTTTACACATAGAAATCAGGCATCTAAAGAAAAAAGAAAAGAAAAAGAACTCACCCCTTTGTCCAATTCAACACAATAGAAATGAGAATAAATTCCTCTTCCAACAAGCTCAAAACTGTCCCAAAACATCTGATGCTTGAGGCAAAGGAAAGGATGGTACCCTCCCCTCCCCCAGTTCCATGTACAGAAAAATTGATTGGCATGGCAATTCAATCACTGAGAATGGAAGGGCATGAGGGGTGCATGACACAGCTTTTATCTCCAATGGAGGGCAATAACCAGGATATTCAGGAGAAATAGCCAGAAGGTTTGCTGCTGCTGCCCCCCAGCATCTGCCATTGGAGGTAGTTGCTTCACTCCAGGACTGCTGCTGCTCCAACACTGAGCTACACAATGGGAACTGGGGAAGTGCCTCTTTTTGCCTCTCTAACACAGCTGGACGCAGGTAGCGCTGTGGGTTAAACCACAGAGCCTAGGACTTGCCTTGCCGATCTGAAGGTCAGCGGTTCAAATCCCCTCGAAAGGGTGAGCTCCCGTTGCTCGGTCCCAGCTCCTGCCAACCTAGCAGCTTGAAAGCACGTCAAGGTGCAAGTAGATAAACAGGTACCAGCGGGAAGGTAAACGGCGTTTCCGTGCGCTGCTCTGGTTCGCCAGAAGTGACTTAGTCATGCTGGCCACATGACCCAGAAGCTGTACGCCGGCTCCCTCGGCCAATAAAGTGAGATGAACACCACAACCCCAGAGTCGGTCACGACTGGACCTAATGGTCAGGGTTCCATTTACTTTTTAACACAGCTAGAGGTGGAGCGATACTTTGTATACCATGGGGAAAGAACAGTGCAGAGCGCAGCAGTTTTGCAACTGCTCTCTCTCTTTCCCGCTCCATTGCAATGGTAGCTAATCTTCCAGTTGGAAAGTGGCAAATTTTATAAACATGTATCTTTATGGAAGGATTAGGTCATGCATGAAGACAATGACCATTTGTTTCTCCCTAACACCTAAAGGTTTCCCCACCCGTCATTAAGATCTGTTCCAAAAATGTTCAGTGAAAAAGCATCATGGAAGTCATTTTTGTAGGCAGTGTTTCTGTGGGGTGGGGGATTAACGTGGAAACTCAAGAATTCCCTAATGTGGAAACTCAGGAATTTAGATACCCCTCCTCACAAATCTACATACATAAAATTATTGTTCTACCACTGAGCACATTACAGCAGAAATTTTATTAGCCAGGAAACTCCAGCAGAATTCACCTTTGATTTTGCCTGCTTCTTGACAGTCTCCTTCCAAACGCTCCAGCTTTCGTGGGCCTCCTTGGTCTGTGTGAAGATGAGGCAAGGCATCAAAGCTCCTGCCACAGTTTAATTACATTTGCAAAGCATTTAGACCCATGCTGGCAACAAAGCTTTGAAGACTGGCATTTTAATTTTACCCCTAAACTTCCTATGAAACTTGGCATTTAGCATGAATATTTTGGCAGGATTCAAAGCCGATCATCTCACCAGGAGGTTCATGAGACATAATCTCTTAATTTACCCTCCTATCATGTTCTCTGGTATTAAAAAGTCTTTGCTTGGGACACAGCAGAGCATTTAAGCATGTGCTCAAGTTCCACTTGTGTCACTAAAAAAGATGCTTTGACTTTACAAATAATTTTGTCAGCGCGCTTGGTGCAAAACAATGTATTTTGCTTTCTCATTTTGAAAAGATGTCCTTTTTCTAGCATCCATCTCCAGGAACAAAGTCAGGCTGGGGACTTCTTTCGGATGTGGAAAGTGCTATGATGCAGCCATCATTGCTCCTGGTGTATACATTCATTTTCCTGCCCACTCTCATCTGACCAAAGGTGCTATGTAGATCATATGAGCGGTATTTCAAAGGGGTAGCCATTATAATATGCTGCAACAAAGCAAACTTGTGGCACCTCAGAAACAGGTTTATTGTGTCATAAGCTAGAGTGGAGGAGAGTCCATTTCATCAATGATTTGAAACAGTATCATCATCTAGATCACTCCTCCTTACAGTGCTGTTGTGAGGATTACTGAAAAGGGCTTATAAAACTTTCTGCTCTCTGAAAACTGTTGTCAGTCTCCAGTTTTATAGCAAGGCTATTGTTTAACATTGCTCTGAGCTGTTTAACAACAACATTATGTATTTTTTTTACAGATGATCCAGTTTATTAATCTGAAGGGTTCTTTCCAGGAGGAAATGGTACCGCAAGATGCATTAGGCCAGGCATCCCCCAGCTGTTTTGGGACTACAACTCCTATCATCCCTAACTAACAGGACCAGTGGCCAGGGATGGTGGGAATTGTAGTCCCAAAACAGCTGGAGAGCCAAGTTTGGCCATCACTGCATTCGGCTATTGCCACTGTGGGTAGAAGAAGGCAGTAGCACCATGGTGACCTGCTGAACTAGGATATCGGATAGCATCCTAAAGCAAGAGACTCATTGAGACTTCTTACGAATGTGTTCTCGTTTATTTTGCAGCCCAAGGAAGGCGAAGCCACAAATTTCACTGTTTCTATTTCCGGAATGCCAAGCAAGTACAGTCACATTGACAAATGCAACCTCTTTCTTATTGGCACCAATGGAACAGAATCTATCATTGTATTTGTGCTTCATGCCCTTTCACCCTAAGCAACATCAGCAAATGTGATTTTCTGCTCACCAGTTTAATAAGCGTGGCCTGCCTTGGCAATGTTGTTTCTCCCCTGCTGTGTTTCAAGTCGCATTGTTACATTGCAGTATAGACCAGACAGGGTGGGCATATCTTCATTCAATGTTCATTAGTGGATTTGTTATCCCACACCAAACCCCAGTTCACTGAAGCTGTTGTCTGTGCATGTGCTATTATCTGTGGATGTGCAAATGGCTGTCTGAAATGTGCTCACTATGGATTAAGTTTTCAATTCAGATGGAAGCTAGTTTGAGGGGAAGCACATCAGACTGGAATATTTCTCAAGAAACTGCAGGATACAGATGAAGTGTGGCATATGTGGTTTAAAACACTGGTGGTGGGAGTGTGCTAGAGCTGGAGTCAGTGGTAATGCATACACAGCCTGCTTTAAGCAGTCACCTATGGACATGAGGGCAGGCCTCAGCCTTTAAGTCTTGCTGCTACATTAAAAGGATTTTAAAGTGGTTTTATTACAGCAGCTCCAACGCTGAGCCTGCTTCTTTTCAGGCTGGCAAGAAATAAATGCCATTTCCTGGATGGCTTTTTCCCCTCCGGCAATTTATGAAACTGCAAAACTAGAGATTTTAATAAAAACACCCCAAGTGCTAAAGAAAACTCCGGGTGGCTCATATTTTTCCCCCTTGGAAATGTAGCTGCATCTGACACAGCCCCTTCGGGAGCAACTCAAATTGCAACCTCCATGCTATATTGCATTTACGCCTCTAATGGATCCTAAATGAGTATTTGCCAGCAAGCCTATTATGTGTCCATCATTCTCCAGCTTTGCCTCCTAGCATACATGCTGCTCCTCTCTTTCTTGTGACTTTCTGCCTCCCCCTGTAACTCTTCTTCCCGCCCCCCATTTCATTCACCTGGCAATCTCACACTGCATGGGAAAACAGCAGTTCTGCATGCTGATTGGGTGACTCATCCAACTTCTCTCTCAGAATGGGAAACCCTGGAGAATCAACTTCATGGGTTCTTAGTGGTTGTAGCCATAAGAGATTTCCCCACCCAGACCCAATGTGTTATTCATGGGGCTGTAGAATTGGGAGGGGGGGAGGTTTAGTATGCATGCATGGAAATAATGAATGTTGACATCAGAACAAAACTCCACACCATGATTAATCACTGGAGAGGTAGATGCAGAATAGAATATCATGAAAGCCCTGTGTAGGCATTTATCTGAGAGCATGCAGGTAAGAATGGGGAGGGGACAAGGCAGGCATGCAAGCCCCACCACACTTATCCCTTTGCACAATGCATGGAGAGGGAAGGTCTGAATGTCTGAAGGGGGGTTCTGAGCATATTCAGTGGCGTTATCAGGGTTGTGAGGAGGATTCTAACTGCACTCCCCAAACCTGATTAGATTCTCCCTTCCGGAAGGTGTGAAGTGGAACAAGCCCACACAGGGACATTGGTGGTGGGGCTTGCATGTGCCCCACTGCCCTCTCCCTACTTTTATCCCACATGCTTTCAGACAAACAACTCATGATAGGGTAGTGGACTCCCTCCTACAAAACTACTCAGGTTCTCCCTAGAGTAGCAGCTTATTTTCATCCCTGTGGGCAAATCATTTTTTACCAATATGTAGAGTTATAATGCTAATAGGATAAAAGGTTAGGTGAAAGTTAACCGTGACAGTTATGCTCTGCCTCCACGGTCAGAGGCAGAAATGATTCTGAAGACCAGTTATGGCTGTGCTCAAGTCTTGCTTATGGGTTTCCCACCAACTTCTTGTTGGCCACTGAGAACCTGATGCTGGACTAGATGGGACCAGCAGGCTCTTCTTATGCTTTTATGATAGCAATATGTCATCTAATATAGAGCTGCCTTTGAAGATGATCTAGAAACCTCAGCTGGTGCAAAATATGGCAGTGAGGATGTTAACTGGAGCACATCATGCTGATCCTTTCTTATCTGCATCAGCTTCTGATGTTTCCAGGCTCCATTCAAGAGACTAGCTTTGACCTAATAGAGAGCCTTATTCAGTTTGAAACCTTGATACTTAATGGAGCACCTCCTCCTGCGCTTGGTAAGCAAACCATAAGGTCATCTACAAAGGCCCTTCTCCATAAGCTGTCTCAATGTGAAATTCAGAGAGACATCACAGGAGAAAGCTGCTTTTTTATCGGTTGTCACCCCACTCCTCAGCTACGGAATGCTCTCCTGGGAAAATTTTCCTGGTGCCCACATTACTGTCTTTTTCAAGACCAGGTTAAGAGCTTTTCAAAACTGATTTTAGATCCCTAGAGCTTTAACATATGTATCCGATGGCAGTTTTGATTCTGTGCTGGTTGTGTTTTTATGCTGGATGTCTCTTGTTTCTTGCAGTTTTATAGTACAGGGGTGTTTTCGTTCCATTTCTATTGTCTTTTTATTTGCACAATGCCTAGAGAAATTTATTTTATAAGGCATCTCTCATAAATATGATAAATAAATAAACACATATCCCAACAACACTGATATTCTCTTTTTCCACATGTAAGAAGCCATCTTTTGTTTGATTCAGATTGCCTATATTCATGTTTGTATAGGTAAAAAAAACCAGCTGCTTTTGTTCCTCCAAAATTCAATCATGGTTTCACAAATCTGTGCCAAGATTCAAACTTGGGGAGAAATGCCCAGCTCCCTTGTTCTTGTGCCTTTTAAATGCCTACATGGAAATTTCACAGAAATAGTTTGTAATGCTGCTCTGAATAGAGCCCTGAACGATTATTAAAGTAATCCATCTTAATTAGACTGAATAACCATGACTGGCCTAACATAATAATGCTTCATTTACAATTTCCATTCCTTGAGTAAAGGCTGCATACCTCCCTTTTGCAAACCAGTCATTCTACAAAATGTGTATTCCCCCCTCCTTTCCTATCTTTCTCAACACTTTTGTGACTGTGCAGCAGTTTTCAAAATGAAAAGATGCCTTCCTGTCCTGTTTAAGGCAGTTCTAAAGGCTGTGGTTGGTCTCCTTCCCATCATGCCTCAAACTTCGTAGAAGATGGGTGAACAGAATGGGGTCAGGCAGAGAACAAGGCCCAAGCTGCAGCCATCAAACAAGAGCTAGTATGGTGTGATGTCGGACTGCAACCTAGGAGACCAATGTTCAAAACCCCACTCAGCCACAATGCCCCCTGGGTGACCTTGGACCAATCATCTCAGCCTAATATACTTCACAGGGTGGTTGTGAGACTAAAATGGAGAGGGAGGAAGAAACACGTCTGCTTTCATGTACTCCTTTGAGGAAAGGTGGAATGGCAGATGAAGAACCGATCCCCCAGCCCAGGCTGGAAAACTATTTGGAAACTCTGGTGCAGCCATAGGAAGTTTTTCAAGTCACAGATTTAATTCGTAACACTGGAATCTGTCAGGAACCATGTGCACCGTGTGTGTGTGTGTGTGTGTGTGTGTGTGTCCTAGGCAAGGAGTTGGGGCCAAGTAGGAGATTATTAACCACTTTCAGACTGACATCTACAGCTGGTTCCCAGTTTAAATATTTAAAAAATCTGCCCCCCCCCTGAAAAAAGTGTAGTCAACAGCTGCCACCACCCAAACAATTAATTCATAATTCATCCAATCCTTTCTACCCTTTAGGCATTTGAGGAAGTTTCAGTTCCCATCACATAAAACCAAACCATCAATTTACCAGCAACATTTAGTGCAGCAGAGCACTTAAGCTCACAGTTTTCAACCATAGGCACATTAATGCAATTGATAAAGATAAGCTTATTATTAGGAAATAATATCACTTGGAACTAAATGTACAAGGATAGAAGACACACAAAGTTGTTTTGTTCCATGATTTCACCCATAGTACACTTAGGTGGCTTTCAAACATTCATATTCAGAGCTGAGGCTAAATTAACTCCAACTCACCTATGTGTCTTCCTTTTACAAAAAAGCCTAACCCATCAGTTCCATTTCTCCTGGGGACATGAATCCATCAACATCATACAATATGACAAAGGCAGGGTCTGATTGGCGAAAAGCCAATCACAGAGTGTATACTAACAAGAGGTTCCATTCTTCATGCTAATAATTTGAATCTAAATGTTTAATTCTTGGGTAGAACATGAAGGAGAGAATTTATATTTCACACCTTTGACCAGGAATTTAGGAAATCACCTAGAGCAATTCAGAGTACTTAATTGGGATTAGGTGGCAGATGAAAGGGGGAAAGTGAATAGATTTTTCCATATAAGCAATGATCTTTAAAAAAGAGAGAGAACAGTCTGTCACAACTGAATTCCCAAAATGTGGGACTCATTGAAAATAGAAGTTAAGCAGGTTCATGAGATGTTCTTAAAGGATGCTTTTACAGTTATTTCTGTGGGGTCCAAGATTGGTATGTCATGGAATATGTGGGTTTAAGTGACTAGAATTCGTTCCAAAAGGGGCCATGTGTCCATCTCTGTGCACATGGAGATTTGACACTTTCGTTTTTGCTAGTAGCCCCTCACATCTAATGGAGTGTGGAGTCAGAAGATCATCCCAGTTTCACAAGCAGCTTTTCAAAAGGCAGAAAGTGTAGCTATTTGAAATCTGGCTGGGGGGAGAATACTGCATGTACAGCTATTTGAAGAGCAGGAAAGAGTCAGGGTGGATTAGCTAGGGATGAGGAAGGTGCTACAAACCAAAAGCATAACCAGTGTGGTGGTTAGAGCCACAGATGATGGCTACTCTTCACTCTACTCTTCTATGGCAGCACACACTCCCAGTCAGAATACATTCTGTATTTGTGACCTCTGATATTCTGTTAAACTCCTCTCTGTATATTGTTCTACATATTCACAAATAATTCTTAGTCTGCTATGGTTGGCATTTATTGACTTCCAAGAGGCAATCCCAAATAACAGCCATCTTGACATGTATTGCAAAACTCATATCTGGTCAATATTACACCATTGTCAATACTGATGTGAGCTGGGGGAAGGTGATTAGGCTGTATGATTCTTGAGTCCTTTCTAATTCCTGGATCCAGCAAGGGTTGAAATCTGATGAAGGATTCCATTCTTGAACTAGGCAGGCCAGAGCCATAATGACCCCTAAGCATAGTATAAGAAAGAAAATGGCATTGTACCAGAGGGCAAATGGATGTGTCCACTGCCGCACCTGGCTAGTAGTGAGAAGGTCAATAGCAGAGAGTTGTGCGAGAGCTGGGCTAGAAATAGGAAGAAGCCTGAGAGTGAGAGCCATGCTTAATTTCTGCTTGAACCCAAGGGTGTGGCTATGAAAGAAGCAATATCTTCTGGGGTGCTGATGCTGTGAGCCCCTCCATCATAGACTCAGGCTGTATATATGTGTAAATAAACCATATATCATAAGGACACCACTGTCTCCACTCTCACTCATTCCAAGGAAACGGAACCCTGGGTAGGTGCCTAGAATCCTTGGAATCTTGCACTGCTCAGAGAGAGGGATGGTGTACAAAAAATACTCTTTGAAGGCACAGATTTTTGCACTTCTGTGCTCTCATCAAGTTCCCCCTTCCCTCTGCCTTGGATTGTTCCATTAACTAACTCCGTTTGCAGGTCAACACTACTGGGTTTATGGATGGAGAGATATGCAACAATTGAAATAATTATGCCTCAATCTACGTACATTCAGAGCCTGACACAAAATCCATTGAAACTTTTGAGGATGTCCCATAGTAATAACATGCTTCATTAGAAATGGGAAAACTTTCCCTAACAAATTGTTTCGGGAAATTATTGTGAGCCAAGGAACACAATCTGACCTGAAAGTGGAATGGCTCTTACTGAATAATGAACTGGACCACTTGTGCTAATGTGGATATTCTGATTAATAGGCAATCAATTTTAATACCCTATTGAGTCTTAGTTTTTGAATTCTTGCCTCATTTATGTTCAAAAAGGCTGTGGTGAAGCCTAAACGTAGAGCAACATTTCCCAAGATTAAAGCTTAATTAAGTCAATTACTCTTCTCCTGCAGTCCCACAGAAGAAAAGGTTAAGGTAAATTTAAATAGGCCACCTTGATCTCCACATTATTCACTGAGTCATTGACATATGGAAGTTGTGGCAATCTGTGGTCTTAAATACAGCCTGGGTATTATCCTCATCTTGGCCTGACTTTTCTGAAATCAGATGAATTACTTCAGCATCAGCAAGCCTGTAATTATAGCTACCCATGTGTTTTGATCTGTAATTCAACCGGGCATGGATTTACAATAGAAATCTCAAGAACTGTACTAGTCGAGGCACAAATCAGGAGACATTTTTAATTATTAACAGAATCTATAGCACTTTTCAAGGACAAAAGCCTTTTGAGGAGGTCATAGCGCATTGGTGGAGCACATGTCTTTTTCACAGGAGGTTCCAGCATCTCCACTGAGGGGGAGCAGGCTAGTGAAGCAGTAGTAAGAGGACTGGAAAAGACCTCCACTTGAGCCATCTCCAAACAGAGAATACCGTAATGAGCTAGGCGGACCAATGGCCAGACTCAATATGAGGCAGGGAGAGAGAGAGAGGGGGGGGAGGGAGGGAGGGAGGGAGGGAGGGAGAGAGAGAGAGAGAATGAATTTTGGAGAGGGACCATAGCTCAATGGCAGAGCACATACGGAACATAAAAAGAACCCTGCTGGATTAGGCCAGTGGCCCAATGTAGCCCAGCATCCTGTTCTCACAGTGGCCAATCACTTGCCTTTTGAAAACCAGCAAACAGGACCTGAACTCAATAGCACTATTCCCACTTGTCATTCCCAGCAACTGGAAATCAGACAAATGCTGCCTCTAGCAGTGGAGGCAGAACATAGACAGCATGGCTAGCTGATAACCTTATCCTCCATGAATTTGTC
The DNA here is from genome assembly GCF_964106915.1 of Podarcis gaigeae. Lineage (NCBI taxonomy): Eukaryota > Metazoa > Chordata > Lepidosauria > Squamata > Lacertidae > Podarcis > Podarcis gaigeae. Next base: position 88,597,181 of record NC_139678.1, on the reverse strand, counting down.
TTATCCTCTTTTAAAGCCATCCCAGTTGGTGGCCACCACTGCCTTCTGTGTGAGTGACTTCCATAATTTAACTATGTGCTGTGTGGAGAAGTACTTTGCCTGTCCTGAATCTTCCAACTTCCAACTTTTTGCAAGAAGGAGAAAAATATTGTCGACCCCCATGTATTGCCTCAGGAAGCACTCCTGTCCCATTGTTCCCATTAAAGGCATGCTTTGACTTTGCTGCATACTGCCAATATATGTACACATACCCATCTTTTGAAATGTGGCCTCTGACCTCCTGAAATCTGAAGGAATGTAAACTCAGCAGAGGAAGTAGATCTGACAAACATTCTGCACCACAGCACAGAAACTACTAATGGTCCACTTGAAGGCCAAGGCTTTTGGTAGAAAAACTGACTTCTCTTCTCCCTTCCCTCAAACTTCTACTTCTAGCTTACTGTATATATAAAAAAATTGAGCTGAGAAGCAGAGTCACAGGATACTGATCATGTCTACTTTGACTTTTAGTTCATCAAAATAATCAGCATAATGATGTCTTTGGTCATAACTCATTGGTGCCCTAAGAATACAAAATCTCTTTTTCAGTTCATTTTTAGCTTAACCTTTGGTAGCTAACATTAAAACATCTGTTTCAGGATAGACTGTTTCACCCACAGCTTCTGCTTTAAGTTCAGTTGTGTGGCTGCTCCACCACAAGGGAAACAATTTGCGCACTATGCAAAGAATCCCGTATTTCAGCATTCCATTGCAAACCCATGTTTAGATCCTACCTGCTTAACAGAATGTCTTGTAATGTGGAGAACCTCAAAGCTACTTTACACAAATATGTGTGATTTGCTCCTAAGCAGTAAGAGGAATTGAGAGTGGGGGCTGGGTTAGTAAGCCAGGGATTTTTCTCTGGCTCAGATTTTAATTCATGACCTCATAGTGCTCACTTCTTTGAGGTGAGCATTATGAGCCCCTGAAGCTCATATCTGCTCCTGAGATCAGTATAATCTTTGTTGCCATTTCTCTTCATAACTAGACTGATAACATCAACGGATGACTTGCATGTATAAATGAATTACCACGTAAACTTACTGCACTGAAGTGTTGCACTTCTGATGAAGTGAGCTGAAAGGAAACTTGCCAGTGGAGTCCATGTACACATTCAGCTACCAATCATAAGGTTTAAAGATATAGTATAGGCTATTCACGTGTTCACAGACATTTTCACAGTCACGAAGACTTCTTGTGTTTGAGGAAGTAGGATTACGCCACCATAAATGTGCTGGTCTTTACACTGTCATACGATTTAATAAATCCGTTTTCAGATAATTTGTTTACTATTGAGATATTGCAAAAAAATAGTGAGTAAAACACTCCAAGTACAGGGAGATACATGAACCTCTACATGCAAATGAATGCTGTGGAAAAACAGCCTCCCGCCCCCTTCAGACTGCAGCTCCCATTGGCCATGCTGGCTGAGGCTGATGGGAGACACTGTCACCATATCCTCATTCATTCCACACACACACACCCTAACAGCCCTTGAATATCCAGGCTATGGAAGATCCACCAAAATGAGGTGGCCATAAAAATGTATCTCTCTCGTCACAAATCCCACAGTTTAAGCAGCCATTAAAACCAATGATCCATGATTTGACTACTCAGCTCTACTTCTAGAAGAATTATAGGGTGGGTGTGGAAAGGAGGGGGGAGAAATAAAAAGATATACTTTGAGAAAGCAACAAAAACCGATTTCCTGTAGCATTCTTAATGACAGGTCAAGATCTCCCAGCAATCTCCCTATCTGCCCTGCAGGGGTTGTCAGCCATCAAAGTAGTAATGAAGGCAAAAGCTTGTTTTGGAGAGAGAAATGGGAGGAGAAAGAATGAGCACATGCATTAGCAACAGCTCAGTGGCCATGTGGAAATGTGTCAGTCATTGTCAGGAGCGGGAGAGATTAAAAAGGAGTGAAAGGAATAGTTGCAAATAGGGAAGTAGGAAAACAACAATTTTTTTTTCCAAAATATTTTTATTGCATTTTCAGTTTACAGAAGAAAAAGAAGGAAAAAAAACAATACTCCAACTTCCAAAATACATTTTTAAATTATTATCTGGACTTCCCCACACCTCCCTCCCCCTGCGTTCTTTACAATAAAACATATCAGCAAATTATTACCTTGTTTCGTATCTTATTTATATCTTTCAAAGTATTTTACTTCTGAATTTAAAGTACCTTTTATCCAGTGTTTATGCCTTGAAATAAAAAATATAATAACCTTAAATTTCGACTTTTTCTTAATTATAAATTATCTTCCAATTTTCCCAATCTAGTTGCAGGAGCTACATTCCAAAACATGCAGATTCTTAACATTCATACAACTTATATTGTTTTTGCAAATAGTCCTTAAATTTTTTCCAATCTTCTTCCGTTGTCTCTTCACCCAAATCTCGGATTCTGCCAGTCATTTCAGCCAGTTCCATATAGTCCATCAACTGCGTCTGCCACTCTTCCAGCGTGGGAAGATCTTGTGTCTTCCAATATTTTGCTATAAGTATTTTTGCTGCTGTAGATGCATACATAAAAAATGTTTTATCCTTCTTTATCACCCTTTGGTCCACAATGCCCAGGAGGAAGGCCTCTGGTTTCTTGGGAAAGGTGTACCTGAACACCTTTTTTAATTCATTATAGATCATTTCCCAGAAGGCCTTCACCTTTGGACAAGTCCACCAAAGGTGAAAAAATGTCCCTTCAGCCTCCTTACATTTCCAACATTTATTATCAGACCGATGGTAAATTTTTGCAAGTTTGACTGGGGTCATGTACCACCTATATATCATTTTCATAATATTCTCTTTCAAGGCATTACATGCCGTAAATCTCATTCCGGTGGTCCATAACCTTTCCCAGTCTTCGAACATAATGTTGTACCCAATATCCTGAGCCCATTTTATCATGGCTGATTTAACTATCTCATCCTGGGTATTCCATTTAAGCAGCAAGTTATACATTCTCGAAAGTACCTTGGTCTTAGATTCTAACAGTTCTGTCTCTAGTTTCGATTTTTCCACCTGGAATCCTATTTTTTTGTCCGACTTAAAAACTTCTTGAATTTGAGCATAGTGAAACCAATCTTGCACCCTATTCTTTAATTTTTCAAAGCTCAGGAAAACAACAATTGGAGCATCATGGTAGGTGGCAAATTGCTGGACCTGAAACTTAAGATCATTCTAGGCAGATCTACATCAGGGTCACCAACATGGTCCCCTGGATTCACATATCCCTACAAAGGCCTTCCTTAGTGCCCAAAGGAATGTTACTGTTTATTTATATGCTACCTTTCAGTCAAAGGACATTGCAATAAACCCTTGCAATAAAATTATTCCTTGCAATAAACCATTCATTCATTCATTCATTCTCCCTTTTCTATCAATCTATCCTTACCATGGATTTAAAAATATATATTTATTTTAACAATTGGATGATGAATACACATTGTGTTCCTTGTAGATGCTTCACACTGGTAGAACAAATGGGAATTGTTCTCTTTGTCATAACAGCCTTACTGCTTAAAAAGTCTCTCATTTTTCCAGATATTTTCCTCCTGCAAATCCCATTACATTGTCATTTATTGATACCAGAACAGGACTGTTGATAAACTTACTAAGCTTACAGCAGCTAAAAACTGGATTTAGGCAACAGTGGCTCCCACAGTGGGGGAAATATACAACAATAGCCTCTTGGTAGTAGTGTTGTGGGGGGACGCAGGTGGCGCTGTGGGTTAAAGCCTCAGCGCCTAGGACTTGCCGATCAAAAGGTCGGCGGTTCGAATCCCTGCGGCGGGGTGCGCTCCCGCTGCTCGGTCCCAGCGCCTGCCAACCTAGCAGTTCGAAAGCACCTCCGGGTGCAAGTAGATAAATAGGGACCGCTTACCAGCGGGAAGGTAAACGGCGTTTCCGTGTGCGGCTCTGGCTCGCCAGAGCAGCGATGTCACGCTGGCCACGTGACCCGGAAGTGTCTCCGGACAGCGCTGGCCCCTGGCCTCTTAAGTGAGATGGGCGCACAACCCCAGAGTCTGTCAAGACTGGCCCGTACGGGCAGGGGTACCTTTACCTTTACCTTTAGTAGTGTTGTGGCTGCTTACCAGGAGGGGGAGGGACAAAGTGGCGGCCAGGTCGGAGCTGCTCAGGTGCTTGGGGGGGGGGTGCCAGATTGGCTTGCCAGTATTAAATTGCTGGTACTCTTTAAAAAATTCAGCAGATATTAGGGAACTCTGAAGAGATGGGATCCTGTGATCAAAACTATAAGGTCAAATTTAGGATTCAGAGAAGTGAAGCACAACATGCTATTGTGAAATGAAATCTATGCGAGTTTAGGTTTTAAATGATAAAGGTTAAGCAATCTAGAACTAAATTACATCACATTTATATCATATGCAAATTATATTCAAATTGTATTCAAGGTTATTTATGGTAGCAGAAATATGCATGCCAATTTTGTATTAGCGTTACTGGGGTGTTTTGCTTTTTTTAAAAAAAAAACTTTTTATAAAAATATGTCAAACTAAAGGCTCATACCCGTTTCCATATTTACATATTTTTTTCAAACTAGAATATCAAAGCCTGTTAAATTATTTGACTGAAAATTTCTTCAGTGTATTTTTCATTTCAAGAATTTGAACTTCATAACGTTGCTCCTACAGCATTAGCTAGGGACATATTTGCCCCTCCTTTGTGTGTTCCTTGGGGGTCAGAATAAGGGCACATCCTTTTGGGGTACATGACGGCATAGGAGGTGGAGAGTGCCTAATTTAAGATTGGGTCACCTTACTCTCACCCTCTTTGCAGTGTGATGCAAATGCACCAGCAGAGCCAATCTGGTGCTCCCACTGGTGCATTTGCACTAAGCCAACCTCTCTCCATCACAGTATGTAGCAGTGATGCAGTCAGGTGAGCACTGCTGCCCCACCCACCCTGTCATCCACTACTGCAGGTAGGGATGGGCTGCAGTGAGAATGGAACCTTTGGCTATGTTTATGCCAAGTAGATAATGAAGGGTGCAGACTGACTTTTTGCGGGGCTGTGCCTTAGGACAAGGTGGTATCCAAATCAAGACAAGAGGACTCTCTCGCTCTCCATGTCTCTTCTATGTCTTTGAATGCAGGTTCCTGCCCACATTAGTTGGATGCACGTTTAACTTGCTGCAAATTACTGTTTGCTAATAAATAAACTTGTCTGATGTCATCGCCCTGATGGTGTCAGCTCCCTGCTGACTTTACTGACTTTACTCTGCTAAGAGATTGTGTTCAGTGAGCCTTAAGTCCACTAAGGGTGCCAACCTCGGGTGGAATAGCTGGCAAGCAATTACCAATTAGAAATATACAACTAAACATAAATTGACTTTGCATATTTGATAAGAAGTCAATTGAAACAAATCTATAAGAAATATTTTTTAGGTCTACCTAAAAATCAGACTTCACATTTTTATTTTGATCCACAGCATTTTGGGTTTTCTTGCATCAATATAATTCCCTGCAACAACCTGTGAAATCTTCAGGACAATTGCTTAATCTTTGCACCCAAAAAGAGAGTGGCCACTTCTCTTCAACCAGTATCTTCATTCCTGCTTACAAGTTTTAATTTCATCCTTTTGCCTGACAAGTCAGGAATGGATTATAAGTGATGGATGGGGATGAGGGAGAGCAATGACCCCAGCAGATAGACAGCGTGAGAAATAAAAACAAGATAGCAGAGTCTGGGTGTATTGGCACGTTTTTGCTTCAAAAGCAAATAAAAGACATTTGAGCTGGACTACAGTCAGAAACTCCAACAGCTAACAGTGATTAAAAAGACAACAGGAAAGAATTTGGGGTGATCAAACTTTCTAACAAGCAGGTTACATCTTAGTTATATTCTCATTGGGTTTTGGGTGGAAACAGGAATTGCTGTCATAGGAAACACAGTCAGTCTGCCATCAAGCTCATTGGATGGCTTAAAGATTGCAGGCTCCTTTCTGTTCTTGTATTCAGTGAGCATGCATTTTATTCTAACTGCTTGCATGTGATAACAAACACAGAATTAGTCCCAGTTCATGCATTTGCCAGGGACTTGGCTAAAACAGTATAGTCAGTGATAAGTAAGCAGTACCGGTACTTCCCCGTACAGATGTATGAAGTGGTCCACAGGGGTTTGTCACACAGAAGTCTGGTCCACACTATTTCTCTCCATCAGAAAAAGAAGAGGAGGGAAGCAAATAAGAGTTATACAAACTGGGCTTCTGTATTATCAGAGTATCATGTGGAGTGGCCTCATTCACACAAAACAATATCTGTATTTAAGGAACATTCAGGTTACATTACTGTGATGCTACTGTAAACCTACTCTGAAACTTTCAGAATGCAGTACTGGGAACTGCTGCTCTGAGTAGCAAGTCTTTGACTAGTTCCTGCCCCCCCCCCCGGGCAATTAAAAGTGCTTGTTCTGACCTATGAAGTTTTAAATGGCTTGAGTCTGCTCTTATATGAACTTGCCCTTACTTTATGATAGTTTTCTGAGGTTCAGATCTGAGTGCCTCCACATTCAGACATTTGGCAGGTGGGGTGTAGAGACAGGGTCTTTTCTGTGGTGTTGCCCCTGTTATGCAGCATCCCCAACTCTCAGAGGCTGTTTTATTTTCTAAGCTTCTCGTGGAAAAGTTCTTTTGATTGCTCTAGTGCTTTTAGAATGGACTTATAAATGATCAAATGGGCCAGTAGGAATGCCAATATGGTGGCTCTTTGGCTTGTCTCAATGACTTGGTTATTAACCAACAGCATCATCTTAATGATGTCCACTCAGAAGTAAGTACTCACACTGAATTCAATGTGGGGCTTACTTCCAGGTAGGTGAAGTTAGGATTGCATGCCTCATGACAAATGCTCTGAAAATACACTGCTGCTTCCCCACCCCAGTCTTGCTGGAAATATTGACCTCCCCACACATGAAATCCTCTTGCCTCCACCTACGTTCATCTTAAATAGTACCTCTGGGCATCCATCCATATATCTCATCTCATCTAGTCCACAGGGACAGTACTTTATGCTTTTACCAAGCAACCCAATAAACTCTCTTTCCTTCCAAGTCAAAACCATCAGAGGAGAACAAAACAAAGAATCCAACCTTCTCATCAGGCTGCATGACCAGGCCACTTGAGGGTGATGATAAATAATTGACATTTGAGCACATAACAAGGAATGTCACCAGTGCCCGTCAAACCATAGACATTCCAGAAACATTTCCAAGCTGCCCTAAAGCTATAAAAATAAAACAAGGTCCTGTCTCAGCAGCTCAGAATGACAGACACACGACAGACACACACAAAGGGCTGCCTTAAAGAGTCTGGTTGCCAGGTAAGGAGTTCACCTTGGCTCACTCCTTCACAATGGGCAAAATATTTCTAGTTAAGATGTCCAAGAATGGATTCTCATGACCACCAACACTTTTAGCCCATTACACTTTGAAGATCTCAAAAGGTTTAAAATGTCAGTGTCACATGTCATTGAACACACACCAGCTTACCATATAGATTCCCACAGAAAGAATAGCAAAATATGAGTAGAGTATGAAAGAGGTATGGGTGGGTGTTATAACCAACTGACCAGAAAGGAAGTGAGAAGAAAAGGAAGTAGAATAGATTAAGGTGGCCAGATGCAAGGTGACAGGATGCCTACACATTTACTGGTTGAGCAAAATTTACTGGTTGAATTTCAGCCACTGTAGCCTGCGTTACAGGTGCTAAAGTCCTGTCATCTTTTGTATCAGGCCACCCTGAAAGAGTTTGACTTGCTGTTGCATCTTTAAGAAGCAGATTGATCTGCAAAAATCAGCAAATGAAACCTTCACAATATATGGATAACTAATGTCTGCAAATAGTGCTACTGTTCAAAGCACAGCAGCTAAGATGAAATGAAAAGCTGGCAACTCTAACTCTAAAATGCTCTCTTGCTTATCCTTTTAAGGAAATGTGACTTCTATAAACTGTTTATACCCAAGCCTCACAACCACTGTATATGGGAAACTGCTGCAGCACAACACTGAGTGCCTTTGGCCATTCTACACAACGTTTGAGGTAGGAGGGAAAGATGAGGAAGCAGTAGTGTGGCCAGATGCAAAAAAAGGGAAAGTCTCCTGCACCTTTAAGAGTTGCAGAAGAGAGGGAAATTCAGAGGTGCAGCTTATGTGACTACACCTGATAGATTTCCCTGCCCTAGACAAATGTTAAAGGTGCAGGAGCACTTTTTCACCAGGCCACAAGTGGTGTTTCATTTTCTATCACTTGTTTAAAATATCTAAACCTCCATGTGCCCTCCCATGGGAAAAAGATGTGGAGACAGCAAGCATCACATCTACATGTAGACAGGAACATGCCCTGAACTCCTGGCCTACCAGTCAGTCAGTCAGTGTGTGAAGTCCCCAGTCCAGGGTCAATCCACATGTTGAAAGTCCAAAGTCCCACAGAGATCCTGGAGTATCTAAGTTATGTCCATCAACATAAACAGCAGAGCAGACACAGCCCTTCAGCTCTGCTTCACTTTTGTACTCTGCCTGCTGATTACAGCATCTGGGCTTGAGGAGGCATGTGACCATCACCTGTTCCAATCCTACTTCAGCTGATGAACCACAGCCCTCCTCCCAGAGCTAGTGAGTCCCACCTGGCCAGCTAGGGAGCTGGGCTGTTGAACCTTGCCTGCCTCAACCTCCTGGAGTGTCCCGTCCACTCCAGGAGAGCCTCAGAGTCCGCTTTGTTCATGGAGACATGGGCCCCTGGGTGACTGGCCCTGGTGATGGGTTCTGATGCTCTGGTTCCTGTACACTGAGCCCCATCCCCTTGTCACCATCACTCTGTGAGTATTTCCTACACCAACCTCTCCTCCATCCCCAACTTGCCCCAGTGTGTCCCCTCGCCAGGATCCTCTTCCTCCTCCCTGTTGTCCTGCCAGTTCATGTCAGCACAGCTTTGAGTGTTTGACATAAGCCAGGGACATAAGGCACCATTATGGTGCTTCCTGGAGGTTGTCAGTCCACAGTTCCCATCATCCCTTCACCATTGACCATGCAGGCAGGGGCTGATGGGAGTTGTAGTCCAACATCTGCAGGGTACAATATTGTCTAGCCCTAGCATGGGCAATAGAAGAAACAGGACCCGCAGACATGCTTCCTCTGTCTCTTCTTGTTTGGAACATTCAAAAGGGATCCCCTCATGAGGAACGAATGCGCAGAGGAGGGTTTCAAGGCTGTGTGTTATAGTCACACACTGCTGTCCCAGCTCACTGATGCCACACTCCTCCAATGAATGTCCATTTGGTGTTCATCAGAAAATGTATTCTGTGCATAAAGATGTAGGTGTCCAGAGTTCCTGAAAGGAACCCTGATTATTAATGCTAATTATTATTATGGCCCTTTAGATTTTTTTATCTGGCCCAGTGGTGTTTGTCCTTGTCTACCTTAGAGGAGAGGCACAGTGCATTGGCCAGCAGTGCCCCCAATGCCACCTTGATGAGTCTCAGCAAAAACTAGCGTAGCAGGTAGTAAGCTAGGACAAAAGTCACAGCTCTGTAGTGTTTCTGTGCTCCTTGCTCTCAAGAAAAAATATTTTTGAGAGAACCTTTTAGGAGACTGAAGCATCTCTTTCCAAACACTGCACTGCCCTCTGCGGGACATTTGGTCACCATGCAGGCCACATTAGAAACTGCAAACAGATCTGGCTCCTAGAAACATAAATACTCGGCAGTGGCCTTTAACTCTTCAATGCTTAGCTGGAAACGTTTTTGTTTCAGATTTACAACAGAGCCATTCTTAATACAAAGGCTATCTCCAAGGCACTTCTTCAGATGACAGCTACCTACCCCCGCTTCTTGTTTTCCTCTCTTCTGATTTAAAGCTGTCCTCACCAGTCAAATTCAGGATCACCCTTTCCTAAGATGAGATAGAATAAGACAAGGAAGAGGGGAGAACAACAAGGCTGAGTTACGGTGTACAGGCTGCCTCCCTGCGACCCTGTGCCAAGGACACTGGATAATTACTCTGGATGGTTTTTTGGCTATGGCTGCTTGCTAGGAACATTTCGTTCACTCAAAATTGTTTGTAGTTTATCTTGTTAATTAATTTCTGGGCCAAGCAGGATCCCCTGCATTTATGCACATGTACAGGAGCTACTCTCTATATGTATTTGAGAGTCCTGGAAGTCCTACTCCCTACCTTGAAGGCCTTTGCCCACCTGTCCTGGAAGGGAGGGTTCTGACTGACTCTGACTACAAAAGCTGAGGATTTTTTCTGGGGCTGCCATGTTGTTTGAGGGGCTGTTGCTGTTGGTTTATGTATCTTTATTTTAGATTTTGTTGTGATTTATGTGGAAATTGTTCAGTTTGACTTTGTATTTTTTAATGTTTAATTTATGGTGTATGACTACTTTGGTTATGTTGTAGTTATGTATTTTTTCATGCTGTAAGCCACTCCTGCCAACCTAGCAGTTCGAAAGCACATCAAAGTGCAAGTAGATAAATAGGTACCGCTCCAGCGTGAAGGTAAACGGCATTTCCATGAGCTGCTTTGGTTTGCCAGAAGTGGCTTATTCATGCTGGCCACATGACCCGGAAGCTGTACGCCGGCTCCCTTGGCCAATAAAGCGAGATGAGCGCCGCAACCCCAGAGTCGGTCACAACTGGACCTAATGGTCAGGGGTCCCTTTACCTTTACCTTTAAGCCACCTTGAGCGTGATTTGAACTGTGGAAAGGCAGCATACAAATAAAATTATGGATGTATTTAGGTATGTCTCGGTCTTCAGTTTTATTTTCCCTATATAATCCTTGGATATACCAATACATCATCAGATCTCATTCTCAAAATATTGATCATAGTCTACATTCTACATTTAGCTGCATACAAAATCAGGATGCATAAATTAATGAATTTAGAAACCTGTCTGTCCTTGATTTCAGAAGGTTGAGTTTGGAAGGCACACGGTTACTGAGAAAATCTAATGTTTGGTACCATATACATGAAAGCTTGCTTAGTAGTTGTTGTAGTAGCAGCAGTAATAATTATTAGCTCCAGTAGTTCTTAAATACACATCCAGTTAAAGTATATGAATAGCAGACTTTGATCATTTTTGGAAGCTGGATCACTCATGGGTTTGACAAAGACAGCATGAGGCACATCAGATGGAAGCTGAAAATGCAATTCATTCTTATACCAGGTGTGGAACCTATATATGTTGTTGGACTCCAAACTCTTGTAAGCCAAGGCCATTGACCACGCTGACTGGGGCTGAGTAGGGAGCACAGTGCTACTGAAAAGTAATCTGGAAAAGATACAGGAGTTCAGACTAAATATCCTCCCCATAGTAGCTGCTGTCCAGAGAATGAGAACTTCCTCACAATAAAAAACATGAATAATGAGCCTCTGGATAACCTAAGGGGACATTTTTTTAATACTCCCCAGATCTTTCAACACACCTAATGCAAGTAAACACCCTTGTTCAGTTATGAATTAATTTTAGGAAAGTAACAATAAGGCATACTCCAGCAATTATCTTTCGCCAGTCATTGGATTAAGTTTGAATTTACATTTCCTGAAAACCATTTCACCTTTCCCCAGGTAGGATGCCTTACTTAACTGGTTGTGAGTTCTGATTGGCCAAAAGTTCCTCATGACTTCTCTGCATTTCTACAGGAGGATAACTGAATTGTGATTCCTGTTGACACCTCACTACTTTTGCCTTTTGTCACTGAATGTAATTGCCGTCAGAAAGCTCCTTTCCTCTCAACTCCCACTTTGTTCAGTCCTGTGGGTGTTGTACTTTCTGGGCAGCTCCACGCCACTCTTCTTCAAGCCTGCTCCAAGCCCACAGGTGCCTATGAGAGAAAGACAATTTCTTCACAGCTAGCTAGGTTCCTGATCTAGGTTTCCTCACTCCCTGCTGCTTAGCTCAGAATTAGTCAGGGTCCTTGTGGGAAGCACAAGCCAGTGCAATCAGAAATGGAAACATTTTCTATTTTTGTGACTTTATTAGGAAGATGCCAAGAAACCATGGATGGTGAGCAGACGTAGCTCAAGACAAGCCTACGTTCAGTTACAGCTTCATTGCTTAAGCCCAAAAAGCTGTTTTCTGGATGTTCACATGTTCAGTGTCAATGATAGCTAAGAGGCTTTCCTCACCATAGAATTCATACCCAAGCTCTGCTAGAAATTCCAGATCCTAACTTTGCTGTCTCTGAACCCTCACAGTAGACCAAAACCCAGGCATTTGGATCCAAGCTTTTCTCCCCAGTGGAAGGCAACCTCTCCACCTATCTCTGTCTCTAATAAGAACTCCTTAAGCTTGCATTCCAGGCAATATTGTTTTGGGCATAATTTGTATAATTTGCATAATTTGTAATCCCTAACCAACTTGCTATTTTATCTTTTTGTTATTGGCCCTTCAAGTAGCTAACTGGAGAGCTGATTGTACCTTTCTGCAGGGAGCTCCTGATTTCTGCTTGCTGTAGGTTGGGAAGCTGATTTTTGATCTCATGTTTATCTCATCTGGATGGCCTTGCAGTCTCTTTCAGCTATATGAATCCATAAGTGCAAGTTATTAGAAATCTTGATCCTCCCAATTCATCATATATCTCCCTCGGTGGTCATGTGAACAGAACCCTCCATAACAGCACTTATCCAAACTTTTGATTGTTTTAGCTGGCCCCTAGGCTATTTGGATAAATTTTGTTATGCTGCATATGATATTGCTCGACAATATACAATTTCTCTGTCTTCCTCCATGCATACAGATTTTGATTTATAAGGCAATCTTGTGAATGGGAGAGGCAGGGGTGGGGGATTTGAGAGGTGTTGATGTAGCAGCGGAATGTGAAATCCAGAGCACAATCACATTTTCTTTCCCTCCTTTCTTTCATTCATCTCTGCTCAAGCTCCCACAGCACAAGATATCCACTGCTCATGGGGGAGCCAGAAGGCTGGGTGTTTTGGTCCCAGCAAATCTCAGCAAAGCAGATGAGAGAATAACACTTTGCTTTGCTGCTTTATAGTCTCCATAAGGAAACACATAATTCAGCCTTCCTACCCAGTGGAGTGCTGATGAGATTTATTGGAAATGCAAGCCATCTTTATGAACACACTGGGAGCCAAATGTATGGCTGTGAATTCATTTGCTGGGGGATACTCAAAGAAGAAGAAGAAAAAGGAGATAAATATCAAACATGTTGCGAGGGGGGGGATCAGATGTCTGAAGCCACAAAATGTACATAAATAAAGCATACAGCAAAATTATTATGTCCTTCAGGTCCCTTCCAATGCTTGTCTGTGCTACAGAATCCCTACTGATAGCTTAGGATTTCAGGCATATTAGCAGCTAATCTTCGTGAAGATCAGTCATAAGGATATTTCAGAACACGCACATGCCAACAAGGTTTCCCACTGGGCACTGTGGCATCCAGCAGAGGCAAAACTCACAGTTAAATGGCAGTTTCAAAAACAAAGGAAATTTTAGGCCAGTGGTTTGTAGCTCTCCATGACTGTACCACAGACTAGGCAAATAAAAATGGGTGTTTTAATGCTGTGTAACACAGGAGTAAGTGGCCTATTCTAAATCCCCATTTACAGCAGAACTCACTTACGACATCTCTGCTTAATTTGAGCACCCTAGAAATACAGGAACAGAGAAAGCTACCTTAAACAGAGTCAAGCCATTGGTCTGTCTATCCAGCTAAGTACTGCCTATACTGACCAGTAACAGTTCTCCAGTTTCAGACAGGCATCTCTCCCAGATCTACCTAGAAATGTCATGGAAAGCAGATGCTCTACCATCGAACAATGGACCTTCTTCATACATTCTTAAACTTTTACACACAACTTCCACACACAACCAAGGTCAGTATCACTTATGTCTTCTTGTATTGAGGGGCAGCCACTCAGTAGGGATGCCTACGCATCTCTATATTGACGCTTGATGGTTCTGCAGTGTGAGATGATGCACTGAATGTTGCCCATTTAAAGAGAGGAAGAAGGAACAATATGAGGGCAGAGATGTTCCATGCCAATATGAAGACTGCCATTTGAAGGCTGCATCTTGCAAAAGAGTGCCTTGGAATGGGTGGTAACTGCTTAACAGTGTACATCCTCACCTTTGCTCCTGAAAGTCACATGGATGCAGTTTACAACAAACCCAGTGAACTCATGGATTTACCCATACTGTCAACCCAGAAGCACTGTTGCATGGCAGTCTTCTTGTGGCAATTGTACTGGTTCAAAACTGTGCAAGGAATAGATATTTCTGTTGCCTACAATAGCATACCAGTTAAAATCAGTCCATTCTGTTCTTAACAGTGATTTATTGCTGTCAGGAGGCATGGCTAAGCAATCACCTATTCTCTAACTGCTTTATTTATGTTATTAAGTAGTTGTCTCTTTTCTGCACTTCTAGGAATATTGTCTTCTTCCATGGCACCAGTAGACAAACTACTGTATCTAGGAGAAAATAACATTCTTTAAATAGTCATACATACAAACAATTACTATCCATTTAGCCATTTGCTTCTTACAGTGGGCCAATTTGTTGCATGTTAAAGGAGTGGGTTCCATTCTCTTTCCCAACTGTGTAGCTCTTTTATGAGATTTAAAGCAGTGCTTTTCTTTACGTTGCAGCAGAAATGATGCAAGTATCATGTGCCTGCTGTAAAACATCCATGCAAGAAAGCAAGCTGCCTCCAGTGTCAGGTTTATCTATTTTATGCATAGACTAATCAAAGCTGGATGACTAGCTTTGCCCTTGATGATACAGCAATGGGAACCAAAGAAATTAGGTCCTCTTCTTTGCAGCTATTTGAGAACAGAGCACATGGGGAATTGAGAATATAGTGGCTGCTCTGTTACATTTTACATACTTCCTTCAAGTGCCTGATGGTGGAAACACATAAAGTTATTTGAGTGGTGAGAAGGAGATGAATGCAAGCCCATTGGCCTTACTTCCACCACCACATCCCCATGCAGTTTAGAAACTTGGAAGATCAGGGTTTTAAATCACGTAGCAAGTCACCATGAGCGCAAGAGATTTCACACTGCAGATGTTTCCTTTCTGCTTGCTGTAGAAAGTGATAAAGCTGGCAATGGTGGCAAGAAGGAGGGGCTGGGGTCAACAGTATTATCCCTACTCTCTCCTCAAGTGGTGGTAATCGCGTCAAGGGACAAAATGACTGAAGGGGACTTACTGAAGATGGTTTGACAGAACTGACTTCACCCACAGTATATATCAGGGGTAGTCATCATGATTATCTCCCAGCTCTTATAAGCCCAAGCCAGCATGGCAAAGGTCAGGGCCAAGATGATGGGAGTTATAGTCCAACAATATCTGGAGGGTACGACATGGAATACTCCTGGTCTTATGTCCTGTTTTCATCTCTGTTCAAGTACTATAAGGAGCACTTACAAGAACAACATAGTGATGAACATGTGCACACCATGATCCAAAACAACTCTGCTTCAGTTCTCAAGAAAGTAAATTATTAATATAATATTCCCCACCCATCTGGCTGGGTTTCCCCAGCTACTCTGGATGGCTTACAGCACATATAAAAACATTAAAATGCAGTAGTCTGGATTCAGCACAGAGTAAACCCAATGAATTGTATTCTACCAATAAGTTCCACCAGTGCAAGAATTTCCACTTGCATGACAGAACTCCCCCAGCCTTTTCTCCCCCTGTTCATCCCCCAATCTGTTACATATGGTTGGGGAAAACCCTAGAACAGATTTAGGGGGTATAGGGCAGAGGAGAGGGAAAGAACAAGCAGAAATCTTAGCACTACATTGGATTCTACCTACTGACATTAATAGACATGACGGATGTAGGTCCATTAATTTCAATCAAGGAAGACTAGCATTTGATTCAATCCATTGTCTGCTTACAGCCTTAAGTCACAAAGATTACATAGCAAGGCTGTGAACATAAATGAAATATTTGGGCAGCTAGGAAAAGAACCCAGTTCCTTTTATTCTACAATGGTCAGGTATCTGTAATACCAAAGCCACCCTTCCTTATTTTTCTTGAAAATTTGAAATGCTGTAACATTTCTCAACATGTGCAGTTCCAAAGTAATTGTAGCCCTCTCGCAGGATCCTGAATACCATTAATGGAACCCTTTCCCTCCCCTCCCCTTCACCCTCCCTGTATTTTCTCCCTTACAGAAGCCAGACAATTGTCTAGCCTTGCAAACTTCTGCATTAAAACTTGTTTCCACCCCTCCTAGAAAATTTCCATTTCCATTGAAGTTCAGGATCTATTGAGGACCAATTTAGGAAGCAGCCTCATTTTGACAGTGTCAACATGTGAAGAAAAATCTCTACTTTTCCTGGAAGGGAAAAAAACCCAAACCGTTACAAGCAAAATTCATTTATCCGAGCTCTTGTTGTTTGGCTTGTCAAAAGCTGGAAATAAACATCACACTGGTGTAAAGACCATTATGCTGCTGTTTCAATAGTGCAATTTGCAGTGGTAAGGTGATACTGAAACATTGCTTAATGGATTGCTTGATGGACTGATTGATTGAAAGCTTACCTTTCCGGGTTGTCATTGGTTGGTTGGTTGGTTGGTTGGTTGGTTGGTTGGTTTGTTTGTTTGTTTGTTTGTTTGTTTGTTTTTATATTTATTTATTTATAGTGTTTTACCCTGCTCTTCAGCCAAGAAAGGCTCTCAGAGTGGCTTACATAAATTAAAACAAAGCAGTCCAGGTCCACAGGGCTGCAATCTAAAATTATATGACACACAAGGGAAAGGGGACAGGGACGGAAGAGGAATAAAGCAAACTCGGGTGCCAGTTCTGAAATAGGAGTTCTCATAATGACCAGCTGGCATAGAAACAGCTCAGTGGCCAGAGCACTTGGTGGAGTCTCTGGTCAAAGAATGGAATGTCCTTGCCTCCCATCTCTCCCACTGAGGTAACCTGATGGAATGGATTGCTCTTTCCATGGTGTGTCACATCATATTAAAAACACAAAATACCACAAATTATAGAATTATAATGTAAAATGCAACACATCTAAAAATATGATGGGTTATATCCAACTAAATCATACTCAGGGTGCCTTCAGACATGAGGGTTGTTATCGTAGTTTGTCTGCTATAGCTTCTGCCCCAATTTCTAATGTTCCATTTTTACACTGTGTTAACTGTTGTGTTATGGAATTGCGGCTTTCTGATCGATATATGACTGTGCTGCACTAAATTCAAGTCACACCAGTGGTCTTGGAGTGACATGGCAGTGAACACCATTGGATCCTTTATGCCGAAGCATGCTTCTGTTCTCTTATGATTCACCCACGAAAATGACAGCAAATAACACCAAAATTTCAACACATGGAAAGAGCCATGAAAACCAAGGGGAAATTACAACACAAAATTCCCATGATATTTGAGCTTAAATGGGATGCTTTTTGTGTGTGGAAGAAATTAGCACAGAACATCCATTAAATTCCACTAGATTTCTAGAAATAGCTTTTACGTGATGTGAAAGATCACATAAAATGCAGAAATCGTTTGGTAAGGAAACATCTGGAACATGGGGTGAAATCTGTCTGAATGCAGTCATTAGTCCTTTGAAAATAATGGACACGAGTAAGTTAACTCCATTGGTTTCAGTTGGTCTACTCTGAGTATGACTTGGGTGGACACAATCCAATAGCAACAGCTGAAAAGAATAGCAGTAGTAATAGACTTACAGAGTAACAAACCAGATAGCAGCACGCAGAGTAAAATGCACTATATCAGAATAGAAGAATGGTGATGAGTCAAACCTTTGGAAAGTGTTGAATATTTCAGGGCCAGCTGTACCACTAGTCAGAGTAAGGTGGGTGCCTCAGGCAGCTGATTGGGGTGACATGAAAGGGCAACAAACTTGAATTTATTTATAATTATTTTATTTTTACCACTGAGGGAGGGTTTTCTGCTTCAGATGCCAAAATAACTTGATATATCTTGAGTACTGTATACCTTGTCTTGGGAAGGAATACCATTTGCCGTTCTGCCTCAGGGAGAAAAATGTATTGGACTGGTGCCAAAATGTTAGGACAAAGACTTTGGGCAGGATTTGCCTAACCCGCCCCGACAGCAAAGCCTTGTGCTGCAACTTCCACTTGTGCAATGGGGATTTTTCCCCTCCCCCTGCACCCCCCCCAAAAAAAATGGCTTGCGGGATCAACAGAACCTCCAGAACAACATGGGGGGCAGAGGGGGGGGATTGTTCTATCTGGCAAGCTGCAATACTTGCACAGACAGAAGGACTGGAAGAGTGTGATGTTGAATTCCAACCTTTGAGCTAGATGCAAAAGGGAGGAAAAAATCACCCAAACACTGTAATTTCCAAAACTGACACTGCAAATGCAAATTTTAAGTCCTATGCTTCAACACATTAATACAATTCTGAAAAACAATATTTCCCGCTACATATTGCCACATACAAAAAAAAATGTTCCATTTGGAGAAATAGCAAGCTAGCTGTTAATTTCCCCAAAGAAAATAAGTTATTATGAATGTTTCAGTCTTCCTGCAGTTCCTCGCACTTGAGTTTAGAGCTGTCAAATCAGCAGACACATTCCAGAGAAGGGAGATTTAGAGAAAGAAAAGCAGGGATTTAATATCACATTAAGGAGCTATTTACCCAAACAGTGAGATGGCTTCTTAAAATTGACAGGAAGCACTCGTCACTATAAATACACAACCTGTTATGTTTGCCTGCCCTCTAAGCCTATGTGACTTTTGAGTAGGGATGGGGGAGAAATCTGGTTCAGTTTGTATTAAAGGTGATCCTGCCACTTCTGTCTAAACAATATATGAAACGAAATGCAGCCCTGCTTTGAAATCCACACACTTCCCCACATTTTGCAATATCATTCTCCAATTAATGAAATGCTACACTAGTGTATGGATATGTTTATGCACAGGTGAGCATGAAGGTGCATACATTCATGAAAATCATGCTAGTCATTTGGAGAAATGGCTGTGCAAAAGTGGATATATCTTGCAAAATTGCATACAAATATGTGTGTGTTAAGAGAAATTGTCACTATAATGTTGGTGAATTTTCACAAAGAAGTTCTTTTATGCATTTTATGTTTTTAAAATTGCAAACCAATGTGGAGAACTGAACTTAAGGCTGGGAAAAATGGGAAACGGACAGAAACAAAAATGGGTGTATTCAACCTCCTTACAGTGGTACCTCAGGTTAAGTACTTAATTCATTCTGGAGGTCCGTTCTTAACCTGACACTGTTCTTAACCTGAAGCATCACTTTAGCTAATGGGGCCTCCCACTGCTGCCGCGCTGCCAGAGCACAATTTCTGTTCTCATCCTGAAGCAAAGTTCTTAATCTGAAGCACTATTTCTGGGTTAGCGGAGTCTGTAACCTGAAGCGTATGTAACCTGAGGTACCACTGTACTTCTAAGAGCCAGAACAGAAGCGTCTGAGTTTCTCAATTATTCTTATTGTAAAGAGTCCCTGAAATGCTTCCTAAACCCAGGGAGCACAGTACTGTCAACAGTGTAAGGGAGACTGGAGTATTACTATTTGTAAGTCTGTGGCTTGGCTGAGACTGTGAACAAATGCTGCTTGGTGTTTACAAACTGATGATTACAGTCTAATTGGAAATAGATTTCTCTCTCTCAGATGCATCTTATGTTTCTTCTTTACAGCACCTGCAATAAACATGTTGTTGGCAGGTTCAGCCGATATGTCTCTTTCACCGACTCTGCAACACTTTGCTTTTTGCATGGTTTACCTTTCTCTCTTTTTTCTGTGGGGACAAACAGGATGCTGTTGTGTGCCTGCGATGCCAAATGGAATGTCTGGCAAAGGTATTCCTTTTGGAAGTGGTACTTGAGGGAAAGTCCCTTTCCCTTCCCTTCCCCGTCCCTGTTATTGGAAGTTCAGATGATCCATTACCTTCTACTGAGCAGGTAAAAGGAGTTGATAGAAGTACTATAACAGGTAAGCCAATAAATAATGTGTACATTCCTTTAGGGCACTATGAAAGCTTCACCGCTTAGAACTTCCAAATCCATCTTGTATATCTCATGCAATCTTTCAGATGAGGTGCCTCTTAAACCAAGAGCTAAGGGGCTTAGAATCCCTTAAAATAACTTCCCAGATGCCAGCTGCAGGATGCTGGCTAAAGTCCAGTTCAGCCTTCAGGTGCAAACATCTTCCTGCATCACCTTTGCTGTCGTATGTCATCCTCACCTTAACTCTGTTTAAGAGCTTGAGGCTTAGTCATGCTGGATCTCCTGGAAACACTTTAAAATCACCAAGTATATTGCAGAATAGGTCTTTTATTACACTTTGAAATGTGAAATCACTTTAAGAAAGAAAGAAAAAGACTATAAGGGCCAAAAGCAACCTTGCCTCATAAGGCAGGAGTCCAGTCTCTTGATCATTTTGGTCATTTATTTACTTACAAGTTCTACAGTGTATTTTTTGAGGTGTGGCAACCAGAATTTCACACAGTATTTCAGTAATATCAATGTTTCTTGGTATGCCTGCAAAAGCCTTTCAAAAGGCAATCTGTGTCATTAAGAACCCCCCCATAATTTGAGCACAGTATAACACAATACACATTCAATAGCATATGTTACTTCTGTTATTAGGAAGAGAGCACACCCAACTGAATCTGTGTATAGTTCTTCAGCTAAAGTGTTAAACCATGTATATATTACTTTGGGTTTGCAGCTAGAAAAAACATTCTGTCACTGCCAGCTTTTTTTCTGAGTCTAATTTATCAAATCTGGTGTTTCTTCAGCTTCTCATGTTCTGTACCTCTGTTCCTGATCCTCCACCTCCACCTCAGCACTCTCTTCCGCATCCCAGCATGTGTTTCTGTTACTACTAAACTAGTTGATTTTCAAAAGGTCCCATGATGCCGGGCTTCTTTCTCAAATGGCCATGCCAGAGCGAGGTGTATGTCCTAGCAAATCAGCAGGCGGTAAAGGAAACAGGGTAAAAATAAATATCTATTTCTGTATTTCTGATCAGCAGTCACTGTGTTGACTGCTTTCATATATATAAAGCAGGCATGCATGTGTGACAAGACTCATTATCCATAAATCACTGGTTTGACTATCATTAATTTTCCCTGGTTACAAAGCTACAACAGGCTTCTGCACCCTCATTAGCTCAGCGCTGACACAAGCTGGAAGAAATACCACCTGCTGCGCTTCAAGGGACCTGCAGCATCTTTGAATCAGAGACTTTCTTTCTTAAAGTCATGTAGAGCAATGATGCTTGTTTATATTGTGTTCTTACTCAAAAGATCAAGCTGTCATGTGTCTCACTGGGATGTATTGATTTTGCACTTTTGTAAAAAGCACAGCACCTCCTTCCTTCTAACTTTTATTTTAAGCTTTAGAATTAGGCAAATGCCAGCAATTCATGAAGAAAGTATAAGACTCTTTCATTCAAATCATACTCTTTCATTCAAATCATAAGCAACCTGCCCCATTCGCATAATCTCTAAAAGAAGTGATTTCATGTTGTCTATGTTCTCCATTTGACTTGTCTACCAGAAAACCCATGCTCATCTGCTATGGATGAGTGGTAGTGGCATGGAGAAGGGGATTGTGGATGTGTTTTAAGCAAGGGCTCATGCGGGACACCAGCCAAGAGTTGGGTCTCACCATTCTTCCTAGAAGAAACACAGAACCTCCCTGCATCTTCAAAGTGCAGAATGGAATTAATAGCATTGGGGCATCTTTTCAGGTGAATTTGTGTCATGAGCCTGTCCCATAACACAACGATAGTAAGAAATACATCTTTATTTAGGCTAATAATGGTAGAGGCTCAGCAGCAAGGTCCAGAAGTTGAGCAAAGCAAGAGAGGAAGAACTGAATAGAAGTGATAAAGATGTCCCAATGGTTGCCAAGATGAGACAGGGCAAGCTAACTTGCAATATAGTCTTACCTTATGAGATTGCCACATGTGCAAATGTGCGTTCCATCAGGCCTGATGCATCCAATTCCACCTAAGGAGGCAGTGCCTACTCCTCAGTGGCACCACAGTGTCTTTTCTCTCTGACCCCAGCTCCTCCACCAGCTCTTGCTGCTCAGCTCTTCCCATTGTCTTCCCTGCTCCCCAATAAGGCTCTGCAGAGGACTAGGAAGGGAGAGAGTTGTGTGTGCCACAGAGCCAATCCTGCACCTCCTAAACTAGTCCTCTGCCCTCAGGCATGGTGGAGAATGTTGTCCTGTTGCCAAAGGCAGATTCAACTCTCTCTCTTTTATGTAAGGTAAAGGGTAAAGGGACCCCTGACCATTAGATCCAGTCGTGACTGACTCTGGGGTTGCGGCGCTCGCTTTATGGGCCGAGGGAGCCGGTGTACAGCTTCCGGGTCATGTGGCCAGCATGACTAAGCCACTTCTGGCAAACCAGAGCAGCACACAGAAACACTGTTTACCTTCCTGCCCAAGCGGTACCTATTTATCTACTTGCACTTGGCATGCTTTCGAACTGCTAGGTGGGCAGGAACAGGGACCGAGCAACGGGAGCTCACCCCGTCGCGGGGATTCGAACCACCAACCTTCTGATTGGCAAGTCCTAGGCTCTATGGTTTAACCCACAGCACCACCCGCATCCCAATGTACTGATGTACCGATGAATTATTCTGATTATCAATGGGAGCTGACTTTTTCTTCCCCCTTCTTTTTGCAATAATAAATCAATAACACCATTGCAACACATGCACACACATGATTAAAAAGAAAATGTGGTTAACCACCCTATCATTTACAATCCAATTCATATGAAATACATCTGACTTTAAAACAGACAATTAGTTCGCAGCAACGGCTATAGCGCTGAAGGGAAATCCACTTCCCTCCTATCTTCTGCTCTTGTTCCTCCAGAAGCAGTTGCCAGATGGCGCTGTGGCACACATTTCCTAGTATTGATGATAAAATGATGGATGCTCCCTCTGCTACCTACGGAGTACATGAAGACTTATATTAGCCCAAAATGAATAGCACCATGTCAGCTGAGGGCAAGTATTTATTTCTAGTAAGTTGCCGTTACTTTCTGCCATGTTGTCATATTATCTGCAGGGCCAGCAGCTACCTGTCTAATAGGTGAATCACTGTGTCTACTGCACTCTGTGAGTTGAGTTATACCTCTTGGGCTTGGGCTCACTCCTCCTACTGTTCTTACTGATCACACTTCACATCAAATATTTCTAACACCTGGGCCTGGAGCTTTCTGTCACTTTTCATTTCACATCATCATTTGCATCTGTGAAGCACAAACGGCAGCAAAGCCCACTATGCTTTGTGGCAAAGCTGCTGGGGGCAGTGGAGAAACCTGGTATAGACAGAGATTCACCACAGCTGCCATCTTTCTGAACACTGCCAGCAGGGCTGAAAGGGGTCCCTCACACAGTCCAGTTCCTTGCCCTAACCCTGTAAGCTGCTTTCACTGCTAATACAATACAGCACATTGGAAAGCTCATACGTGAATCATGTTCCTGGGCTTGAAACAATATCCCAATGATGTACTGAATTTCTTGAAGATTTAGTTTGGTCTGTCTTTTTAAGCAAACCAGCCTGGTTCACACTTCCTAGACTAATACAGGGATCGGAATGCAGTCATCATTCAGTTTTTGTACTTCTTTGAATTTTGCAACCAAGTTCTGAGCTTAAAAATCCCTACCAAAATGCATATTAAAATGTATAATCTTCTTTGAAAGCCATCCAAGTTGGTGGTCATTACTATGGGAGCGAATTCCATAGGTTAACTGTGCACTATGTGAAGAAGTGGGGCGCAGGTGGCGCTGTGGGTTAAAGCCTCAGCGCCTAGGACTTGCCGATTGAAAGGTCGGCTGTTCGAATCCCTGCGTCGGGGTGCGGTCCCGCTGCTCGGTCCCAGCGCCTGCCAACCTAGCAGTTCGAAAGGACCTCCGGGTGCAAGTAGATAAATAGGGACCGCTTACCAGCGGGAAGGTAAACGGCGTTTCCATGTGCAGCTCTGGCTCGCCAGATGCAGCTTTGTCACGCTGGCCACGTGACCCGGAAGTGTCTCCGGACAGCACTGGCCCCTGGCCTCTTAAGTGAGATGGGCGCACAACCCCAGAGTCTGTCAAGACTGGCCTGTACGGGCAGGAGTACCTTTACCTTTACCTATGTGAAGAAGTATTAATATCCCAGCATTCAGCTTCCCTGGATGAACCTTTCCACTGATCTGGAATGGCCTTTCTTACAGTCTTAAAAGCAGAGTGTTGTTGTTTTTTTCTTTCAGAGAGGCACACATCTGAAGCAGAGAACTATTGAAGCCTTTCCCTTGCAATTCCAATTTACATTGCGGTTCCTCTCCCCCAGAACTTGCTTTGGCCCCCGCAGCATTCCAAAGTCTCTGGGTTTTCCTTTCCACTGAAGGGAAAGTTCAGTGAGCAATTTGAAGGGAGGTCCCCATACAAAATCAAATGAAGTTGAAAAGTGTCCCCGGATTCATTGAAAAAGATCTGGTAACCTTAATAAAGCAGCCCTCCCCCCACCCCACTTCTGACTCAAAATTTCCCCCTCCCAGAGTTGTTTTGCTATACAAAAAGCAGATTCAGGAAACATATTCACATGCAAAGTGCACAAGCAGCTAGCTAACATGTCGCCTTAGATAGAATAAACACTGCTGTCTGTCTGACCTTGAAACTTGAGAAATTCCCAATCTCCTCTATAGCTGACAGGAAATACAAGAAAGAAGAAGCAGGTTTCTACTTCCCTTGTCATCTTTAAAGTGACAATCCATTTGATGGGTGTCACGTTTTCGTCTCCCTAGCTAAATCTCGGTGTTTGCGGGGAGTGAACTCGGTGAGCAAAACTAGTTTGCCTAGTGTAAATAAGAAGAAAGGGGGCATCACACGAAGTGTGTGTTTTCGAACGGGAGAATACAGGATGAGGATATAAAGGAAGAAGGAGCTGAAAGCGAATTGCAATACTGGGGGAAATGGATCAGAGATTACTTCTTTCAAGGGACTCATCTAGGTAAGTGTAAAGCATGCTCCTGCACAGCGGCTTCCTGTTGTAGCAGCTCTCCTAAATAAGAGTCCTTTACAAGTGGCTGTGGGAGAATATATACACGTGACATATATGAACATAAGAACATAAGACGGGCCTTGCTGGATCACACCCAAAGTCCCAGTGGTTTAAAACTCAACAGCGGCCAAGCAAATGTCACAAACAAGCAAAGTCACAAACAAGATAGGAAGTCAGCAGTCCTCTGTTGTTTCCTCAAGCCATCGCATAGGTATACTGGTCCTAACCAAGGAGGTTCAACCTAGTTATTGTGGCAGATAAATAGAGGTTATCCTTCATCAACTTTATTGAATCGTTTTTCAAGCTGTCAAAGCTTGGTGATTCTCCCTAACCCTGGTGGTTGTGCGACACAAGAACCCATCATTAATTTCAAAAGGTCAGGGAAGATGGCCCAGGAGATGTCATTTTCTGTGGCAGATCCCCACCCATGAACCCAGAGGTGCACCTGTCATCTTCTTTATGTCATATGCTGTCTTCCATCATATGCTGGAAACACACCTCTTTGCCCTGGCCTTTGACATCATGTGGATCTACCATACCCTTATGACTGTAATTTATCTTAAACTGTTTTTACTACCATGTTTTAAATTGTTGTCACCTATCCTGATACCTTGGGACGCAGGTGGCGCTGTGGGTTAAAGCCTCAGCGCCTAGGACTTGCCGATCGAAAGGTCGGCGGTTCGAATCCCTGCGGCGGGGTGCGCTCCCGCTGCTCGGTCCCAGCGCCTGCCAACCTAGCAGTTCGAAAGCACCTCCGGGTGCAAGTAGATAAATAGGGACCGCTTACCAGCGGGAAGGTAAACGGCGTTTCCGTGTGCGGCTCTGGCTCGCCAGATGCAGCTTTGTCACGCTGGCCACGTGACCCGGAAGTGTCTCCGGACAGCGCTGGCCCCTGGCCTCTTGAGTGAGATGGGCGCACAACCCCAGAGTCTGTCAAGACTGGCCCGTACGGGCAGGGGTACCTTTACCTTTACCTTTACTATCCTGATACCTTATGGTGATAAATTGAAATCTCAGGATGTTGATTGCATGAACCATACCCTACTTAATTGTGGGAAGTATGAGCAAGCAAGGGATCAACTGATCAAAACCCTACTAGCAAATTTACCAGGAAAATCTGAAGCCTCCCATATTAAATACCTTCTGGAGGATAGGTCACGTGATATTACACTGACAACGGCAAAGTTTCTTTCAAAGGTCACAAGAAACAAGGACCATCATGCTCTAGACATAACAAAATGACTACCTCGGTCTCTTTCGCCTGCTGTTTGTTTGTCTTAACTGTATCTTGTTTTGAAAGTGTTTTGTGGGTCTATGGACCGCAATAAAGATATATACTACTTCCTGAAATTGAAATCATTGCCATCCTCTCATTAGCTCCTTGTGATGGGATAATGAGCTGCTTGTGCGTAAAAGCTTGATCCCGCTGGGGTTTGGCCGGTCATCCAAACCCAGGCACTAACGGAGCCCCCAAAAGCATGACTCCGTCAGTCGCTGGTAGAATCTGACAGTGGGCGTCTACGGAACTTACGCCAACATAAAAGCTGTTTGACGGACATGCGCTTTCGTGACTCTCTGCGTGACAGTTTCCGGCGAAGGGAGGGAATTCCTAAAGGGGGTCTAGTTACCTCTTCACTATTCTCACTAGAAGCGTCTGAGAGCCTCCCCTCCGCTGTAACTCCTGCACTCCCCCTGCTGGTTCCTGCTTCTGCTGCAGAGTCTCTCCTACTCTGCTGGAGCCTGTCCAGCACCTCTAACTCCGATGGCAGTTCCCTGACATCCACCTCCCCCCCAGGCCCCCCTTCACCCCCTCCCGCCTCCTCTCCCACTGGCGGTGAGGGCGGAAAGCCCCTGAAAGAGCAATCCTCGTCATCAGAGGATTCAAACACTTCTAGCCACGGCGTCCCGTCTCTCTCCCCGTCTTCTTCTTCTTCGTCGGAGGCAGCTTCCTCACCCACCCCTGACTCTGGGAACCCTTCAAACTCTCCCTCCTCATCGGTGGTCCCAAAGTGTTCCCTTCTAAATCGTGCCACGGGTTGCGGTTTTCTTGGGAAACGCTGATGAAATGTTTCTATTAAGATCTCGTCATTCACTACCTCTGCTGGCACCCAAGTGTTTTCCGACTCTACTTCCCCCTCCCATTCTACCAGATATTCCACCTGATTCCCCTTCCACCTGGAATCAATGATTCCTGCCACGTTCATGTCGCGCTCTCTCTCTTCTATCACGAGCGTTTGGGTGGCCTCTCTCTCACGCTCCCCCCACTCACGTCCCTCTCGGTACGGCGACAGTAATGACCTGTGAAATACTGGGTGTAATTTCATGTGACTGGGCAGTCTGAGTTTGAATGCTACTGGGTTGACCTGCTGTATGACCTCAAAGGGTCCCAATTTCTTGGGTCTCAATTTCTTACTCCCACCCTTGAACGGTAGTCCTTGGGTGGACAACCACACTCGGTCTCCCACCCTTATGATTTCACCTTCCCTCCTATTTCTGTCTGCTTGCTTCTTATATTCTTCCTTGGCTCTCTCTAAGTTAAGTTGAAGCTGACGGTGGATCGCTTCCATCTCTTCAAAAAAATGTTCCGCTGCCGGCACGCTCCACCTCTCCCCCCCCCCTCTCCTGGGAATGCCCGGGGATGGCACCCATAGTTTGCCAGGAAAGGACTCATCCCTGTGGACACATTCTCCGCGTTGTTGTAGGCAAATTCGGCCAGCGGTAGCTTATCTACCCAATCATTTTCTCTGTCCTTTACATAACACCTCAGGTATTGTTGCAAAATGCCGTTTGCCCTTTCCGCTTGCCCATTAGTTTCTGGGTGTCGGGCAGTGGAGAAATTGAGTTCTACTTGCAGTAAGCTCATAAGTTTCCTCCAGAACCTGGAAGTAAATTGTTTGCCTCTGTCACTGACCACCCTCAAGGGGGCGCCATGCAACCTGAAAATATGCTCTACAAACAACTTGGCGGTCTCCTCCGCTGTAACCGCATGTGAACAGGCTATAAAATGACACATTTTGGTTAATAGATCTACCACCACCATGACAGCTGTTTTGCCTTTGGATTTTGGCAGGTCCGTCATAAAATCTATGGATACTGCCTCCCAAGGCCTTTCTGGCGTGGGTAAGGGTTGTAATAGCCCCGCTGGCGCCACCCTCTCTCCTTTTGCTCGCTGACACCTGTCGCAACCCCTAACATATTCCCGCACGTCCTCCCTCACCTTGGGCCACCAAAACTCCCTGGTAACCAACCACATGGTTTTGTGCTGTCCAAAATGTCCCGCTGTGGGGCTGTCATGCAACTGCTTGAGTACTCTGCCCCTCAGTTCCCCATCTGGTATGTACAGTGCCCCTTTGTAATACAACGCCCCGTTCTTTTCTTCAAATCCCCCTGTGTTCTCTTCTGTCCTCCTGAGTTCTCTGAGTTTCTCTTGGGCGTATTCATCGTTCTCCGTACCTTCCATCAGTTCCCTTTGCCCCACCAATGCCGCCCCACACACCCAGCGGTCTTCGGAGATTACATGCCTTGCCTCAGGCGCTCCCTCCCCCTCTAAGTACTCAGGTTTCCTGGAAAGGGCATCCGCTCTCACGTTCTCTGAACCTGGCACGTAACGAATCTCAAAGTGGAATTTGGAGAACTCCTGGGCCCATCGCACTTGTCTCTGGTTCAGGACACGGGCTGTTCTCCAATATTCCAGATTTTTGTGGTCAGTTCGGACTTGAACCTTGTGTTGCGCCCCAATCAGCAAGTGCCGCCATTTCCGGAATGCTTCATGAATGGCGAGCAGTTCTCTGTCGTACACTGTGTAGTTCCTCTCGGATTTGTTCAATTTCCGCGAAAAGAATGCACACGGTCTCCATTCCGACGTATCCTTTCCCGGCTGGAGAAGCACGGCCCCCACTGCTCGGTCTGACGCGTCAGTCTCCACTCTCATTGGTTGTTGTAGATCCACGTGCAGAAGCTGTTCTTCCGACGCAAACGCCTGCTTTAGGCGTTCGAACGCCCGCTGCGCTTCTTCCGTCCAAACAAATTTCTTTTTGCTACTAAGACAATCTGTGATGGGCGCGGTCAAATGGGCAAAGTTTTTGATGAACTTCCTATAGAAGTTTCCGAACCCCAGGAACCTTTGCACGTCCTTCTTGGTCTTTGGTGTTTTCCATTCCAGTACCGCTTGAACCTTGCTGGGATCCATGGCCAATCCCTTGTCAGACAACCGGTACCCCAGGAATTCCACCTCCCTAGTATGAAACTGACACTTCTCCAGTTTCACCCACAGCCGGTTTTCTCGCAGTTTGCTCAGTACCTCTCTTACATCTCGCACATGCTGCTCCTCATTCTCTGAGTACACCAGGACGTCATCTAAGAACGCTACGCAGTTCTTGTAGAGCAATGGCCCCAGGACGTGATTCATGAATGATTGAAAACAGGCGGAGCCTCCTTGTAATCCGAAAGGCATAACGAGGTACTCAAACGCCCCCAAGGGGGTGAACATAGTGGTCTTCCACTCATCCCCCTTCCTCACACGTATCAAGTTATATGCCCCCCTAAGGTCCAGCTTGGTAAAAATCTTCCCTTTTCTCACCTGTGTCAGAATGTCATCAATTCTAGGCATAGGGAAAGTCACTGGTTCTGACACTGCATTCAGGGACCTGAAATCACACACAAGTCTGGGCTTGCCCGTGTTTTTTTTGTCCACAAAGAACACTGGACTGCCCCCCACCGCTCGTGACTCTCTGATGAAACCTCTCTTGAGATTCTTGTCAATGAACTCCCTTAACTCCTGCATCTCACTGTCTGACATTGCATACAGCTTCCCCACTGGCAATTGTGCTCCTGGGAGTAAGGTAATTTGACAGTCAAAGGGTCTGTGCGGGGGCAATTTATCCGCTTCCTTTTCGCTGAATACGTCAATCAAGTCAGCGTATTGTGGTGGCACCTTCCCCTTGTCCATCACTTCCACCCCTGCTAGAGTGGCCCTGCTGCCTGCCTGGGCCTCTCCCTCCTTGCAGTGTTCTAGGCAATGTGCTGATCCAAAGGAAACCACGCGCTGATGCCAGCCTACTAGCGGATCATGTAGTGCCAGCCAGCTCATTCCCAAGATAATAGGGGCTCCTCCCAGGGTGGCTACGTTAAACGCTATCAGTTCTGTGTGCCGTGCCACCCTCATTATCATTGGTACAGTCTGTTGGCTCACTTCTCCTCCCAACAGCTCCCTCCCATCAATCGTGGTAACCTGCAAAGGCTTACTTAATGGCATAGTCTGTATCTGGTGCTCAGCTGCAAACTCCTTACTCATGAAATTACATGAGCTACCTGAGTCCAA
Source organism: Podarcis gaigeae (assembly GCF_964106915.1). NCBI lineage: Eukaryota > Metazoa > Chordata > Lepidosauria > Squamata > Lacertidae > Podarcis > Podarcis gaigeae. The sequence goes on along the minus strand of NC_139678.1, from coordinate 88,566,782 downwards.
TAGCGCTCTTATCTTTAGTGGGTGTCCGTTTGCCAGTTCCAGCAACACCTCTATCACAAGTGCTGGTCTTGGGGGTTCCGGCGTGGGCACGTTCACTACTCCCTGGCCTGGCTGCTGTGCCCCGATGTTGGCAACCAGGCGTTGGCTTTTACTTGCTCCTTCATTTCATCCTCCTCCTTCCCCCCAACAGTTCCTGCCATCCCTTGCCATTCCTTCCTTTGCGGACAGACTCTGGCAAAGTGACCTGGCTGTTGGCAGAGATAGCATCTCTTGCCGCTCTTTCCCTCCTTCTTCCGCCCTTCACTGGTGTTTGAAACTGTGCGCGCGCGCGCTGCTCCAAGTTCCATCGGCTCTGCTGGCGGGAAAGGCTGCTCCGGAATCTCTGGAATGCGGAAGTCCTTCCAACGTTCCCCCTTTCCTTCCCGCTTTTCCAAAGCTCTAGCCTCCTGGCGTGCTCCTATGGACAGCGCTGATTTAGTCAGCTGGTCCATAGACTCCGCCCTAGGCGCCCGGGAAAGTTCATCTTTCACTGCCGGAGAGAGACCTTCTTCAAATAGCATTTGAATAGGTTCACTAGCAAGGTTCCACCCCAGTCTATGAATCAGCATGGTGAACTCAGTCCAGTACTCACGTACAGATCGGCTCCCCTGTTTACAAGCCATCAACTCCCTGCGCACCATCCCCTGCTCAATCTCGCTGGAAAACATCAAGTCCATGGCGCGAAAAAACTTCATTGTGTCCTTTAAGATTTCATTATTGGCTGCCATCAGGGGGCGAACCCAGTCCCTCGCCCCTCCCTCTAGATGGCCAATCACGTACGCCACTCTAGAGTTCTCATCGGGGAAGTCATCAAACAGTAGATTGAGAGCATATTGCATCTCTGTTCTAAAGGCTTGATAGTTCCTGGGATTCCCCCCAAATTTCTGCACCAATCCAGGCACCCTTCTGGCAAGTGGGGTGGTTTTCCCCTTATCTGCATCTTGAGCCCTCCTCTCCTCCAGCCTCGCCGTTTGCAGTGCGAGCTGGACCTCCAACGCCCTGTACCTTTCTTCCAGGCTTGGATCTGCTCCAGCTCCAGCTGCCCCGGTTCCTGCTGGTTCACTCATGATGCCCTCTGCTTGCACAAACAGCTTTCGGAGACTGTCAGATTGCTGTGATGGGATAATGAGCTGCTTGTGCGTAAAAGCTTGATCCCGCTGGGGTTTGGCCGGTCATCCAAACCCAGGCACTAACGGAGCCCCCAAAAGCATGACTCCGTCAGTCGCTGGTAGAATCTGACAGTGGGCGTCTACGGAACTTACGCCAACATAAAAGCTGTTTGACGGACATGCGCTTTCGTGACTCTCTGCGTGACAGTTTCCGGCGAAGGGAGGGAATTCCTAAAGGGGGTCTAGTTACCTCTTCACTATTCTCACTAGAAGCGTCTGAGAGCCTCCCCTCCGCTGTAACTCCTGCACTCCCCCTGCTGGTTCCTGCTTCTGCTGCAGAGTCTCTCCTACTCTGCTGGAGCCTGTCCAGCACCTCTAACTCCGATGGCAGTTCCCTGACACTCCTATTGGACTAACAAAAATGGAGTTCAAACATTAAGTATCAATCAATTTCCTTGCCATTCGGACCTACTTTAACCTGGTGCAGGGGGAGTTTTTATCTGTTTTGCTTGTTGAAGAATGCATCCTTTCTTTAATGACATTAAGTCAAAACTATGGTAACCTTGCCAAATGTACCTTGTGTACTGCTCGTTCCACCTTGCTTGTGTCTGTTCAAAACATGTGGGATCAAGGACAACGTTCAGTTTCTCAGAAATAAACAGCTACCAACTCTTCAGATCCCTTGACCTTCAGCTTCCTTCAGTGTTCTCTTTGAGTTTTCCTCATCCTGTGAGAGAGTTTTTTATTGACAAAAAAGAAGGCAGTGCTGCCGAGTTTATCTTCTCCATTCCACAAATGGCACCTTCCGTCTCGGGCAGAGTTTCGTTGTTGGCTTAATTTCCTTCACTTGGGTTCTCATGTTTAGCATACAAAGAGGCATTATAGATTCCCTGTCAAACAACGGAACCCACTCCAGATTTGCTTTACCGTTGTGTCAATCACTTTTAAGGAGGTGGGAGGAAATCGGGAAACAAATACTCAATGTATTTGGGCCCAATAGAAATGAATGCCCCAGCCGCATTTATTTAGCAGCAGTTATTCCATGACTGCCACTGATGACTTTGAAAGTACAAAACACAATGTGCCATATCTTGTATTGATTTTGACTGCTAAATGTTTTATGACGAGAAGTTGCCCAGCATGAATTCTGAATAGGAGATCAATAGGATGCTTAAGATATCGTGCAATGTCTGCCTAATTAACATGCTTCCTGTTCCTTTTTCTCGGACTGCTAGCCAGTTTTCATGTGTATCTGATGAGTACCATCACTTGCTGACCTTCTATTATTATCTTCTAGATTATAGGTTCAAATTCTTATTTTTTCTTATTTTATAACTCTTATTATATCAGGTAAGCGGTTCCCGAAAACTTTCTGCAACTTTATTATATGGGTCTCTTTTAAAATTTGATCTGGTAGAATATGAAACTCTCAAGCGGAGAGGGGAAATGTGTTGAATATTTAGTGAAAGTATGGCCTACAACACAAAATTGTAGTGTGAAATGTTCAGTGTTCCAGCCCGCCCGCCATACTTTCACCCAGGAGAGTTCATCAGTCATCTCCCTGCAGGCACTGTTTTTGGTTTCTCCATTACATTTGTTTCTAAAGATTTCTTGCATTTCTGCAAGCCCTTGTGTTCTCCCAAACGTGATGATACTCTCTAGTTAAGGATACTCTCAAGTTAATATTTGAATGTGCAGATAGCCCATGAAACTGCAATGTGGCACCATTAAGGCAAGGCACATAATTGATTTTTTGACTGTTTGGTCTGGGGTAATTTAATGGCAGAGAGAATAATTGTATCTAGAAAAGGTCTAAACTACAGATTTTCAATCTAGCTTGAATCCTGAAAATAGGTAGAGTTTTATTTGGTGGGGGTGGGGTGGCTTCATGGCCAGGAGGACAAATGAGAATTGATCTCACTGACATAATCAAACCAACAAACACTATTACATTGAAATGTCACTTTATACTACTGGTGAGCACGGACTAATTCATCTGCTGAGCATGTGCAGAAAGGCTTTCCCTTACCATTGAGCAACTGCAACCTGTCTCAAGATGTGTAGAGCTGGTTACTGTTCTTTTTTAGAAATTTACATTGTAATCCTATGCATACTTATCCATTTAACTTAATGGGGCTTTTCTCTGAAGGTACATAAGCCAGGGTGGCTATCTAAAGAACTTTTAACTGAGTTAAGATTAAAAAAAGGATGTGTACAAAAAATGGAAAAGGGGGGAAACCACCAAAGAGGAATTCAAACAAATAGCCAGCAAGTGTAGACACAAAGTCAGAAAAGCTAAAGCACAGAATGAACTCAGGCTTGCTAGAGAGGTTAAAAGCAACAAAAAAGGCTTTTATGGGTATGTTCGTAGCAAAAGGAAGAACAAAGAAACAGTGGGGTCACTCAGAGGAGAAGATGGTGAAATGCAAACAGGGGACACAGAAAGGGCTGAACTCCTCAATGCCTTCTTTGCCTCAGTCTTCTCCAATAAAGAAACAATGCCCGACCTGAAGAATTTGGAGCAAATGATTCAGCAGAGGAAACACAGCCCAGAATAACTAAGGAGATAGTACAAGAATACTTGGCTAGTCTAGATGTATTCAAGTCTCCAGGGCCAGATGAACTGCATCCAAGAGTATTAAAAGAACTGGCAGATGTGATCTCAGAACCTCTGGCAGTCATCTTTGAGAATTCCTGGAGAACAGGCGAAGTCCCGGCAGACTGGAGGAGGGCAAATGTTGTCCCTATTTTCAAAAAGGGGGAAGGAGAGGACCCAAATAATTACCGCCCAGTCAGTCTGACATCAATACCAGGGAAGATTCTGGAGCAGATCATTAAGCAAACAGTCTGTGAGCACCTAGAAAGGAATGCTGTGATCACCAATAGTCAGCATGGATTTCTGAAAAATAAGTCATGTCAGACGAACCTGATCTCATTTTTTGACAGAATTACAAGCCTGGTAGATGAAGGGAATGCAGTGGATGTAGTCTACCTTGATTTCAGCAAGGCATTTGACAAGGTGCCCCATGATATTCTTGTAAAGAAGCTGGTAAAATGCGGTCTTGACTATGCTACCACTCAGTGGATTTGTAACTGGCTGACTGACCGAACCCAAAGGGTGCTCATCAATGGTTCCTCTTCATCCTGGAGAAGAGTGACTAGTGGGGTGCCACAGGGTTCTGTCTTGGGCCCAGTCTTATTCAATATCTTTATCAATGACTTGGATGATGGACTCAAGGGCATCCTGATCAAATTTGCAGATGACACCAAACTGGGAGGGGTGGCTAACACCCCAGAGGACAGGATCACACTTCAAAACGACCTTGACAGATTAGAGAACTGGGCCAAAACAAACAAGATGAATTTTAACAGGGAGAAATGTAAAGTATTGCACTTGGGCAAAAAAAATGAGAGGCACAAATACAAGATGGGTGACACCTGGCTTGAGAGCAGTACATGTGAAAAGGATCTAGGAGTCTTGGTTGACCACAAACTTGACATGAGCCAACAGTGTGACGCGGCAGCTAAAAAAGCCAATGCAATTCTGGGCTGCATCAATAGGAGTATAGCATCTAGATCAAGGGAAGTAATAGTGCCACTGTATTCTGCTCTGGTCAGACCTCACCTGGAGTACTGTGTCCAGCTCTGGACACCACAGTTCAAGAAGGACACTGACAAACTGGAACGTGTCAAGAGGAGGGCAACCAAAATGGTTAAAGGCCTGGAAATGATGCCTCATGAGGAACGGCTAAGGGAGCTGGGCATGTTTAGCCTGGAGAAGAGGAGGTTAAGGGGTGATATGATAGCCATGTTCAAATATATAAAAGGATGTCACATAGAGGAGGGAGAAAGGCTGTTTTCTGCTGCTCCAGAGAAGCGGACACGGAGCAATGGATCCAAACTACAAGAAAGAAGATTCCACCTAAACATTAGGAAGAACTTCCTCACAGTAAGAGCTGTTCGACAGTGGAATTTGCTGCCAAGGAGTGTGGTGGAGTCTCCTTCTTTGGAGGTCTTTAAGCAGAGGCTTGACAACCATATGTCAGGAGTGCTCTGATGGTGTTTCCTGCTTGGCAGGGGGTTGGACTCGATGGCCCTTGTGGTCTCTTACAACTCTATGATTCTATGATTCTATGATTCTATGACATCCATAGAATTGTGCTGTTAAGCAACCTACACAATTGTTGGCAGCAATTGTTGGGGTTCGGGTAGGTGTATCTCACCTTTATTTCAGCAACTCTGTTACACTGAAAGAATATATGATTCAGTGTTATTATACAGAGAGAGAACACACACACAAAAGCACACACACACACACTGCCATGCTGTGCTGAAACCCCCATGGAACACAAACAACAGAATTAAGCCTTTCTTGAGTCATCTCTCCAACTCTCCAAACAAATAAGGGTTTATGCAAAATGAAATGATACTTTTTCAACAGCAGGGAGATCTCTTGTAGCAAAAAGGCAGGAAACAACTGACTAGAGATTTAGATAATTTAATTCTCTTTCCTCTATCACTGTCTCCATGGAATCACTTCTGTCTCTCTTTTGAAACTTGAGTCTGAACATAAAAATGAAAGGTGTCTGCATGAGATATTTCCCTTCACAGCAGCTCCAAAGATCTCTGATTAGTCCTTATTAGGTTGACCACAGCAGAGGAAAGTCCCTGTGTTCAGGGCTGGCCTCCAGTTTCATAATTTTATCATGATTCTGATTATTTCAGACATTTTGCTCAGCTGCTGAAATAATGAAAATCTTGCCTGTTGAGCTGCTAGCTGTCGGAAAAAAAGGGGGGAGGGACATGCCAGCAGGACTACCTTGGTCTACTCTTTCACTGACCCAGAAACAAGATATTAATTTTAAAATCAACAACCATCACCTTTTGTGCAATTGTGAACCAATCTCATCATTAAGTCAGGAAGAGAAGTTTTTCATTTTTAATACCTAGGTTTCGAATTAGATAACATTACAAAACAGAATGACAGTATAAATTATTCTGATCATAATTCCTATGTGTAACTGTTTGTGCAGTTCAGATATAAACTCAGGGTGGATTCTCGGATAACCTTCTCTCACACACACTCTCTCAACCCCAACCAATTATTTTTTCCAGTGACTGAATGCAGATTAGGATGATCTGCTAACTTCAGGATTTTGCACAGTTTATCCAAATAATATGTCCAAGACGCTCACCTTATATTAGACTCTTCAGATGAGTCCTTTGGGTTCTTTCCCATTACTCCAGGATAGTGTCCAAGCATAATTTCTCCATGTCTGGTACCAACATTTAATAAGCACATACATACAAACACACACAAACACTATGTTTTGAAAAACTGGAGGATTTGTTATTTTCTTTTAATTCTCTTGGTTTACACTGCTTTCATTTCCAGTTGCCTAATTTGTATTTATAGCCAGACATGGCATATCAAATGCCCTTTAGCTACTTTTCTGTGTCCCCAAGAGTCTAGAGTCAGCTCTTCAATTTACTTTCATAAACAGAGGCTGAACTCTTTTGCTCACACATGTTTAGGGCCTCATAAAAACCTATCAGTATCGCTGGATCCCACTATCCCTGGAATCTGCTTCTGCCAATCAGCTACCACAACCTGTTGGCTCCTTGTGCCTATTTATTGGAAAAGCAAGATGGAACTATGGAATTCTGGGACTTGTAAATTTATTTCACATAAGGAGGCACACATCTGACACCATACTATGGACCCTACAGCTTCCTATATGTGTTTCCTTTCTCTGTGGTCTAAAAGAGAATCTGAGTCAGCACAACTTTTGACTAGGTTGGTTCAATCAATCCCCATTACATGCAGAGAGGGCAGGAAGACCATAACTCCTACTTCCAATGTCACACATCTCTACTAGTCCTGTCCCAATACTGATCTACATTGGGATCATGCCCACAGTCACTCTGAAACTTTCCCTTGGCAATGTAGGGCTCACTCAGTTCTACACTGAGTTCATCTATGTTGTAAGGACCTATTAGCTAATGCCTGTGCCATCAGTAGGAATCAGTGACAAACTTCCACACTCCATGCTCATGTACTTATGAAATCATATTTTTTTAAAAAAAAATAAAAATATCTGATTGAAAAGCTGAACACTCACTGTTGTATTACTGCTTTGGAAAGCTGCTTCTCAATTATAAATAATAATTTCTAAAACCTAGTGAGCACCCATAAAGCTACATGCCCCCTAATCTCAATATCAGTGATGTGACACTCTTTTTTCTATATGGTTTGAAGCTATGCACTTCCTTTCAGTAAAACTGGTGTTCACTTATGCTACTGTTGTTTTTAAACCCTTTGTGCCCCTTCAAATATGTCCCCTGATTTAAGCCTACATACACTCCAACATTTCTCTGATGAAAATTGAGCCTTCCCATTCCATAATGATATTTTTAGTATTTATACTCCACACATCTTACTGGTTTGCCCCAGCCACCCTGGGCAGCTTCCAGCATATGCATAAAACATAATACAGTCGTACTTTGGAAGCCGAACACCTTGCGAGTCGAACCTGGAAGTGAGTGTTCTGGTTTGCAAACATTCTTTGGAAGCCGAATGTCTGACGTGGCTTCTGTGGCTTCTGATGGCGTGCAGGAAGCTCCTGCAGCCAATCGGAAGCTGTGCCTTGGTTGTCGAACATTTTGGAAGTCGTTAGAAATGAATCCGGGTGGAGAATCAGACCATATGAAGAAATAAAAAATAAGTTGACTGGCTGGATTCAATATCACCAAATTAACTCCATGTGGATGGAAGATAAAAAGATTGGGATAAATGAGAAGAAATCTAGATTTCAGATTGAAATAATAGAAGGAAGAACAAAATTACTATCAAAAATGTATAACCAGTTACTTGAGTGGGACACCAAAGATGAGGAAGTGAAGGAGGTGATGGTGAAGTGGGCAGTGGACTTGGGTTATAATATAGAATTTGACAAATGGAAGGCTTTATGGTGTAAAGGTATGAACTTCACGGCATGTACAACACTCAAGGAGAACATGTATAAGATGATGTATAGATGGTACATGACGCCAGTAAAATTGGATAAAATTTATAATACAGGTGATAAAATGTGTTGGAAATGCAAGAGTAAGGAGGGCGACTTTATACATATGTGGTGGTCATGTGAGACACTTAAAAATTTTTGGGAATCTATCTATAATGAATTTAAAAAAGTCCTCAAATACACCTTTAGCAAAAAACCTGAAGCTTTCCTCCTGGGGATAATTGGCAAAGAAATCAAAAAGGAAGATAAAACATTTTTTCAATACGCAACAGTGGCTGCCAGAACCCTCATAGCACAGTATTGGAAAACGTCTAAAATCCCAACGATAATAGAGTGGCAATCTAAACTATTTGACTATTTAGAACTGGCAAAATTGACACAGAAAATAAGAAATCAAAAAAGTACAAAATTTAATAATGAATGGGATAAATTTAAGTTATATATGGAAATAGAAATAAAAGGAAAATAAAAATGTTGATAAAAAACAAATATATATTTGAAAAATCACAGTAGGTATGAGATAACGCTTACTACGTAAAAATTGCTTGAAAAATGAGACACTGCAGATAAAAAATATGATAACTTTATTCCGAAATCGAGATAAAGGGAAGTCAATGAGTGTTTGTCAATGTAAGTTGAGTTGTCTATGTTTTTATGTATTACATGTTTCGTTTTTCTTTTTTTCTTTTTTCTTGGCTGTGTATGTTTGTGATATGTATGATATGTATGTATGTTAAAAAGCAATAATATATATATATATATATTTTTAAAAAGAACATTTTGGAAGTCGAACAGACTTCCGGAATGGATTCCATTTGGCTTCTAAGGTGTGACTGTAAAACATTACACATTTTTTAAAAAACCTTTCCTATACAGGATTGCCTTCAGATGGCTCATGGGTCGGATAACTCCATACCCTTCAACAATTCTTCAATGAAAATAGGGACATCCTAAGGAAAAGTGGGACATTCCAGGATCAAATCAGAAACTGGGACGGCTTCTCTATATCAGAGACGATTCTGGAAAATAGGGACACTTGGAGGGTATGAGGTCCTGCACCACCACCACCACCACCCACATCAAGAAGACTCTTACATCATTGTCCTAACTCTCATTCATCTAGTTATGTTTCCTGCCAAGAGTTTCCCCATTATCTAGAAGCACCCTGAGGGTGAAAAAGTGGTGGGCGGGGGCGTACAGCAAGTGACCAGTAACTGAATCAATTCCTAGCACTATCCACTGGTGTAAATGAAAAGGAAAAATAGCTGTCAGCACAGAGAAGCGGAAGGAAGATAAGGTAGCAAAATTCAACAATCTTCCAAGGCTTTTTAGAGCAGCAGAGCACTGCAATGACATCCTGTATATTTGCGCTGCAGGAGGCTTATTTGTGATTAAAGCACCCCAGTTCCTTTGTAACAACTGCAGAATATAGTGCATGTGTCAGAGAGACAGGGAGAGGAAGCCAGCCTGCTACTATCGCCTTTCCACTGTAGGGTTCTTCCCTCAAACAACATTTGTCACCATATGGGTGTCTTCAGTTCAGCATAATTTCAGCATGATGGAGACTGGCAAGAAGACTGGAGAAAGGGATGCCGTTGCATACTGTGAGCCTAAATTCCCGCTCTTTCCTCTCTTGTATGTTAATCATCCTCAAGTGTAAGACAGAATTCCTTGCTGCTCAACGAATCGCAGGAGAAAGCTTGTAAATGCTCTCCTCTTCTTAGAAAGAAGCTCAGCTGCCACCCGCTGTGCATAATCCCAAATGGCCCACACGTCTACACTACAAAGAGCTTTGGCCATCGGTTAAATAAAATAATAAAAAACAAAAAACATGGTCTGTCTTCCCTTTCAGGAAGGGATAATGCTGCAGTCCAACATGGATCTCTCACTGTTGCTTCAAGTCCTGCTCAGTCACTGTGTTGTAAGCCTTAATATGTGCCTTAATCTCTCCTCAGGGGGCTTTCTTCAGAGCTGGCAAATGTCAAGAGGCAATGGTGCATTTGGGCTGGATTTCTAATCCTCTAGTGTACACTTAATGACACCGCATTGGGTTTGTCCAGTCCCCGTTCATTTTTGTATGGGTTGGTTCCAAATTATACAGGAGGATTCCAGAGCTGTTGCTCAACAGATTGCTCTCCCATTTATTGTTGGTGTGTCAGAAAGACAAACAGACGTTACATCATTTCAAAGCTGCTTTACTTTGCCGTGCTGAACTACATTGTATTCTTAATTGTGTAAAATCTCGTCTTAATCAGTAACTGGAAAAGCCAAATAAATGGTTTGCGGTTTCAGAATATAAAAGATGTCAAATGAATCCAGCTGAATGTGAAGTTAAAGCAGTGGTGGGGACCATGAATTTGCTTTTTAAAACACTTTAATAACATTTCCTATCTAATTTACTGCTGGTTTCATTGAGTTTAATAAGTATTACAATGTAGCAGATATCACTATGGTGCCCTGGCTTATTTAAGATTGAATAAAATAACATGAAGTCAACTTCAAAGTTATTTTTACAGGAATTGTTAATTAGTCTTATTTTGTCTGCAAAGAAAAATAAATGTCAACTAAAGCTGATTAAAACCTGCCACTCACATCTGCTGAAGTTTTTTGTTTTGTTTTTTAATAGATGAGAATTGCTTTAGTGAGCCACTGTGATATAGTGGTTAAGGGCAGTGGACTTGTAATCCGGTGAACCAGGTTCGCTTCCCTGCTCCTCCACATGCAGCTGCTGGGTGACCTTGGGCTAGTTACACTTCTCTGAAGGCTCTCAGCCTCACTCACCTCACAGAGTGTTTGTTGTGGGGGAGGAAGGGAAAGGAGATTGTTAGCCACTTTGAGACTCCTTAAAGGGAGTGACAGGCAGATCTCAAGTCCAAACTCCTCCTCCTCCTCCTCCTCCTTCTTCTTCTTCGTCTTCTTCTTCTTTATTGAATTTCTTCATCTTTTATTGCCTCACTAATGTTAATAAACTTTAGGTATGCCCAGGCAATATATAAACTTTGTGATCTAAACATGTAAAATAAAAAAGAATGGGTGGGAAATGGACACAGCATGCTATATCCTGTGGGTTGTAAAATGATGGAACCATTCTTGTGAATGCTTCGATGCACATCAACATGATGACTCAAAACATCATGAAAAGCCTTCTGAATAAAGTGTTGCACCAGGATGTGGAGAAATGCTAACTGGGCATCTGCAGACATACTAAAACCCACTGTAACTGATAATCTGGATTGATATCAATAAATAAAGGTTATGTAAATCTCCCTTCAGAATCTGATGAAACAGGCAAAACCTCTCCTCTGGGGAAAATCCCATTGATGTGTTAGCATCAATCCAATGCTCTATCTCCATGGGAACTTGGCAGTCCGTCTGTACCCATCCGTTTCAAGGCTCCCATGGAACTTGAGCTCAAACACTTCCATGAGAGTTATGACTTTGGCTTGGAAAACAGCAGCAATGCTAATTAGGCACTGATACTGATAACACACATTCCCTGACTGACAAGCTCAGTACAAGGGAACAGCACCACACACACATCTCATTAACATTCCCCTCACCCAAGAGCCATGTCATTCTCAGCTAGTAATTATTTAGGTAAAGCGCCCTCAGAAAAGTTTAGCTTGAGCACCATGTCATCATTTATGAAAGAACCAAACTTTTCCTCCCTGGAAGTCAGACATAATTTATCAGACAAGCTATTTATCTTTTAATCTAAATTCTAACCAGCCTTTCCTTTAGTTCATTTACTCCTTTTATCATTTCTTATCTGTGCTCCAAACTGAAAATTCATAAAGCCCAGGAATTCTGTTTCAACTTGCACATTGTGCCTCACTGACAAGCAGAGCTGATCAGATATTCTGCAAATTTCAAGTTTTAAATTTTGATGAGTCTTCTACAGCACTAAACCTAAGAAGGAAATTTCATGGCATCACTTTTTGTTTGTTTGTTTTATATCTTCTTTTGTGTTTATATTCCTTTTTAACCAAAACTCATCCCCCCCAAAAAACCCCTTTATATGCAAACAAAGTTTGATCATCATTATAAAGACTAACTTATATTGCAAAAAAGAAAAAGGAACGTTAAAAAGAAAGCTAGAGACAAATGGTTTGCAGCACAATGTTTTATCTTTGCCACTCAACTGCACCTCATAGATAATTCAAACTTAGGTCTAGAATAACAAGAAAGCCATCACTACCACCATTAATTGCAATCCTGTACACCAGCAAAGGGAGGGATGACCTGTGGCTATCCAGTTGTTGTACTGAAGCTCTGATCCATCCCAGCCAATGTGGTAAATGGTCAGGCAATGCTGGTCCTACCATTAGGGAGAGGGAAACAGCAGATTTTTATACTCATAAAAAGCAGCAAGTTGTGTTGTTGTTGATGTTGTTGTTGTATTTTAAGAGCCCAAGAGGGAAAGTCAGTGCTGGTGGATTTTTCTGTCCTTAATATCCATAAATAACTTGGCTGGACTTATGTATCATGACTTGATGGGGTGGGAGCACTATTTGCTGCACCATCACAGGCAGCAAAATAACTTGGGCCTCCCCTGTGATCAGGGATGATGGGAGTTGTAGCCAGTAACATATAGGGGACACAGACTCCCCACCCCTGCTATATAACCTCCTGGGAGTAGATCCCACTGAATTCAGTGGGGCTTACTTGAATGCAAGGACTGCACTGTAAAAGTCAGACACAAAATTTTGCACTTCACCTGAATTTGAAATGTCGGATTACCTTGGGAGAGGTGATTAATTCTATCTGACGGGCTCTGGCTTCCTATAACACTCTTGGTGCCTGGCTGTCAAAGAATAAAGCAGGAGGACTATAGGTCTGGAAATCCTGTTTTCCTTATCTTCAATATCCTCAAACCAATGTGGATACAAATGTCAACTTGCATTTGCAAAGCATGCAGTTTAAGATAAATGTGGTGGTTTAAAAAATAAAATAAAACACTCTTTGTCAAACTCTCCAGGTTGCTGTTCACTAGAGTAAAATGTTATTTTGTCATCTCTTGAAATAACCTTACAGAGGATAAGGAAGGAGGAGGGGGCAAGGAGATCATTTCCTTTCTTTTGCCTGATAATTTTTATTTATTTCATTTCAAAAAAAGAGTTACAAACAAAACCCCGACACCCTGAGGGTCCAGGGAAGGATATTTACATTAGATCACCACTGAGGGTGGAAATGAAAACAAGGAATCCAACTGAGAAAGCAGTTGAAAGAAAACCTATTTTAGAAAACAGGGAGATGGAAGACTATCAGGAAGGCAGTATCAGGAGGGGAGAAAGGAATAGGCCACTTGTAGCTGATTGAGAAAGCTTGAGTGGGCCAGTGGTGAAACACAAGTTGGATAGGGGAATACTTTCTTTTCCTTTTTCAAAATCATACCTGTTTTTCTGCTTCCCAACCCCAAGAACATTGCACAAGATAGGAGCCCCTCAGCTTTCATCTAGAAAGCAATGTAGGCTTTTCCCTTGGTGTTTTTAAAATCAATTCACAAAGGATAATATCTCAGCCAGGGCAATTTGTCCTACCATAATGTTGTGGAATTCTGGGTGAATGGGTGGCAAGAGCCCTTCTTCTCCAGTGGAGTTTTTTGATGCTGTTGCACAAAAACTGTACAGACCTCTAGGATCATAGCATAAGATAATCTCTTAAAATAAGAAACTGCTGGTGCCAATTACAGGATAAGTAGTTAAAGTGCAAAGATCTTAGGGATACTTAAATGTATGGGATGCTGGGATTTGGGAATGAATTTGAGACTTCTGGAAAGAAAATGGTATCCAAAGTGCAGTATGAATACCTTCCTGTATCCCAAAGCTATTGGTGATATCTGCCATAATTTTCATTCACTGCGGATATTTAAAAATGAGATTTGTTTGGGATTCATTCTAGAAGAAGAACACAATTGGATGGTAGTGAAATAAGTAGTCATGTAACTGGAGCAGGGTGTTAAACTGGAGTGGGTGTAACTTGGATGGGGACCTTGCTCTGAGTTTTAGTAGGGATAGCTAGGCAGATATATTTTTTGTGGTTTCTCACTGGTTGTGTCCTGGAAGCCAAAGTGCATTCAGATTTACTGGATGTTGTTTGTTAAAGGTAAATGGACCCCTGACTATTAGGTTCAGTCACAGATGACTCTGGGGTTACGGCACTCATCTTGCTTTATTGACCAAGGGAGCCGGCATACAGCTTCTGGGTCATGTGGCCAGCATGACTAAGCTGTTTCTGGCGAACCAGAACAGTGCACAGAAACGCCATTTACCTTCCCATCGGAGCGCTAACTATTAATCTACTTGCACTTTCATGTGCTTTTGAACTACTAGGTTGGCAGGAGTAGGGACCAAGCAATGGGAGCTCACCCTGTCACGGGGATTCGAATCGCCGACCTTCTGATCGGCAAGCCCTAGGCTCTGTGGTTTAACCCACAGCACCACCCGCGTCCCTTACAGTGCCACAGGAAAGAGAAAATGGGTTGCATGGGGTGCTGACTGGACAGCAATAGCCAGCAAAGATTTGGCTGAAGAGATGCAGTCTGACTAGTAGGAACTAGGGCTTTGAGCAACAGTATCCATAAGGGTCCACAGTCATTCTTAAACTCACACTAAATGTTACCAAACACTTCCCAAAGGCAGAGTCATCTCTATCATTGGCAGGATGAGGCAGATACCATATTTTTCCGTGTATAAGACTAGGTTTTCCCCCCCAAAAAAATGTAAAAAATTAGGAGGTGTCTTATACACAGATACATCTCCCCCATTTTCTTAAATCTGAGTCCCCCAAAATAGGGGGCATCTTATACATGGGGGCATCTTATAGATGGAAAATTAGGGTACCTCAGACAGCAGATGCTGATGGAAGAGCAGCAGGAGACATCCCATGAGATATTCCTGAACCCCCAACCATTCTTGTCTTCTGGAGAACAGCTGAGGGTGCCATGCAGCCTGTTCTGCATCCCATAAACCTGCTGCCTTCAGGACTGGCGGTGGATGCTGTCCCATTGCCAGTGCTGAAGTGAGATCAGCTGCTAGTCCAGTCAATTTCTATATATGCAAGAAGGAAGGTAGCACTATCTTGTCCTTCACCTCAGACAGCAAAACTGCTTTGGCTAGCCCTGTCCAAAAGACAGGTAATTCAACATTTAACAACACCTGTTACTTATAACTGCTAGACTTGCTCAGGAATTCTAAAAAATACAAGTGCAGTTTTGAAATCAGGGGTTAAAATCAATGCCGTATTGAAAGGCCCTGCCCTCCGTCTTGATTCAAAATGCTGAATCCAAATGTAAACAAAAACCTGCTTCTTGATCTCATGCAAAATTTGGTGCAGTATCTTAAGAGGTGTCCAAATGCACAGCAAACAGACAACTCTCCAAAATATAAAGTATATACATTCTTCACTTTTGCCATGTACATTTGAGACTGTGATCCACCTATGATCCAACCAGAAATACAAGAGGAATGGAACAGGTCACCTCAGTTCAGCTTAGGCGGCAAGAGTACCTTTTCTACAAAGCACAAGGACAGTGGCAACCTTAGCTAGCATATCTAGGAAGAGGTGTTACAGACAACTGCATTGAGGCATCCACCTTTCCATCAGGCAAGCCGTTCATTTCATCTACAGGTTAAGAGTCTTGGCAACAGTTCCAAAGAGGCTCCTGCTGCTGGTCTCTCTGTAAATAAATGGGAGACTTGTGTTTCCATGGTGACGGGGCCTTTTTCTACCTCCATAAGCAGCAACACATGCTAACAAATTAAATGCTAAAAATACCAAAGAGAATAGGAGAGCAAAAGGTTCCATTTTCATTCCCCGTCTCGGGCTAATTTAAATGCATTGACGCTACCCAAGAGGGAAGCGGGTCTTTCAAGTTCAAAGATTTCTAACTGAACTAATAAAAGAAAACACAGGGACTTCATAGCAGAATGAGGCGTGCAGGGCTTGTTGATGCAAGGTTGTGTCTGAAAGAGCTAACGAAGTACCTGGATGCATAGTAATTGTCATTCTTATTTTAAGTGCATGGCTTGGTCCCTTTTTCTCCATCAAACAGGACCCAGCCAGGGGGATGGGATTTCCAAATATAGCTGCGGCCCTGGTTCACTTTCTTCAAGTGAAGCTGTGAGTAAGCATTAGATGAGGCAAAGTTTCACATGAAAGCCTAACTGGCTCCTTCTGAGGAGTGTTCTCAGCAAGCAAAGTGATTTACAGGCCAGAAGGCTGGCACCTGAATGTGATAGCAGGTTTCCCCACAACAAACTGGCTGAGATTATAAAGCCGCATCACATTGTAATATGTCAGCCGTTGAGACCATAATCCCCCAGTTATGTCCCCCAATTCCCACAGCAGCTGGCAGTTTCAGGGAAATCCATGTACAAGGTCATTTCCCTTGTGAGGAGACAGCTTGAGAAACTTAAGATGCCTTTTGTAATAAACTGTTTATTTACAAATGTTGAGTTTGAAGAGATGCAAGAACTCATAGGCCTACTGGAGGCAGTTTCTGAAGCAGTATCCATCCTCAAAAGCAACAGCAGCTCTCACAAGCAGGCCTAGACCAAGACATCTTGCTGCCTGAGGCAGAGTAAAATGGCATCCTCCGTTCCCCAACACTCATCATGCAAAGTACACAAGGTATTTAGGCACCTGAAGTACTAAATCCCCAAAGCACCACTCTCGTTCTCTTCCTGTCAGGAACAATGCAACAGTATTAAATGGAATAACTAACACTTTTGTTGCCCTTTCATAATATCCCAGTCTGCTGCCTAATATTCTCTTTGAGTTGGAGTACACATTTATGGCACTGCGTGGAAACTGTTCGGAATGACCTCCACAGGGCATCATATTCCCATCACAGCCACATTATATCTGTCATTGTGCAACCATCACAGATAATTTCTGTATCAGTGTTGCCCCCTCCATGCCACATTCCATAGCTGTAGCAGGGCTTTGTCATCTCATGGAAGCTTTTACCAGCAGCCTATGTGACTCCGTGTTCCATTTATTTTTACCATATAAAAGCTGCCTCTTCCTCCCACAACCGCTCTCTTGTGCTCCTCACACGCATACACATCACTGGCTTCAGCCCCCAATCTGGCAGGTTGGTCTGACCTGCACTCCTAGATCGTTCTGATTTCCCCTTCATCTATGGTTAATGACAAAGCTAGTCAAGAACCAAACTACACAGTCCATGCATTTATGTGTAACTTTTAATAATAAATAAATGAGAAGACAACACAGGCAGGCTTCAATCTTGAGTGGAAGGCTGATGAGGGAAAGGATTTATTACTCTTTTCCCTCAGGCTATTATTGGCCCCAAACCACAATCATTTTCCTCACCATCTGTCCTCGTGCCCCCCACACACACACACTACGAGGAGGGGAAAGGGTAGTTTTTAGCTGATGGCAATAGCCATTTTTGAACAAGAAATTCCCAGACTGGGTGATCTGGGGAGCCCCATTCTCTCAGTCACCTGTGCTAACAATCTAACTATGTAAACTGAAACCCTGTGATACCCATAGTGTTTGTGGGACACTACAGACTTCCTGAAGGAACAACTTTCCTTCTTTAAAAAATAAACCATTCTGGGATGACAGCCACGAATGTGGTCTCTAGGTACACAAATAAAAATTGTACAGAAACAAGAATCTTGTAGTGCCTTAAAAATGACTGTATTTGTTAAGACACAAGCTTGCATCAAATGCATGAAGTGTTCACCTGAGTTACAGGTAAATACACACACAGTGAGGTGGGGTTGTAAGCAGTGAGGTCCAGTGAGGTCAGAAAGAAATGATATGCAGAAAGTACAGTGATCATTACATTATTAATATTAATCCAAACGCTAGCCCTTCTCTTTTCTCAGAGGATAGAATTTTGCCTTCTTGATAAAGAGAATGTGTTTAAATACAGCTCCTAAGGAGCCAGAAAGTATAGTTTTTAATCAATGAGAGAGTTTATGAATGGGAATTATTGCTCAGTGTATGGGGGATTTATTCAATACAGACTTTACCGTTGTCATTTCAATTACACAAAGTAATTACATAATCCCCACCTGATAGCATAAAGAGAAAGGCTTCAAATGGAAACTGACATTTCATACTTACGATAACTAATAAGGGCCATGTTTCATGGAATGGTAATCATAGCAGCTCCTGTTGCTTCTTCATGAAATGTTGTTTACTCCAGATGAAGTGGCCTGGAGATGCCTCACAATATGTGGGATATTTATCATAAGTGAATCAGCAACTGCTATCACAAACCAGCATGCATGCATGCATGCAACAAACTATGAGGATTATATCACACAGACCATCATGTACAAAATAGCTCATGGGTTTAAATAAGGCCAATCTGTGATCATGTGAAATAGTACTAAGAATCATTTGAAGACTGGGTGACAGAGGCAGCTGGTCCACAAAGTGGACTGAAACAGCTGCCTCAGGTTGTGAAATCCCATAGGGTGGTGCCCCTATGGGCACCCTACCTGCCACCACCACTGGGGTTGCACAGCGGTGACTTCCAGCGAGATCTCGCAGGATCTAGCAGAACTCCTGTGAGTGCGCTGTGAAATCTCACGAGATCTGCAATAGTTTCTGCAAGTCAAAATGTTCATTAGTATAGGACAGGTAAGTGTGTGGAAACAATGTTTTAGGAGAGCATATGCTTGAACCATATTGGGAATGTCCTTCTTTTAAACCTCATTAAATTGCTTTTTAAAAAAATAATATTTATTAAATTTTCCAATAAGAACATACAAATACAAAACAACTACAATAAAAACAAACACAAACAAAAAACAACAAGTATAATTTCAAAACTTATTTTCTCAACCTTATTTCCCCGACTTCCTCATACCTCACCGTTTTGTATTCTAGTTTCATTATCCCATCAGCAACTCCATTCCCTTATTTCCCAAAAGTTTCTTACTAATTCCATTCCTTTTCTTACTCTAATGTCTCTGAAAACCAATATTTTTAAGTCCATGTCGATCTAGCATTCTTTAATCTTATAATATTTGTTAAGATAGTCCTTAAATTTCTTCCAATCTTCTTCCACTGTCTCTTTCTCCTGGTCTCGGATTCTGCCCGTCATCTCTGCAAGTCCCATGTAGTCTGTCATCTTCATCTGCCATTCTTCCAGAGTGGGTAGATCTGATGTCTTCCAATACTTTGCGATAAGGATCCTTGCTGCTGTTGTGGCATACAAAAACAAAGTTCTGTCCTTCTTTAACACCACATGGCTGACCATACCCAGGAGAAAAGCCTCTGGTTTCTTCAGGAAAGTGTATTTAAACATCTTTTTCATTTCATTATATATCATTTCCCAGAAAGCCTTAATCCTTGGGCATGTCCACCAGAGGTGAAAGAATAAGCCTTCATTTTCTTTACACTTCCAACATTTGTTATCTGACAAGTGGTAAATTTTTGCAAGCTTGACTGGGGTCATGTACCACCTATATATCATTTTCATAATATTTTCTCTCAAGGCGTTACACGCCGTAAATTTCATGCCGGTGGTCCACAACCTTTCCCAGTCAGCAAACATAATGTTATGACCAATATCTTGCGCCCACTTAATCATAGCTGATTTAACTGTTTCATCCTGCGTATTCCATTTCAGCAGCAAGTTATACATTTTTGATAAATTTTTAGTATTGGATTCTAACAATTCTGTTTCCAATTTCGATTTCTCCACCTGGAAGCCAATTTTCTTATCCATCTTATAAACCTCCATTATTTGGTAATAGTGGAGCCAATCTCTCACTTTATCCTTTAATTTCTCAAAACTCTGCAGTTTGAAGTTACTACCCTCCTGTTCTAAAATTTCCCAATATTTCGGCCATATACACTCCATATTGAGTTTTTTCACAGCTTTTGCCTCCATTGGTGAAAGCCACCTTGGAGTTTTGCTCTCCAGTAGGTCTTTATATCTGATCCAAACATTGTACAATGCTTTCCTGACAATATGATTTTTAAAACCTTTATGAACCTTAACTTTGTCATACCACAAGTATGCATGCCACCCAGAAAAATTACTGAAACCTTCCAAATCTAAAATGTCTGTGTTCTTAAGGAGCAGCCAATCCTTCAACCAGCAGAAAGCTGCTGATTCATAGTAAAGTTTCAAATCTGGCAGGGCAAATCCCCCCCTTTCCTTTGCATCAGTTAAGATCTTAAATTTTATTCTGGGCTTTTTGCCCTGCCAGATAAATTTAGAAATATCTCGCTGCCATCCCTTAAAACACTCCATCTTATCAACAATTTGCAAATCATTAAATTGCTTTTGCGGCCAGTATTTGAGCATTTAATTGTCCTACATTGCCACAGCAGATAGAAAGTTGAAACTGACACATACATAGTCCAAGGCACTCTAATTGCTAGAAAGTCAGGAAACAGGACATGGGTAGCTTTCTTTCTCACAAGCTGAGATGCAATACTTGTCTCATAACAATGGCAGGAGCCCTGCACAGAACAACCCATTTCGCCACAGAGGTGCCTACCATCACACACCAGAATCAGCCTCAACAGAAGGGGAATTGATTTGTAGTAGCAGCTAGGACTCCTCTTCTCCCCTTTCCATAGAGAAATACTGGCAGGAGGACCTTGTGCTTGCTGCAGCTGCAGCCATGGAGCTGCCACAGTAGAGTGGCCATCTATGCATCTCCAGAAGAAGAGGAAGAGGAAGAAATGCATCACCAAAAATGAGAACAGAAGAGGACAAGTTTTGCATAAAATTTGAACATACTTATGTATCTGCACATTAGAATTTAGAAATAATTGATCTAATGTAAATAGATCACCTCACCACAGTGGGGAATACTGTGACTTGTGTCTGCTGTCCAAGTGCTAACCGTTGATAGGCAAAGTCCCTGTTCTCCCTACTTGTGGTTCTCTTTCTCTAAACTAGACTTTGATTAGACAGCCATTCAAACGAACGACTGCCCTCTTCTGCCCACTATGGAACATAGTGTAACCCAGTTCCTTAACCCAGTATGTACTGGGACTAGTACATACTGAGTAGCCTTGGCTGCTGTGAGGCTCTTCTGGACACATAAGTACTCAGAATATAACATTTTAGGCATGGGGGTTTATTCCAACTCTACACATACACATACACATATTTTTATGGGGGTTGGGAGTTTATATGGATATTAATGGTTGACTAAGAGAAGGTCACATATTAGCATCTTCTTGCATTTTAAGCATTCCCCTTCCTGACATCATGCTGAAGACCTTACTACAGGGACTTACCGTACTTGAAAGAGAAGGTTTATTTCAATTACAGTTTAAGCTGAGCTCTAATAAACCTCTTTTACTAATCTTGTCCTCCCTTTTTGTTCAAGTTCAGTATCTTCAATTAGATTTAATGAGGCCTATTCCGTACAACTTTAAAATATACTAGGATTGTTAAAAGCACATTTATTTGAGCTCTAATAGGAGACAAATCCACTTTTTCTGTAAATGTCTTAAAGTAACCCAAGCGTTAACTGTATGAATGTATATTTAATGATATTGTAACTTATTTTTACTGACATTGAAAATGCCAACATCTCTCATTCAACAGTTTTTGCCCATGGTTATCATTAGGAGAGCTGTTTGCTTTAACCTAATTGAAATCAACAATTTAACATTTATCTTCATTTAAAAGCAAGTAGAACTGCTAAGATACTTAATGTTCAACCATAAATCTCCCTTTATGTCTTCTGTCATGATCCCTTCAGGTGGAACCTGAAAGTCTATTGGCTTTTATGTGATACTGGAGGATACCAGTAGATGGCAATGTGTAAAACAATATTAATCTCTTCTGTTGAATGCTTTGGATTCCCTAAAAATCCAGGGGCAGAAAGGGGTGTATTTATACGTTTCCAGTTGTTTGTGTAGAGAGAAAGTAATAAAAAGCTGCTGCAGTAGCTCCAACTTGCAATAAAAGGGATACACAGAACAGTGATCTACTCCCATCATAGGCTGTTTACACACATGAAATGATTACCCACCCACACCTCTCTTTATTTTTTAACCGGAATATCCTTCCCTTTTTTGCTTCCCTCTCTTTATCACCATTGTCCTCTACTTTCATGAAAGTTTGGAGTTGATCTATTTCAGGTTGTTTAAAACTGACTAGAGGGAAGGTTAAACTAGTGGCGGAGAGGAAGAGGGATGACTCACAAACACACTTTAAATGTTCTCCGAAGGGATTGATTTAACTATAAAAGCAAAAGATGGGGCAGCTATTGAACCAGCTAAAGGGGCTGGGGAAGGGACAGAAACCAAAAATGTTGAACTGATGTTTGACTCCTTCAGCACTGAGACAGAGCTCACCGCCTGTAAGAAAGTGCTTTTATTCTATTTATAAAGGTGCCTGCGGTATTATTTATAATATAGAGTCAGATTAAAAATGGCTGCTCAATTTATCATCCCTGCAAGTCATTGCAGAGCAGTGCAAGACACAGATTAGAGGGAATAGCTTGATGAACAGGACCCTCCTTAGATGAAAGTGATGAAGCAAATTTAGTCTGCAAAGTAAAATATGTAAATCTGACCACCAAGAATATCAATTGATTGTTTTGTTCATTCAGTGGAGGTTAGCTGCATTCACCTTTGTCACTGCACAGTGTCTGGCTTCACTCATCGTTCCTTTTTCAATTGTGTTTTCTTTTGAGGTGTCTTGCTCATTTTGCAGGTACATTAAACTCCATTCTCTGCACCAGGTGATGCTGTTTCACTATTCTGTGCTGTAAATCACATTCTTTGACATTTCAAAATTGTGTGTGTGTGTGTGTGTGTGTGTGTGTGTGTGTTAAAGACGCAATCTGTGGCAGGTTAAGAAAAAGAGAATTACAGTATATGTGAGACAGATGAGCAAACAAATTTTTATTCCTATGGGACGGTGGTTGCTCTCAAGCCCATCTTTTGCAGCCCAAATATATAGAAAATTCAGGTAGAGGCATACACAGAGGAAAATGCAGTCTCTGAAAATAGATATATAGAATGGAAAATTAACATACCCAGTTCTAACCCTTTGGATACTTTCCCCAGATTCCTGAAGCTGGTTGGGTTTTGCTTGAGGCATAGGCAGTGGTAGCCCTTGGGTTTGGGGTATCCCTGAGCAAGAGATTTGCCTGGGGCTTCTTAAATGTATGAAAGCAAGCATAACATTTCACTTAATTCTATATATGAAGTAAATGCAATCATTAACCTTTGAATAGAAAAACAACTTGCATTCACTCCATGGATTATACCAGCCATCCAACATTTGTTACTCGATACTTACCATTGTGTAGATTTTTGTCTCTTAATGTATCTGTTTGAATCAAACAATAGCTGTCTTCTTGAGATATGTGAACTGCCTATTTTGCATGGTCTGGAGTTAACAAGGTTCTAGTACAGAGGTCGGGAAACTACGATCCACGGACCAGATCCGGCTCAATTGCCCTTTGGATCCGGCCCGCGAGCGGTTCTGCAATCACTGCTTGGACCAGCGCAATCTCAACTTTTTTTCAATTTGGGGGGGCACCTCTTTTGTGATTTTTCCCCTCCCTCCTTCCCTCACTGTGGCGGCGCCTTCTCCCTCCTTCCTCCCTCTTCCTGGCTTCTCCCCGCCCTGTGGAGGAGAGGGGCTGGGCTTTGATAGGAAGCTTCACCACCCGCGCCCACCAGCCTCTCCCCATGGCGGCGCTGTGGGCTGGAGCTTGACGTGCCTGCTTGCCCTGTGCCTGGTGCCCGGGAAAGCTGGCCCAAAAAGGAGAGGCGCTGCCACTGCCGCTGGCTCCCAAATGCAGCCAGAGTGGTGGAAGAGGTAGGCAGGGGGAGGGGAGAGGCTGGAGGAGAGAGGGGGGAGAGAGAAGCCCCATTCACCTCATGTGCATGCGCTCCTGTGTGCGCAGTCCAGCCCGCCACTAGATCTGGGAGACCTCCCAAAAAAAATTGCTGACCCCTGGTCTACCAGAAATATTGTCATGTGTGCCATCCTGGGCCTAATGAATTTCTATTTTTTTCCTCTGTTGTCCAAATAACTATCACATTGTTCTTGATTCAACTAGTCGTGTCTCCTAAATTTCATCTTTGAGGCCACATTTCCATTGAACAATTTCAGGCAGCCAAACATCTGCATGTTGTCCTTGTGAATTGGGGGCTATGGTTTCCTTTTTTGTGTAACAAAAGTGCATTTCTCTAAAGCAGCTTGCTGCTTGCCAAGTCTGATTGTCTTGCTGTGTTGGTTTTTCTCTTTGTTTCCGCTATATTCACTAAACAAGGCTTTTTTCTTTGGGCAAGTCAATAAAGTACTGTCCCGAGTCCAGCAGATCTATAGGAATAATAATCTCAATGTGAAATAGAAGTGCAACTTTCAAATATTTTATCTCATTCCTATTGTTCTACTCTCAGTCATTGCCTTCCATTAACTACCAATCAGTTTCTTTACAAATGCACCAAAATCTTCCTTTTGTTATTCAAATGGTTTGAAGGAGCAACCAAAATAGTGCTGTTTATAGCTGAACTCATGTGTATTGTATATCTCTGTATTAATGGCTCCTCATGTTCCTGGCCATTTAATCTGTCTTGCAAGATAGCTGTCCCTTCACCAATATCCTTTCATGCAGCCATGGAGAACCTGTAATAGAAGACCTGTGGGGCTGAAAGCTTTGAGCTAATGTGATTTCCCTCTCTTTCTAGGAACGTAAAATAGCTTTTTGTTTTTACTTGATTCTACACAGTGAGAACAAGAAATTGATGTACAGAAAGTGAAGTATCTCTCATATTTAACCATGTGCTTTTATGTGCATGTATCTAAAACCTGATAACATTCATGCTTCCTTTGGTTAAGTCAACATTTATTGATTATTCAATGAAGTGTCTGCCCTTGATATTACTGGTCATAGAAAAACTGTGTAATAGGACACAACATCTACTTTGTCTAGCTTGTATATTTAATGTATTAACATCAATGTGTCTCTCTGCCAGTCGGCCATTCTTGCTCTCTTTCAGCATACTGTATTCCATTTCCCTCTGCGCCCCCCCCCCCCATTTTCCATTTCACCTTCAGCGTTCTGTGTCCAGTAAGCATGCCCAATCCTCATTGGGCTGTTGGGGGAAGCAGGGATTGCTCCCAAATTATGTTTGCCCAACTTTGACATTCCCCAAACATGCTAATACCTTCATCTTTTTTCTCAGTAGTCCCAGCGGCGGAAGAAGCCGCTCGGGTGCCTGGGGTGGCACGCCCAGGATTGGGGCGAGCAGCCCATAGGGGTGGGGTGACGGAGGGGCGATGGAGGGGCCTCTGGTGTCTGCCTGCCTCCTCCCACTCAGCTGCCTTACAGCTGGGGGGGGAGGCAGCATGTGGACCATTTGGGCAGCGCGGAGCTTGCGCGCACCAAAGCCACCGCGTCTCTCCCAGGAGAGATGTGTGCCTCGGGCACACTGCAGGCCCAGTGGTGAGTGCCGCCCGAGATTTTGTCATCCCCCTCAGTGGTGACACCCGGGGTGGTCTGCGCCCAATGCACCCCTCTTCCTCCGCCCCTGAGTAGTCCTGTTTGGCCTATGTAGCCATCACAACTCAGCTCTTGAGTTCACTATTAGCACATAGTATTATGTTTTTACACCTACAAATCACTGTTCTCAACTTGCACCCTTTGACCTTCATTACAAATGCTCTGCAAGGTCTCAGACCCAATTGTTCCAAAGCAACTTATGCAGCCCCTTTTTTTCCTAGAAAACTATTTTAGAAAGAAAAATGTCCTATTTTTACAGTTTAAGTACCGTATTTTTTGCACCATAACACTCACTTTTTTCCTCCTAGAAAGTAAGGGGAAATGTCTGTGCGTGTGTCAGTGCTGCCTCTAGGTCCCAGCTCACAGAGGACCAACGCTAAATTGTTGTAATGTACAAAAGTCTTTATTAAAGTCCAATTTCCATTTCAAAGCCACAGCGTGCAGCACTACGTCTTGGACTCTAGATCGGCGTCCCGTCTGAGTCTCCTCCCCTTTGACACCAGTTTAAGATCCTAGCCCTGCTCCACCTTTTCCGCTGCTCTCTCCTCCTCTGGGTCCTCCTGCCCGCTGGGGCATTGCCCTTTCTGGACTCTTCCGACGCTGAGTCGCTTAGCTCCTCCCCCTCCCTCCGGTGGGCTTTAGGACCCGGTTCCCAATCCTCATTCTCTGCTGTCCCACGCTCCTGTACATTTGAACTTGCCTCTCGCGCCAACCCAGTGACCTTTCTCCTAACCATTACACTACTTCTGTCACTGCTTCCCTCTTCCGGGATACTGCCCGGATCTGACCTCCCCTCCGTTGTCCGACTCTCCGATGGAGGCGTGGTCAGCTCTGCCTCGTCTTCTCTCCCTGGTGGGGAATGCACTGGCCCCGATACTTGGGACTCTTCCCCCCCACTATGCTCTGGTGGGGAAGCTGGTCCTGATCTCCAACTGCTGCTCTGGGTGTCCCCGCTGGCCCCTTGCTTCTGGAGTGTCCCCCTTGGGACCCCCCTTGCCCTGGCCACCGGTGCCCCCTTCTGTGAATCTTCCGATTCGCTGGAGAGGCTCATGGAATCCCTCGGACCACTGTCACCTCCTACGCTCCCCTCGGATTCCTCCCCCTCGCTCTCCATCTCCTCTCTTCCCTGTGCCTCTGCTCCTGAACCCCTGACAGCGTGTTATGGAGCGAATGCCTGCGGGTGGCGGGGGATCTGCTGCAGTCATGAGCAGAGGATCCATGGTTCCCCTTCCTTCCCTCCTCCATGGTTACAAAGCATGGATCCACATGGATCCTCAGGATTTTTGCATTGGGCTACTCCAAACTCACTGTCAGATCACATGTCTGTGGCCACAGCATGAACCACAAAAATCATATATCCACTATTTCGTTTAGATTTTTTTTTTCTTGTTTTCCTCCTCTAAAAACTACATGCGTGTTATGGTCTGGTGCGTGTTATAGAGCGAAAAATACGGTAGTTACTTGTAAGTGCAAATAAGGATTAAACAGAGATAAATTAATCCAGATATGCGTATTCAAGACTGCCCCCCTAACCAAGACAATATTAAATATGGTTGATATCAATATCAAATTATATCAGCCATTGGTGTTGTTGTTCTGGCTATCTTTTCTGACCCTACTATACTCCATGTGACATACAATTTGCCACTGTGCCTTGGACCAGTTGATGGACCTCTCAGCAACATCCTTTATTAACAGATGGATGAAGTCATTTAGTGCTTCCCTTCACTCCCTGTTTTTGGAACTTATTAAAGAGGAAGAGAAAGCAAGTGAGTAAGGCGGGAGGAAAGAGATCACTGTCTCCCTGCAAAGAGGCCAGCAAGCCTGCAATGAAGAGTGTTAGTCACATTGTTAAGAACACTCCAGGAAACACTTTGACACTGAGTGATGCTGACAGCTGCTCAAAAGAAATTTAGACCATACATCAACTGGTGCCTTGTATGATAGGTAGGTATTGGCAAAGTCCATTTGTGAATTAATTGCAAAGCAATTGTTGAATGCAGGACATTTCTAATTTACAATGTTTTTCTTCCAGCTTGTTACATTGTAAAAAACAACAACTTTAAATTCAAGAAGGGGAACCCTGTACCTCACGGCTTTTTCCTCCCTTTCTCCAGGCCCAAGTCACACAACGATCTTTACCCCTTTTTCTGAGCATATGTAATTAACCCTTGGAGGGAGTGGGAAAAGAAAACTGGACTGATTTTAAAATAATGACATTGTGGTTACAGTGTTCTCTCCCCCAGCAATGTTGCCTCTATCAAACGCTGCCACAGAGGGCGTTGAGATGCATAACTAGGCCTCCCAATGTTTTCATTTTTATTCTAAAGCATGTGTAGCAAGTCAGCACTGGTCCATCCATGAGGCAAGGTGAGGTAACTGCCTCAGGCAGCAGGATCCATAGAGGCAGCAGATCCCGATGTAGAATTTATTCCCCCCCCCCCTTGTACCTGCTCACTGCCATGGCTCCCACCATTTTGCCTCGCCAGAATTCCCCATATGATGTATCTTGTGCCATTGAACCAATCACGCAACATTCATTCCCTACTAATAAATCTACAACACTTAAAATATAAATCTGGAGACATTAAATGAAATCTGGGGACATTCTGGGGAAGGATTTTGTCCAGGGACAAATTTGTAAATCCTGGGACTGTCCCCGGGAATTGGGGATGTCTGGTAACCATAATTTACACCCCTCCCATCTGACTGGGTTGCCCCAGTCACTCTGGGTGGCTTCCAACCTATATAAAAGCATAATAAAATATTAAACATTTAAAAACTTCCCCATACAGGGCTGCCTTCAGATGTATTCTAAAGGTTCCATAGTTACTTAGCTCACTGATTCAGGGGGAAAGCAGGACATTCCAGAATCAGATCAGAAATCGGGATGGCTTCTGTAAATCTGGGACTGTCACTGGAAAATAAGGACACTTGGAGTGTCTGTGATTCACCTCAGGTGCCAAAATGTCTTGAGTTGGCCCTGTGGCTAGTCCCAAATTTGAGCAGGGCAGCAGCTAAACAGCAGCTTTGGGGAGGGGGTTAAAACACTCTCTCCCTAAACTCTTCCACTCTGACTAGGTTCAGAGCCCTTTGTCACTGCTTTGAAATAACTCGTTTGAATTACAACTACAGGACAGCCAGTCACAGTCACAGATCTCCCACAGATGTGCTGTTTGGCCCTGAGCGATGCTTTTGCTACCATGCTGCTTCTATGAAATCCTTGGTCTTTGGGTTGGCTGTTAAATAACTGAGTGGCAGGCTGGTACTGCAGAACTGATTGAATATAAAAGTCAATGCAGAGTGACACAGGAGAAGCCTGTATATTTACTACTTGCTGATGGAGGCATTTTAATCAGTGGAACATTGTGAATAGAGGATGCTGGTACTTAAAGAAAGAGTTTCGTGCAGCCTTGAAGGACTTCCCAAAGCATAAAAGCTAAAGACTTTTTAAAAAATGGAACAAGGCTCGGTGTTAGCAAAGGAGAACATCTGGTTCTGTGCACTGATGTGATGCTCCTTTACTGTGATACGCTGGCTTATTGCTTGTTTTATTATTTATTAGATGGAAGCAGATCCTTCTGATTCTTCATCCACAACTGAAACAAAGCCAAAGGGCTTAGCTACATATTGCTTTGCTTGCTCTTCCTTCCAAATTTGAGCACAAGACTTGACATAACATACTGGACTGACCATCATTCAACCCCAATGGCCAACAGCCAATGATATCAAGTGGATATCATTCAAAATTCAGTAGAATGTTACATCATATGTGTCCTATATCGACATGTTTCAAGGAAAAGAGCAGTGGGAGCACTTTGCCTCTTACAACATCTGCTTAAGTACTAATTACATGAAAACGCACCTGTTCACTTTAGTCTTCAGTGGTGAAGCGAGGAGATTTTAGACCCTGGGTTGTATTCAACATGACACCAAGCAGATAGTTCTGTCAGTGAAAGGATTTCCCCTCAATCTATTCTAGGGGTTCCCCCAACCCTCCGGAGCATGTTTGGAAAGAGCATACAAAGTGCACATGATAAATCCTGTTGTTCAAGTGGAAATCTTTGTGCTGACAGAAGGTATTAGCTGAAGACCACTCCCTGGACTTAGTGGCCTTACAGGGGTGGGGCAGTTTAGATGGCCAAGTGTATTACTTCAGTTGTGAATAACCCAACTGAGAATAAGTTATTTTTCTAGCCATGTTTGAAAACTAGATTGCAAGTTGCCAAGAGAGAGTCCTGGATTTGGCAGTTATTATTAATAAAGCAGTTATTATTTTAGGTAATGGTTTTTATTTTGTTACTTTGTTGCTTTTGTCATTTTAAAAACATTTGTGTAGGAGTCACCAGTGCTGATTTTGTCTAGAGAAAGGTGACCCCCCAGATGCAAATTCTAACAAAATGATAACTATCAGCACACTGCTTTTCTGAGCTAGCATTAATAGTAGGAACTGAAACAAAATGTTGCAGTGTATCTTCAAGGTTTCAGCCAACTGGCCATGTCCTCTTCCAGGCTACTCCCCTACCAGTTTTCTGGTTTTCATTTTCACACCTCAACTCATCATTCTGTGACTGCTTGCCATGCTCAGTTCTCTGTATGATGTTGCCTCCTTCACTTTTCTTAAATGTACTTTTGCAAAACATGAGATTCCTCCACAAATGCTAATCCTGCCCTCTAGTTTCTCAGTGGCTTAGTTTTTGAGCTCACTATTGGAAGGAGTGATGGGTTCTATGTTTTGAGAAAATAAACCTTCTTGCTGTGGTTGTTTCTCCTGGTGGCCTACTTCTCAAGTGGAAAAGCCCTCTATGGGCATATCCTAAGGCTACCCACTTTTGCACTCCCTTGAATTGTCTCCCTCTCTATAGAAACCTATTTCACAGTTAATTTGAGAATTGTGATATAGGTGTTGTTACAGTTAATATCAATAGTTGGCACTAGTGATAATAGAGCTATATAAGATGCAGCGAGAGAGAGTAAAGTATCCTGTTAGTCAGCAATCTCAGTGTGTCTCTTCCTTCTTCCACAGCATTCACAACAGAACATTACAAGAATAATTTTTGTGTAGAGTTTAGTTCTAGAGTCCTAGCCATCTCTGCCATAGGGACCCCAATCTATTTTTCTCAAAGAAATTCAGCTCTTGAGGAGACAGAGAGAGAGAGAGAGAGGCACCTTCACTATAGATTATGAAGGTTTTATGACTTTATAAGAAGTCTTTGTTGGTTTATTTGAGTTTTCTGTATGTAATGACTCATTTCTGATTATTAATGGATCAAAGAAAAGCAAGATGTCACTTCACAAAGGAGATGGTGCTACATTGCTTGTTCGTTCAATCCAAAATGTGATCTTTTTCATTAAAAAAGAGTTTCCAATTCTACTCAAGATAGATGATGTGGTTTAAAGTAAGGTAAATCAGAGGAACAAGATCTTGTGTCACTGGCCTGTTTTAGGGCATTTAGTTCTGCTTTGATAAGAAAAGTGAATTTAAATTAGTGGCCTTCTCCAGCCCCAGTACCACCCACTATGCATTTAAATGTTATTGAAGCAAACTGTGTGCTTAGAGTTACAGTACCTAAGATGCCTCCTATGGTATAACCTCATAAGCATGTGCCTATTAATCCTATACCCTCCAAATGTCCTGATTTTCCAGGGACTGCCCCAGAATTATGAAAGCCACCCTGGCTTAAGATTTGATCCCGGAATGTCCCTATTTCCCCAGCCGGTGCTTCCACCACCAAGCTCAGGGAGGAGGATGAGCTGGCACTTATCCTGAATGGCAGCAGCAGCAGCAAGGGAGCATCCTGTTGCCTCTTCATGGCCTCTCCATGGCCGATGTTGCTGGTCTCCTCCCTTGGGCAGCTCTTAGCAGCTGCTGGAGAGCAGACAAGAAAGAGGAGGCCTAGTCCCATGTGACGTGCCAGTTCTAAGGGGCAAGCAGAGGGCAGGGCTGCCCTGGGTGGGGGGAAAGGGGGTGTGGAGCACAAGGAGTCTTGATTTTAAAAAGCTTTCATCTATGCTTGCCGCTGTCTAACATTTATTTATTGGTATGTTTTTTCTTTCTGAAAATCTACCAAAGAATAAAATAAATAAAATAAAATCAGGATTAAGGGGTCTTCTTGGGATGCTGGAGGGCATGTGTGCTGTGCCCCATTGGTGAAGTGATGGGGGCACGTGCCCTTCTTCTGATTGGAAATGTTCTGCAGAAGGGTGGGGACAAAAATGAGGTATCAAGGAGTTGGGGGGAGTTAGAAATATCCCTATTTTCATCTGAGGAATGTTGGAGGATATGTAATCCACCTACCTTAAAGAATTGTTCAGAAGGTTATTTATGTATGCCACTACTGTGGCTCGTATTTTGTTAGCCCAAAAATGGAAATTGAGCGAAGTCCCACCTAAAGAGGAATGGCAATTTAAACTGATGGAATATGCACAGCTTGCGTGCCAAACATACAGAATAAGAGATCAAGAAGAACATATGTTTAAAGAAGACTGGAAAATGTTTACTGAATATATGGAAAATTGTGTTTATTTGAAAACGTGGGCAGCATTAAGA
Organism: Podarcis gaigeae; assembly: GCF_964106915.1. NCBI lineage: Eukaryota > Metazoa > Chordata > Lepidosauria > Squamata > Lacertidae > Podarcis > Podarcis gaigeae. The sequence continues at coordinate 88,534,576 of NC_139678.1, read as the reverse complement.
TAAATTCAACAGTGTAATAAGTTTTGATAGATGTAATAATGGGATACTGAATGGTTTAGTTTATATAAAATATGCAGGGATTTGTGTTTTGTAAAATAAACCAGGGAAAGAGAAGAATGGAAGTCTTCTAAAGAAGGGGTTATTCTAAAATGTAAAACAGAAAATTTTATTAGAAATATAGAATAATAATAAAAAAAATAATTATTCAGAGCTGGCCTAAAACAAGAGTTGCCGACATGACTGCCAAAGTTGATATAGATTTCATCCCAGAATCCTTGACAACTATGTGATAGCAGCCACCCAGACACTGTGTGCAACTGAAAGCCAAATGGGACATGACACTTGTCATGCGGTATCCTCTTGTATGCCTCTAAATGCCAGTTGTTGAAAAGCACCAGTGGGAAGAGTGTTGTTGCATTTGTGTCCTGCTTGTGAGTTTCCTACAAGGCATCTTGTTGGCTACTGTGAGAACAGGATGCTGGACTAAATGGACCACTGGGCTGATCCAGCAGGGCTCTTCTTACATTCACAGCTCCACCCCAGAACCAACGTCTTGAAGGCCCTCATCCCTGAGAAAGGGTCACTGTCTCCATCATTCCCCCACCCACCTTGCTATTCCTTTTTGAAGAGCAAGGCATTCTACAAATATGGGCCAGAACCAACAGTTTAGCTGCTTCTTCAAGATGTTAGACTTCCAATGTCAATTCCAGACAACTGGCTTTATATTTTGCTTTAAATCAGAAAATATATGGAGAATGGAGAATAATTAAGGAATATATAAAATTATATTGTACAAACGATACCATCTTAGCAGAACTGGAATGATACCTGTAAACAAAAATGAATGAAACGAATACTTTAGTGGAATACATGAAAAAGGATATAACGTAAAGCTTTGCGATAAAATCATGATTATATAAACAGTATAATGAGAACAATTGGAAGTTTTATGCATAAATTTTTATTTGATGGATATGATTCTATATAAATATTTGGTTCTTTTTCTTTTCTTTTTTATCTTCTTTTTTCTTATTCTTATGTCTTGATGGGGTTTTTTCTGTATTCAGTTCTTTTATATTTACCTTCATTGTAAACAATCTTTTGTGTCTGTATTTTAAACCAATAAAGATTTACCATGAATATATATATATATATATATATATATATGCAGGTTTTGGTGTCCTCGGGTGTCTTCCCGTGTAAAAGTTGGGGTGTCTAGGCGACGTTTCGACGAGGTCTCACTCGTCATCTTCAGGCTGGTGCTTTCGGCTTCTTGTTACTGGAACAGAGCGGGATCTCAATGTTTGAGTTCCTATAAATACTGTAGAGGGGGTGTGGTGTCTAGCCTCCAATGTTCTGGGCAGAGAGGAAGTTCCCAGGCTAGTGTGCCTTTTCTTCTTTTGTTCCTTAATATATATTGTAGCCTGCATAATGAATCGATTGGTTGGTCTCTGCTGAATTTGCAAGAGTAACAAATCTGCTTCTATACACTAGAAATAGCAGATTCATTAAGGATTAAAATAGACGATGAAAAGCATATCAGGCATTATGCAGTCTGAGCGGGATCATAATATTCAAGTCGCATTGTAAGCAAAAGATTATGCCACCGTCATACTTAAAACAATACAATACTTACAAAGGCAAGATATCACACACACACATGCCCACATGTATTGTATTGCGCCTTCTTAGGGCTGATTCACACACTCCTGAACAAGCGCCTGTGAACTTAAACAGGCGTCGGCTTGAGCTGAAAGGCTGCTTAGAAATAAGCCTCTCATTCAGTGGCGCTTGCTGCCAAGAACACATGCCTAGGATTATGCCCTTTGCGAAGGAGGAAAGAGAGCGCTTCAAGGTACAGCAGCTGTGTAAAAGGCAAATTCCACATTAGGGATCATTAGGAAAGGGATTGAAAATAAAGCTGCCAGCGCCATAATGCCATTATAGAAAACTGTGATGGCTGCACTTGGAATATGGTTCTGGTTGCCTCACCTTAAAAAAGATAATGTGGAGCTGGAATAGGGCAAACGAAATGATCACATGCCTGGCTCAACTCCCCTATGGAGAAAGGTTACATCTGAGGCCTTTTTTAGCTTACAAAGATGAGCAAGGGGAGACATGCTGGAGTGTGTAAGATTGTGCTTAGTGTGGAGAATGTGGATAGAGACACTCTTTTTCCCCTCCCTTTCTCAAAGCACTAGAAGCCAGCGAAGCTGAATTTTGGGGTACTCAGGCCAGGTAACATTAAGTTCTTCTTCACACAATCCATAAAACTATGGAGCTCACATCCATAAGTTGTACTAATGATTGGATGACTTCCAAAGCAGTTTAGACAAATTTATGGAGAATAAGTCTATGCCTACATGGCATGATGGCTAGATACTACCTGTCCTGCCAGAAACAGCGTGCCTCTGAACACTAGCTGCTAGGAATTATGAGAGGGGAGAGTGCTGTCGTGCTCATTTTCTCTGCTTGTAGGTTTTCTACGGGCATCTGATTGGCCACTATGAGAGCAGAATGCTGAACCGGATGAGCCTTTGAACTGATACAGCAGGACTCTTCTTAACATTATGGTTTGATCAAAGATTGTCTGCAGTCTTGGATCCAAAATTGCTCTTACGGTCCAGCATATGTCGATCTCTGGCTGAAATTCATCTCCACCCATACACACAGCCACAAATCATTTTTGACACTTCTTCCGTTTAGGGGACTGGCAAATTCACACAATCTAGGATTTCTGTCCACCTCCTTCCCTTCCCTTCCCTTCCCTTCCCTTCCCTTCTCATCTCTGCAACCACCTACAGAGAGGTAGAAAAATTGTAAGAGTAAAGGTCCCGAGAAGCCAGATTGAGAGTGTCAGGGCATCCAAGTCATCAGGCTTTGTCTGAACAAATGATGCCTGGACACTAAGGAACCTAGCCAGACACCCACTGACTGGCTTTCACCTGCCAGATATGTGCAAACTGACTCAGGATGGCTTCCTGCTGTGTGAAGCTCAGCAGGTAGCTCTGAGAAGTGGAAATTTGTTTATAACATGAGTAACAGAAGGTCAAATTCCAGCATTTCTTGGTTCAGCGGTTTACAGCATTTTCCAGAGGACTGCTGAGCAACTGGCTCCTGCGTTGCATGTACAGCGTGGGGGGAGGGGAGGACATTAAAAAATGTATAATTTCCCCCCCAACCTAACCCAAAACTCTTAACTGTCTGATGCTCAACATGCCTTGCTGAGAAAATCAGTAGTGCACCAAGCACAGAAATAAATCCCATTGTAGGAACGCAAAGATTGGTGTATATTTGAATGCAAGGTGCTGAAGAAGAAGAAGCAGACCTGGAGAAGGAAGGCAGTGTGTGAAAAAGAGCGTGAAAAGTGGAAGGCAAGTTTTTCATATTGCTTTTCACACAATCTCAGAAGCAGAGTTCAGCCTCAAAAATGAGCGGGGAGGGAATTCAGCACAGATCTATTTACCATAACCAGCTAGAGAAACAACTGCTACTAAATGGGACACAGCATTTTTTATACATATAGGTTTGTTATTTTTAAAAAAAGTAAGTAGTTTGAACATTAAATCACGCATTCCTTCTCCGCTCTTGTAAAATGGATGGATGCACCGACAAGTCTCCTTCCTCACCCTCTCAAATAGTTTTATCCTGCATTATGACCATTCCAATGCCCTTGAGAAATAGCATTGCTGTAACGTGCGATAATCCATTATAAACCCTGTATGTAACCACCAGAGCCCAAAGGAGATAGATTGCTCTTATTAACACAACCAAGGGTTCCATTACGCAGAAAGGACTGTAGAAAATGGGGCTTTCGGCATGTCCAGTGAGTGGAACAATTATAATGATTGTGATAAAGCAACAGGGGTAAAAAGAAAAGAAAAAGAACACGATTTCAAGACTACAGTGCTGGCTTAGCAGTAGCGCCAGGAATTTGTTTAATAGTTCCACTCATCACTGAAAGTTTCAATGAAGTTTTGAGAGCAACATTCAGTTGATAAAATTCTCTGGACAGGGTTACCCGTCAGTCAATGTTATTGGTTCAAGCACTGGCCTAAACATTGATTGAAAAAATTCCTGGCAAGTTACATTCCCATAGCAATAGTCTATTCACTGACACAGTCCATCAAGACGCTCTCCTGCCTATACATTTCCCGGGACAAGGTCCCTGAGGGTACTTGATTCAATCACTTTTGCTGAAGAAGCTATGCAAGTCTGGGTCTAGTCCATGCCTGGATGGGAGACTGCATGTGTTACACCATTTCAATTGCCAGGAATGAAAAGAGGCAGGATATATATTGTATCAACAAAACACCCTCTACTGAAGTGAATGAGTGCTGTACAAGATTGAACTGTACCCAAAGTGAGTAGCAACTTAGTTGCTGGTTGTCACTACAGCTGAAAAGCTCAACAGACATAACTTCATTCTCCCTTGATCCTAATTTTCAGGGAGCAACAGTATAAATCAGTGATGTGACAATACGTTGATGTGCTTGGTAGAAAAAAATTGCTTGTCCCCAACTTAAGTGTTTTTGCTTCCTTACTATATTTCTGTGTTACAGGTAGGAAGACGTGTAGGAAGCGGACACGGAGCAATGGATCCAAACTACAAGAAAGAAGATTCCACCTAAACATTAGGAAGAACTTCCTGACAGTAAGAGCTGTTCGACAGTGGAATTTGCTGCCAAGGAGTGTGGTGGAGTCTCCTTCTTTGGAGGTCTTTAAGCAGAGGCTTGACAACCATATGTCAGGAGTGCTCTGATGGTGTTTCCTGCTTGGCAGGGGGTTGGACTCGATGACCCTTGTGGTCTCTTCCAACTCTATGATTCTATGATTCTATGGTCTGCCATAGTCAAAACAAAATTAAAAAATTCCTTCCAGGAGCACCTTGTGTGCAAGGTATCTGAAGAAGTGTCCATGCACACGAAAGCCCATACCAATAACAAAGTTAGTTGGTCTCTAAGGTGCTACTGGAAGGAATTTTTTTATATATTTCTATGGACACTTTTCAGGTTTTGAAACCAGAAGATGCAGACAGGCTTCTTGGAGAGGGAAGGCCTGTCACATACACACCCATCGCCTGTCCCTCCTGGCTGCACAGAGCAGAAAGTGCAAGCCTAGCCCCTTGGACAGCAGTGAGTCCTAGCTTAATTAACTACCAACCCCCAAATCTGGGATGCCCTCAAAACAGGTGCCAAAGTTTTGCAATCAATTTGCAGCAAAAACTCCACATTTTGCAGCACCCCAGAAATGGAGTAATTGAGACATCAAAATGGGGTTCGTAGTTAATGCCAAAAAGCCCCAACATTGTCCGAGCAAATTGGACAATGTTTGGCTTTCGGGTGACCCCATTACCCCAGGTTTGAGTGCCTATTGCTCTGTTTGTGGAGCCCTGCAAAATACGGGGGTTTTGCTGCAAGACACTGCAATACTTATGCCAAATTTGGAGTGAATCAGACAATGTTGCATTTGGGGGCATTAACTACGAACCCGGGGTTGCTGTATCCATTACTCTCTTTGTGGGGTGCTGCAAAACACAGGTTTTTCTCTTCAAACGCTGCAAAAAACCTGCAAAACCTGGCACTGGTTTCAAGGGGATCCTAGATTTTGGGGTTCATAGTCAATGAAACCCTGATACCTAATGCCTCTCTGAGAGAGAATTCATCCCAGCCCTTATAGCTTTCTCTTTGACTTAAAAACAGCCATTCTGCCTGTCTGAAACATTCAGTTTCTGAGCAAAGTGTTTTGAATGTATCATGTGGACACTTCAGGTTTCTTGACTTTCCGCACTCGCTGCCTCTCAGAATGTTTCTTTGTGTATTATTACAAGGTGTCTGTTTGCAGAGCCCTGTCATGCACTGCCAGAAAACTGTTCACAGTCCACTCACTTATTGATTACAAGTAGGAACCCACAATGGCATGTTGCTCAGATTAATTACTTTGGTGCCCTTACACAACCTCTTTTCTCTCACACACTTTCCTGTCACTGTTGCTGGCTCCTTCACTTCCCACTGTGCCTCCTGTTTCATGTTTCTCTCCTTTCTTCCTCCTCTGTACTGTTGCTCTGCTATTTGTTGTGGTCGGTAACCCTACTGACACTCCAAAAAGTCAGCAGAGGCTTTACAGAAGGGACGGGGAAACATTTTCTGCTCAAGGGCCACATTCTCTTCTGGGCAGCCTGACAGGGGCCGCATGTCAGCGGTAGGTGGGGCTAGAGGCCCAAGTGGCCAATGAGTGTGAAGGTTATTTTTGCACAGGAGACTAGTTTCTGCACATACTTGCACACCTCCTTTTATCCTCAATTCAGGAAAGTGAGAAATGTTATCAGAATTTGAGGACACTTTCCAGCCAGGCAAAAACATCCAAGGAGCAAAGCATGATCAATAAAACGCGTGGTGCAGATAGAGGATGTGTGTCTTGGAAGGATGTGTGGCCTGGGGTGGGTTCCAAGGGCCTGATAGAGAAGGCTAGAGCAGACATAGACAAACTCTGGACCTCCAGATGTTTGGGACTACAGTTCCCATCATCCCTGACCACTGGTCCTGTTAGCTAGGGGTGATGGGATTTGAAGGACACTGACAAACTGGAACGTGTCCAGAGGAGGTTAAGGGGTGATATGATAGCCATGTTCAAATATATAAAAGGATGTCACATAGAGGAGGGAGAAAGGTTGTTTTCTGCTGCTCCAGAGAAGCGGACACAGAGCAATGGATCCAAACTACAAGAACTCTGGAGGGCCAGAGTTTGCCTGTGTTTGGGCTAGAGGGCTGCATTTGGCCCCTGGGCCTGAGGCTCCCCACCCCTGCTTTACAAAGTGGAGTTGGATGAAATCATGGACAGTATTTTCCAGATTGAGGACCTGGGATAGCTCAGTCGGTAGAGCATGAGACTCTTAATCTCAGGGTTGTGGGTTCAAGCCCCACATTGGGCAAAATATTCCTGCATTGCAGGGGGTTGGACTGGATGACCCTTGTGCCCCTTCCAACTCTACAATTCTATGGTTCTATTACGATAATTTTTAAAATTACCAGTAGGAGGCCATTTAAATGAATGCTCACTTCCTGCAAGAAGTCAGAGCCATGCACTGTGAGTACTAATAATTAAGAAGGAGAAAAATAGAACATTGTTTCCCCAGATTCATAGGGAAGCTTTATAATGCCAAACTGAGGAGGGGATGGAGGGGATGGTATCAACTGTTTGGTGTTAACTAACAAAGGACTTGATTTTCTAATAAGAAAAGGAAAGCTTCATTGAGAACGAAACAATTTTAAAATGACATTTACTCACAACCCTGCTGTATCCTGTACTGTTTGCGCTGGGTAACGTGTGTGTGTTTTCATAGTTTGCTTTTGAAAGCCTCTGCAGATCACTCCTTCCATCGTTCTTCATTACCTCACAACAAACCTGGCAGCGTGGGAACCGCTTCAGAAGTACAGAGAGGGTGATTCATATGCCGCTGCCTCTGACTGTGAGAGGAAAGGAGTTTCAGTCTGCCAGCTTCTCCAAACAAGATTGGGGGTGGGGGGAAGGTAAAAGTAGCCAGAGAAGTTTGTTTCCTTACAAGTGAACATCAAGACGCTGAGACAGATGAGAAGATGGACAGCTCAGAGACACTGGTCACATCCACACCACACATTTAAAGCACATAGGAACTTAAGGGGGGTGGGAACTGTAGCTCTGTGGAGGGTGAACTACAGTTCCCACGATTCTTTAGGGGTAGCCATGCGCTTTAAATGTACAGAGTGGCTATGACACATGAGGATGTGCCACTGCTGGCCAAACGGTCCCTCATATGTGCTACCCTGCTTTCCTCCATGCACCTTCCCTGTCACCGTTAGCGAGGATTGCGAGAGATGCTTTAGTACATTTAACAGAAAGCAGCAAGTTGATTTAAGCTGATCTCGTTGGTTTCCAGATTCATACCAGTGGGTCCTGCTGTGGCTTTTTTTCAATTAACTGCACTGAAGGAACCGTTCCAGCTAATTTGTTTTTTTTATATATATATAAATATTTATTAAGATTTTTGTAAAAGAAAAGCATAAGTAACAAACAACATTGCTTATATCATAACAAAATTTCATAACTTGCTTAGACTTCCTCACGTCTCCTGCTCCCACTTACATTGTTAAAAAGTTTTTTCAAGCAAATTATCATCTTGTTTGCAATCTTATATCCACTCGTTTAAATATAATCTAATAGTTCTCCCAAAGAGTTTGTCTTTTCCTTAATCTCACTTATCATCAAATTCCAATCTAGTTTAGTGGTGGCCAACAGTTAAAATTAGAACTGGGATGTCAGGCAACTATACTGACCCTCTGCCACTGGGGAAAGGGGTTAAACAGGGCTGTTTGTTAGCACCGTTCCTTTTTAATTTTTATATAAATGACATTGTTCAACATATGGCAAAGTATAAGTCATCAGCTCCTGCCCTGGAAGGCAAACACCTGAACATACTGCTATATGCTGATGACATGGCGGTCATGGCACTCACTCGAAGGGGCCTACTCAGCATGCTGGAGGGGCTCGCAGCTTATTGTTCTCAAAACTCTCTAAAGATAAACTATGATAAAACAAAAATTGTGGTGTTTACTAGAGCTCGACATACATTTAGATGGTCTCTAGATGAACACAAAATTGAACAATGTCTCCTCTTTAAATATCTTGGTATCACCTTCCAAGCCACATCTAGCTGGCTTGCCCACTTCAAGACTATAGCCCTTCTAACACGTAGGACAACTGGTGCTCTGCTCAGCTTTTTTTATTCGAGGGGAGGGCAACTGGTGATCCCGGCACTAAAAATTTTTGTTGGAAAAGTGATTCCACAGATGTTATACGGAGTAGAACTCTGGGGTTGGAATCAGAAGCTGTTAGAACGGCTTGAAATCTTCCAAAATTTTTATCTCAGAAGAATTCTAGGCCTCCCTCAGAGTACTCCGGCAGCTCTCCTAAGAGTGGAAGTAGGATTACCTTCTGTGTCTGCCAGGGCACACTTAAGATTCCTGCGTTTTTTTACCAACCTCATAGATGCCCCGAACACCTTATTGGCTAAACAAGCCTTTGTATCATTACAAAATAACACTACTTGGCATAAAAGTCTATCAGACATTCTATCCAGATACAACCTACCTGAGTTAAATACTCTCAAATTGTGGAGCGCTGATAAAGTTCGGGAATGGATCTTTGAAAAAGACGCCTTTATGGACTCCACCAAGATAAAGAACTCTGGGTTTTCCTACTGGCTCCCCCAAGTAAAAGCAGTCAAAATCTGTGCCAACTACTTGGTCGAGATCACTGACCCCACCCTTCGGAGAGCTTTTACTATGGCACGGTTTCAAACATTGCCAACTGCCTATCTGACCGGTAGATACACAAAAACCCCAGTAGAACATCGTCTATGTCCTTGCCTTATGAGAATTAAAGAGGACCTTACACATTATTTCCTCTATTGCCCCATTTATTCGGGCTTTAGAGATGCATTGCTGCAAATTATACCCAACTGTATAACCAGTCCTGAAGATAGAGTAAAATTTTTGTTAGTTGATGCAAACCCACGCATTACCCATGTGGTAGCAGTCTTTGTGATGAAGGCCATGAAAGCCAGGGAAAGATTTATGAACGACAATGTAAAGACCCCTCCATCGTCTGTTTGACTCGCTGCTCGTTTTCCCTCCTTTTCTATTTTGTGGGAAGAAAGTTTTGACGGCATAGTATGTAATGAATTTTAACAATTTTTAACTACTGTAGTGTTGATTTTTGTGCACAGGCATGGTCCTCACAATAAACGAATTTGTTGTTGTTGTTAGTGGTGGCCAATTATTTATGATCAAGCATCCTTCTTAACATTCAATCAAGTTACAATATTTTTGTAAATAAATTTTAAATTTCTTCCAATCTTCTTCAATCCTTTCTTCTCCCAGGTCTCGGATTCTGCCGGTCATCTCTGCCAGTTGCATATAGTCTATCAGCTGCATCTGCCATTCTTCCAGTGTGGGTAGATCTTGAGTCTTCCAGTTCTTAGCAATGAGTATCCTTGCTGCTGTTGTTGCATACATAAAAAATGTTCAGTCCTTCTTTAACACCTTCTGGCCGACAATACCCAGGAGGAAGGCCTCTGGTTTCTTAGTGAAGGTATACTTAAATACCTTTTTCAACTCATTATATATCATTTCCCAGAAGGCCTTCACTTTAGGGCAAGTCCACCAGAGGTGAAAGAATGTTCCTTCATTTTCTTTACATTTCCAGCATTTATTATCAGACGAATGGTATATTTTGGCGAGTTTAACTGGGGTCATGTACCATCTATATATCATTTTCATTACATTTTCCTTCAAAGCATTACTTGCAGTGAAGTTCATCCCAGTGGTCCACAACCTTTCCCAGTCCTCAAACATAATTTTATGCCCAATATCCTGTGCCCACTTTATCATAGCAGATTTAACCATTTCGTCTTGTGTGTTCCATTTTAACAGCAAGTTATACATTCTTGATAATACCTTAGTCTTTGGTTCTAACAATTCTGTCTCCAACTTCGATTTCTCCACCTGGAACCGTTCCAGCTAATTTGGTACCTTCTGTCACAGTGCTTGAATGGAAGGAGAGGCAGCGAGGGCTGATATTCTTCTATACAGCCATTAGGCACAGGGCTAGTGCCTGTGCCCCAGTATCCACATTGAATTGGACAGTCCTAATGGTCTCCATCATTAAGTGTGCAGCATGTTCAGTGTCTGAAGCTCTTCATCTCCTCCTGAGTTCCTCCTTCTTTGCAGGGTCAATCCCACTCCCCTTTCATTTAAGCAGGGAGGAAGCTATTCAAATACCTTTCCTCTATGTATGGTACCCATTCATTGATCAACCGCAGTGAACAGTGGTGTAATTAAACCAAAGCAACTGCAGCTATCTAATGTTTGGTGAGCTTTCTTCTCAAGTCAACAGTGGCACCACAAAGTCAAATATGGCAGAGACTGCCTTTGGCTACATTTTATTCCATTTCATTTCATTTCATTATTTCATTTCACTTTATTTTATTTTTTATTTGGATTAGGTAATTGGGTTTAGGGAATTCTAGATCCTTTCATGAGCAGGTTTTCCTGTTCTTTCGTTCTTTTGTTCTTTCTTTCTTTCCTTCCTTCTTTCCTTCCTTCCTTCCTTCCTTCTATCACTTTTGGCTATGCCCCAGTTAATCTTAATTGCCCCATTATAATCCCCAACTGACCTTCAAAGTAAACTGTGATCTGCAATTGGCTGGCACCCTCTCCTAATCCTTCTACTAACATAAACCATTTGCAAAGAATTGGATGGCTTCAAGTGCACACAGTAAGTGCAATTGGCTTCATGAGCAATTTTATTTACATCTACAGCAGTAGAACTAAATTGAAAGGGCCATTCCTTCATTGACTGGAGCTGCTTCTCGGCTAAGGCCAATAGTCCATTCAGTTCCAAGAAATCAATTCACCGTGGATTTAGCCCTCTCTGTTATTAACACCACAGTAATAGCGGATTTAGATTTACCACCGGACTGAAATGTTGATGTCTCTTTTAGTGTCAAGGTAAAAGCCATCCAAATATTATTATTATTTTTAAAAATATCATTTTGATTGAGGATATGCATGTGTCTTTGAAGGAAACTTACTGAGTCTAAAGGTGAACAGATCTTAGTCTGGCCTGGGAAGGAATCATGTGTTTGCCACCTTGGGTTCATGGTGAATGAAAGACAAGACAACCTTCTCCCTAGCCAGAGACAGAAGACCAATCCATTCCGCTCTTTGCTTTATAGCAGTCATGGCTGATGGTGGGGTAGTAGCAGTAATGGCACCCTCCCAACACTGGTGGCGCTGCAGCTTACCTAGATGGGGTGCAGCAAAGCTACACTAGCAGAGCCAATCCAGAGCTCTTACTGGTGTGACCACACAGCCCTGACCTTGCTGCCTGGTCCCATTCAAGCCCCTCCCAGGTTACACAGCATCTGTTGTGGCTCCACCACAGCACAACATATGCTATTGTCTTGTAAGCCCTTCTGGTTGTCAGTTCAGGGCAAAACTAGATGTCAATTAAATACTAGACTAAGAGGGCTCTCAGTTTTCACAGCAACTGCAGCATACTTATAGCAAAGTTTTAACACCAATGGGCAACCAATAGTCCTCCAGATGTTGCTGCATGAGACCTTTCAGCTCTGGCTGATGGGAAATGTGGAGTCCAGCAACACCAAGCAGTACAGAGGCTCCGCAGCCCTGGTTTAACCTCTATGGCAAGCCCAAAAATAATTGGTCCTGATTAAAATCAGCCTCCCCAGGGTCTATTATTTATTTAACCTGATGTAGATGCCAACTAGACACTAGACTCTCAGTCGCCCTGGCCAGTCATCAGTTTTGTTTTGTCTTAAAACTGTATTGCCGGTTACAAGCTATTTCTGTGGCAGCATCTCCACGACGCTGTTGATAATTTCCACTCCAGTTGCAAGCAGAAGCAGGTGACGGCTGGAAACAAAAAAGTGCAACTAGTTCTGACAGGAAGGAGGAAAGGAATGATGATAGGGGGAGAGAAAGTCACCGTGAGAGCAGTCTGAATGCACAGTTGGAGAAACAGGCTGCGTACACACTAACCCATTTGTAGCACAAAAATGTAGTTTTTCTCAGTCTGAAGTCGTTTGTGCTCATCATCCTCAATATGCTGCTTTCCGTCTAGATTGAATCTAAATCCTGATGTCCGCAGTGGTGGATTTGGTTACGTGATAAGCATGTGAAAACCCTCCCCTTGATATGGTTTCCTGTGCCTTTTTGCTTCCTGAACTTGCAGTAAGTGAAGGAAGTGGTGATTGCAATATTGGTATATGGCCACCAACAACATTGGACAGTTGTAGCCAGAAGCCCATTGCCGGGATTACCTCCATCTCTTGTCACCTGTTTTCAAATGGACACACTGCACAGTAATGCAGAATCAATCTTCAATAAGCTTCTATTTTTGGAACGAAACCAAACATAGGGGCAAAAAATAATAATGCAATAGATCTAGATTGTGCATCGACTATGTGGGGGGGGGGGGACATATACACATTCTCCATTGATTCTAGAATTAAAATGCCACATTTATGCAGCCACAAACAGCTCAGAAAGCTAAAAGGTGTGGCTGAGCTCAGTCTTTTGTCAGGATTCTAGCCTTTCAGTAATGATTTCCTTCCCAAACCTGCTCTCTGATTTCGGAGAATCAAAAATCATATGAAAAATATATGGGTGACTGCATGCAATCCCGAGCACCAGAGGAATCTCTGTGGCACAAAAATTAAACAGTTGGTGCTTGGAAAAGTGCTCTGCTTTGAACCTTACCTGCGCAACTACTTGCTTGAGCCACCTGAGTAGAGTCACCTTGAAGAAGACCATCACAGTACATACCTTCCTGAGTTGAAGATGGTGACTTTGTTTTATTTGGGGACAGTCAGAACTCAAACTCCAGGACTGGCAGGTGCAAATTGACAGCAGCAGATAAAAGGGCTTGATGGCAATTGGCAAAGTCCCCGTTGCCAAATGCTAGCCAGAAAATCTGGAGTACCAGTGAAACGCAAAGGGGGAGGAAGTAAAAGCCTATGACAAAGTCAAATGTGAAGAAACATCAGTTCTTGTTTTCTCAGACCATTCTGCAATCAGTTCTATGCTCAAGTGGTATGAGTTGGGAAAGGATGCCATCTCACTTCTTTTAAGGTAATTTGTAACAATTCTTTTTCTTTCTTTTTTCAGATAGCTAAAACCAAGCCTGGCCTAACCCTCTGACTTCCTTTTCACTTCCACTTGGAAACTCTCCCACTTCCTTTAAAATCATCTTTTCTCCCACTCCCATTTCTCATTGATCCAGCTTTTAATATTTTAGACAATGCTGTATATAATATGTCCTAAACACAGTCATAACGAGAGGTTATTTGTGGTATTTACTGAACAATTGAGCATTTTGTATCCAGTACAGTAATGTTAAAGTGAACAATGCAATGCAATGTGACCATACTCTATTTTGGAATGGATCTGAAAGTGCTGGCTATAGAATTGCAAACAGAAAAGAAAGGAGTAATCAAAAGTACAGATATTTGGCACAGATCCCCCTCCATATATAGCTCATTTACTTAGAGAGTGGAATGCCATGACATTGGAGGAAACAATACAGCACAAAGTGATATTACACTATTATGAGATGTTTTCTCCATCCTTTTTTTCACCCTGAACACTGTCCACATTCTCAAGTCCCCAATGAAATTGGAATGTTAGCAAACATCTTGCTAATTTCACAAGCTTGGGCTTTTCTCCTCTTCGGGAATTTAAAAGAAAAAAAGAGAGGTTCATATGCTCTCCATCAAAACACAGATGAAAAGTCTTTGTCTGCTTCAGCAGCACTGATATTTTTTCACTTTCAAGAGATCATGTATTTAAACACCAGTGCAAATGAGGCATCCATGAAATTCATAATTTTTCCTGGTCAGTGTCAGTTCTGGAGTGGGTGAAGAGAGTTGATTGGCGAAAGAGGGGAACCTATTTTGAGTTCAACAAAGATTCAGCCTACACACACACATACACACACACCATATGTGCTCTTCGGAGCTTTTTTTCACCCAGAACTCTGTTTCGACACCATTGCCATTCTAAGACAATGAGGGAGGTGTTCAAGGTGAGTTCCGGCACCTCATTTTCTAGAAAAATAGCACTGGTGTTATTCCATATTCCATTCCCTCCTATTCTTTGGTCATAGCAAAAGCAGCAAGCACAGTGATTGGGGAAAAAAACAAGAGAAAGGAAAGAATGGCTAAATTATGGACAATGAAGAATAAAGGATTGCTGGGGACAGCTCAAACAAGCTCTAGTATTGTTGATTTTAACAGGCCAATTAAAGTCCCTGCAGCATCAAGTACCATTCATTGGGATATAGGAAGAAGGGGGGTATCTTTAATTCTTTATCCCTTAAAGAAGCATCAACAATGAACTCCTTTCTCTGCTGTCCAATTATGCTATAATTAAACTGAAGCAGCTAGTTGGAGCATCAGCATGAGAGAAAAATGGGCACTGGCAGCAAACAATTGAGCTCAACACAGAATGTCTTTCTTTAGTCTGTAAACTAACACAGACAGACCAGAGTGTTTGGGGAGTCAAGGAACATAATAGATGAAATTCACCAGCTTCCAAAATGAAAACACTATTCCTTCCGCCACCCCTATTTCATCCTTACTTTTTTTAAAAAAAAAAAACCAACCACATTGTCCACCTATCTGTCTGAACTAGATGACAGAGAATCGAGAGGACAAAGAAGCTGTAATTCTGCCATCTAGAATCTGAAAGCTTGGCTGAATCAGAAAATTTGTAGAACCTCTAATCCAGAGAGAGGGACAGGTGGACTGTGATCTAGAGAAGTGATAGCGAACTGATAATCCATGAGCTGGATCTGGCCCTAAGGGCAAATGTTAATCAAGGCGCAATAAAATTTTGCACAGAGCTTTGCTTGTAAGGCTGTGAAGCTTGTGGGCCACACTTTGTAGACTATAACAGTCCTGAGAAATTGAAAACACCATTGTTGACCATCTCTAATCTGGATAAAGTAAAGTTTACATTGATTTATATGCAATGCAGCCTTCCCTCAACCTGGGACCCTACAGCTCCCATTAGTTCTAGCCAGTATGGTTCATGTTTGGGAATGATGGGAGTTGTAGTCCAATCATCTGGAGAACATTGAGGAAGACCATAATAGAAAAATTTGGGGTCAATGGACTCTGGCAGCTGTGGAAAGGAAGGTGAAGCCCATGACTCTCATCACAGCAACCAGCAGGGTGAAAAAGCAGGTCAAAGGAAATCTTGCACACATTTGGATCCACTCCAGGATCCTCAGCATCACTCCCTGGAGTCAAATAAACATAGAATTGTAGAGTTGGAAGGAACCTTGAGGGTCATCAAGTCCAACTGCCTGCAATGCAGGAAACTCAACTAAATCATGCATGATAGGTGGCCATCCAACCTCTACTTAAAAACATCCAAGGAAGGAAGGCGTCCACTACCTCTCATGGAAGTCTTACTGTCTTCTGCAAACCAGCCTCAGCAGCATCCTGACTCAGCCAATCCATGACAGGTAGAAGCCATTTTAAGAGGAAAGTGGGCTGAGTGGTCAGGTACCAATATGCAGAGTTTTGGTTTTAATCAGTGCTTTTTTCTATTAAAAATGTTTAGGGGTACTCTCATTTTGACTCAAGAAAATCATTATTTTATAGTTCAAATTGGGGGAAATAAATACAGTAAATGGACAAAAGTACAAAGATTCACAAAATTTTTAGGGATATGCGTACCCCCAGAAAAAGCACTGGTTTTAATACAAAATGCAGGAATCCTGTGATTTAAGGTACTAATAAAGATCCTGCTTCCTTCTAAGCAAGGAGCCATCTTCAAGTTACCATGATGTATGAATAGCAAGCCCTTACCAGGCTACAGATGAGCAGTGATAAATATTTCCCTTATGCAGCTGACGTTTAAGAAGGCATTCTATTTGAAGTGCAAAGAGCAAAGCAAAAGTCCCACATATGGTAGTCATGCATCCTCTTTCATAAGGGACAGTTTGAAGGGCTCTCAGAGGCCAGTCGTGTATCTGAAAGACTGCCCAGTCCAGTTCTTAGGAACCCTAAGAAGGGAGAGCTGGAAAGGGTCTTAAAGTTGCCCATCTACTGTTACCACCTACATGTTAATTAGTGTATGTATATGTATATATTTTCTTTTCTTTTTCTTTCTTTCTTTGGTGATGTGGGTTTCCCCCCTTTTTTTGGCAGGGCATAAGTGACTACTCGAGCTGCAGGTGTGAATTGGCCCTCCCCCCCAGCACATCTTCTTAAATAATAGACTTTTCTGGGAAGATTCACTTTTCTCCATGCTTTCAGTTTTTTGAACTCTGCACTTTGCTCCAAGTCTTTCCACTCAACCCATCAGCAATCCCTAAACAATGCACAGTGAGGACTCTGGCCCTGGCATTCAGTTAAAACAGCAGAGGCAAGAAAATTGCCCCTTATTTGCTCCCCCAGGAGAATCTCCTTTGTTGATTGACAGTTTCCCCCATCCTTTCACACTGGAGAGTCCTCAAGGGGTTGGATAATAATGCTGCTGAGAAGCAGCTGTGTGGAAAGTGTGAGAGGCTACACGTTTGCCTTTGCTCCTGTCACACTGTGCATCTTCCAATCAGAAACGTACCCATCTTCTTCAGGGCTAGAAAGACTTAAGAGTTTTCCATAAATCTGCTGTTTCTCTCAGTCTGCAATGATTATTTTGGTTTTCAGCTGCCTGAAGTGGAGGCAGGTAATGCAAAGATGACTGAGTTTTCAGACTAGTGTAAGAAAACTTTCACTGGTGACAATCAGCACAGTCACAGTTTCAGACCTATGTGAGATGTCTCTCCACCATCTCTGAACCTGCAGATTTAAAATGTTTAAAATGAATTTGCATAAACCAATCTCACCCATCCATCAGCTCTTTGTGCTGTAGTTTTTGCACATGCTTCTGGTGTTCTTCTTCAGCTAACTGGCACATGATGCAGTCACATTACCAGTTCCAGCTTTGCCATGCAACAAGGTAAGGTAACCCTACCACAGGCAGTGCCATGAGGGCGGAATGGGTGGAGATAGGAATGGTTGTCTGTGCAGCAACACTTCAGCCTGGGTCCTATCAAAGAGGGTGTTGCCATTTGGGCTTCACTTCACACAGCAAAATTTCATGGTGTGTCCAGCACTGCCCCTTCCTGAATTTAAGCAGGTCAGGGTCTGGTTGTTACCTGGAATGGAGATCATCTGAGAACCCCCAAGCTTGTACCCTTGAGCTTCATGAAAGAAAAATGGCATCTAAATCCAGTAAGTAAGTAACTATTTCTTATAAGATAGAAATAGTGCACTTAAATTGTTCAAAGCACCTCACCAGCATAATGCAATATTTCATTATTTTCTAATCCTCATGAGTGGAGGGATCTTTCTAATGTGACTGTAACTTATCCTAAAATGTTTGCAAAAGAGAAATAACATTTTAAGACATGGAGTTGTGTGCAACAAAGTCATTCTGTTTGTGCAAGGGCTTCTGCTTGCACAATGGAGGTTCCCCCATACCCCTATCCGTTTCCCTGTTTGGTGGGTATAAATCCTTTTTTCAAGGGGGTGCACAAGGAGAGGAGGGGGGAGGGAATTCCTGTTGCACAAGCATAAACCCTTGCATGAATGAGACAACTTCACTGGGTACCACCAGATATTATATAGGCACACAAAAGTATGAAGCAGTCTTGTACCTGGCATTCCTCAGGAACACTAAGAAACAAAACAAAAAAACACTATAGTTCTTACACTGGTGGTTAAAATCAATGCAGCTTTGAAAGGTTAAGTCAGTAGACTGAATCAAGGTGGTAGATTCAAAATGGCACCCAGTCATATCTGAACGTAGATGAAAACCTGCTCCTTGATCTCAGGAACCGTCATGCAAAGTTTGGATGTTGTATTTAAGAGATGCCCAAATATAGATCTCCCTTCCTACCACTGCTCTCAAACATTTGGCAGCCATGCATAACACTGTAAGTTGTGAATGAGACCCGATAATGCATCAAGAGGTTTTCCAGATGGTCCTGAGAGGTAGGAAAAGATTTAGATGTGTTTCACAGGAGCCCTCATGACATCAGGCTCAGAGTCTCAATACATCAATGTCTCACAGCAGGTGCTGGCTTTGCACAGAGCTGCTGGGATGTATGGGTCTTCTTCAGGCTGCAAATCCAGTTATTTCGCTCCCTTTTGCCACAGTACATATGCAGGGTTTGTGTTTTGTTTTTGCAAACTCAGCCAGCACAGAATAAATGAGAAATCCCCGAGGGCAGTCACCATCAGGATGTGCAGCTGTGGTTTCATTTCTGAAAGCCTCTTCCCCATCTACTTCCATCTGCCAAAATGTTGCGGAGCAGGGGGCGAGCAACACTGCAGATCTCCTGCTGGCTCTTGTCCAAGCTGACATCCCCTAGTGCTAAGTCAAGAAACACACGCTACCATACCAGAGCCTTCAGGGCAATAGGCTGTAGATTGTTTGCAAAGAAACTTGAGGTATTGTCAAGTTGTGTGGTGCTACACAAGTCACAGTGGGTGAGCACACACAGGTGGAAACTATGATCAAGCATCAAAAACATGTATGAAGCAGTCTTGTGCCAAGTTAGATTATTTGTCCATGGAGCACGGCATTCTCTGAGTGGCAACGGATCTCCAGAGTCCCAGGGTAAAATCCTTTCCATCACCTGCTATCCTTTTAACTGGAGATGCCATGAGCTTTGCCACTAAGCTATGGTTAGTCTATGAAGTCATAATAAGCAACCATATTTGCAGGGGGGTGTCGTATTCTTTGGAATGTATGAGGATCCTTCATTGTTATTTCTCACATGGGTATTTCATGGGCATACATATTTTATTCTCATCACAAGCTGGGATAAGTTGAGTCAATGCCCCACATTGAGTTTCATGGACAGGGACTGAAGCAGATGTTACGAGCAACACAAAAGGAGTTTTCCAAACTAATAAAACTTCCTGAAAAGCCTTAATGACAAGGCGGGGGACATTTAAAGCACAGATTTTATGGGCTTAGTCATTCCCCCAGCAATTCCCACTGGAATTGCAGTGACAGACTTTGGGCTTTAAAATTTTAAGTGGCACACTTTGTGATGCCAACATTCAGTGTCCTCCCCGCCTCTTGCCTTCCGTTGTTCGGTGTTGTTGCAGTGCCCTCTGTGGCACCCTCTCAGCTCAGCACCCAGTGTGAACCAGTCCCAAATCCACCTCTGGCAAATGCCTACACCTGATCTCTCTTACCAGGTTGGATCCCAAATCAAAAGACTGGTTTGAGGAAGATGGGGGATGGAGCTTGCCAGGGGGAGGGCGGGACAGCAGGTAGTAAATGGATCAAGCATTCTTCTCTTCCACCTGTTGATTATCCCATGTTGGTCTCTTTGCCCCCAAATTCTCAGTGAATGTGGAGTTGAAATCCTAACAATGATGAAGAGGCAAAAGACTCTCCCCTTGATCTCCACTGCTGCCACTACCACCAAAAAAAGAAGCCTGCAGGTTAATGTCCCGTCTCCACCCCCACTGCTGGCGCTTCTTGGCTTCCCCTTCCTGGGGTGGGGATTGGAGACAGGCCTTCCTATGTCACCCACCTCCTCTAATAAGGAGAACTCGGCATGGTGTGGGGTTGCTTATTAGAAGAGGTGATTAGGCCATTGCCAGCCATAGTGATCAAACAGCAGGAATGTAAAGGAGGAGGAGCCAGACCCTGACAGCAATGAGGTATGGGAAACTGGCTGGGTTCATCTTCTTAAAAGAGGTGCAGTATTTGCCCTATATGTGTTGCCACAAAATTCTAAAATCCTGCCTCATCATATAGCACACACTGTAGTACCACAACTTTTTTCCTTTACCTTACTCTGAGGCTCCAATCCTAACCCAACTTTCATAGGTGTAAGCCACACCAAAGTCAATAAAACTTACTTCTGAGTAGACATGTTTAGGATGGCACTGTGAGTCCAACTTGTCATTTGCCATTGCCATTCAAGATTTCCCTCTATTGGCTTCACACAGAAAATCCATTATCATCTCTGGGTTGCTTAATTTATGAAATTTGGAATGTCAATTGTTTCCTGCATCGCTGATCTCTCAATGAATAGCTTCAGATCTTTCATAATGCTACAATGTCTGTCTTCAAGTGATGGATAACCCACTATACGCTGAGTAAACTGTGGTCATGATGAAGCGATGGCACTGCTTATTAATGATGTAGCCATCATTCCAGGGATATCAGCTATTGCCATTTGCAAGGAAGGAGGTTTAAAAAATCTGTTCCCTCTTACTTGAAGGAAATTTTGTAAAGAGAGAGAGAGAGAGAGAGAGAGAGAGAGAGAGAGAGAGAACGAACTAATCCTCTTTCTCTGCAGCTGATCTGCCCCTTACAAACCCAGGAGGGGGCTTCTTCCTCACACCTAATTGCCATCAATCTCTTCTTTTTTAATTATGTTCTGGCAGTGCACTGTTCGGTGCCATCTGATATTGGAACAAAGATTTGGATTTTCTCCCAGCACACTCTGGCAAAATTAAAACTCTCTGTTTTGTATAGCACTAATTTCAAAACACACACACCCAAACTCACTTGCAACTTTGGGGTTGTCAAACTGCAGCCTGACACGGTGTTCAGTGATACCGAATGGCACGGCATGTGTGCATAACATAAGCAGTTATGTGTCACTGATATGTGTCCGGTTGCTTTGCAGTATGCAACAGTGTTGACTGACTAAGCAAAAGAAGCTTGGGAATGGATACAGCTTTAATTATCATTGCAACCAAACAGGAAGGGGGGAACTGCCATGGCAAATAATAGAACTGTATTTGGGGATGGATTAACTTGTAATCTTATTATTCTGTATCAAAGAGATAGAACAGGCAACCAATATTCACTGTCTCAGGATTCCAGTCAAGCAGTCTACCAGCTATTCACTTATTCTATCTGTCTGCAGTAGTTTCCCAGCTTCCCTATGGTTATGACCCTCTGCAACAGAGATAGTATAGCAGGAAACAGGTGTGAAGGAAGCAAAGGCTCCACCCAAATTGACCTAGCAGACCAAAGATGGGGGAGTGAAAGAAGTGAACCAGGAATTGTGTGTATCGTACTATATACATAGAAGTGTAACATTGTTATCACATAGCCCTCACCTGCTTGGATGACCCTAAGTTAGACATGTGCATTAACTTCAGCAGGTCCACTCTGCATAGAACTAACATTGAATACCACCTTTAATCTTCATGCCAATGGAGATCAGGGCTTTTTTTCGGTGGGAACTCACTGGAACTGAGTCCTGGCACCTCTCAGGTGGGCACCATTGCCATCATAAGAGAACAAGAGAGATGTTCATGGTGAGTTCCAACACCTCTTTTTTCTAGAAGAATAGCACTGATGGATATATATTTCAGAGGGGTTAAAGTTAGTTGGGAGAAAATGTTAGGCTCTTCTCTTTTTGCATTCTGAGTATTTCATGCCTATCAAAGAGGAAATAAATCACCTCATTTCATGCACTTTTGTGAAAACCAGCATTAAAATACATTTCTGCCAACAACCTTCATCAAACAATTCCTCCACAGAAGTTGAAATAATCTTCCTGACCTGTGGAAGGACATACAGATGATGATGTAATTAATGACGGAATCTCAGTATGACAAGAAAGGGATAGATGGAAACCAATGTTTAATACTGATATTTTTTATATATAATTTTAATTAAATTTTCTGTTTTACAATTTAAAATACTCATTTTACATCCTTAAGATATCAAAGACTTCCCTTCTTCTCTTTCCATGGTTCATTTTACATATCATAAATCCCTGCATATTTTACGAAAAGTATACCAATCAGTATTCCATTATTGCAGCCATCAAAACTTATTTACACAGTTGAATTTATCTTAATGCTGCCAGTGTTTTCAGCTGTACACAATTATCTCCCATGTATTCAATAAACGTTTTCCAATCTTCTTTAAACATATGTTCTTCTTGTTCTCTTATTCTATATGTTAAGTCTGCAAGTGGTGCAAATTCCATCAAACTTAAGTTGACATTCTTCTTTGGTTGGGACCTCGCTCATTTTCCATTTTGGGGCTAACAAAACACGGGCCACAGTAGTAACATACATAAATAAACTTTTTTAACAACTGGGAATTTCAGTCTGAATTATCCCCAACAGAAAAGACTCTGGGTTTTTTGGGAAAGTACTTTAAAACATTTTTTTCAATTCATTATGGATCATTTCCCAATACTCTTTTAACCTTTTACACGTCCAGATGTTTAATATTGATATTTAGTGTGGCATCGCTACACTTTGGAACTTCCTGCCTATTGATATCAGGAAGACCCCTTCACTGTGCTCTTTCCTGTGCCTGCTAAAAACATTTTTGTTTAGACAAGCAAATCCAGATATCTAGAATATTGGTGCGTCTTCAGTTAATAGCTTTTTTCTACTGTTTTAACTCCTTTTACTAATAATTTTATTGCTTTATTGCTTTTATAAACCCACTTGAGGGTTTTTTATTATGAATCTAGTGGTATGAAATAAATAACCATGTGTCTCCAATCAAAAATGCAAGAAGACATTCCACTGATGCTTCAGCATTTATTTGGCTTGAATATTAGATTGTGGAGCAGTGTTCCACATAAAACCAATACAATAAAACACAAAAACAAGGATAAAAGTAGCAGATGAACTATAAAATGGGCTACAAATTGCTAAATAATTTCCATTTAAACCTGGATATTTAGATCCTGATGCTACCACCTTGCTAAAGCTAAGCAGGTCTGATGTAGCCCAGCTTGGGTGGGAGAGGCAGATGGGAGCATCATATGTCATACTGAGTCCCCTCGAGGGAGAAATGTTGGGTATAAATGTACCAAATGAATAATAAATAAATGTTTTTGCCTGGTGCTGAAATGACAGTGTGTTAGCACCAAGGACAGCAACATTTCATAAGTGGTGCACCTCTACTGAGAAGGTCCTCCCTTCTCTCTTAGATATGATCATCAACAGAGAGACCACTGGTAATTATCTTAGAGCCTGGGCTGATTGATATGGGATGTGAGCATCAGCACTAGTTGCCGGCTGTATTTGGAGAAGGATTCAAGGTGCTAATTTTATCCTAACTGTATTAGGGCTAGGGATGAGGGAGAAACCTAGTTTGGTTTGAATTTTACTTCAAACCTACCTAATTTGCATTCACCAAAACAATGAAGACAAAATACAGCTGTCCTCCAAAGATAACACTCCCCCCTCAATTTTGTGATACACTTCTCCAACAGCAGCAAAAAGTGTGTATTAGGGAACAGGGTGCAAAAAAATGCATATATTATTTTTTAAAAAATGCATTTGATTAGGGAAATTTACCTCCAAAACTGTGTATACTAAACGCAACACACACTACTGCTGATAAAATTTCATAAGTATGTTTCTTTTAAAGTTGGAAACTGATAAGGAAATGTGGGGAAACAAAGAAAACTTTAAACTGACAGATTTGTCCATCCGTAATGTTAAGGAGTAACCAAAATGCCACAAAAAAATGAGTTCACAATTCTGTGACATTTTGACTGGCTCTAATAAAAGTATTGCCCTCCTATGGATTTTGGATTTTTCTTTTCCTGTCTTTCTATAAAAGACAATGGATTACTGTACTTTGTGGATGATAGGGCATTTATAAAGTATGTTGTACATCATGGAGATGTGGGGTGGCGAGATTGTGACATATGAAGGATTGTGCTAAAAAAGGGCAATGTTTGTGAGGTGGGAAGGGAAGAGGTTAACAAAAAAAAATGGAGTGTGAGAAATGTCCTTATGAAAGGTCCCTGAGCATGCCTTCTTGGCCCAGAGATACGGAAGTCATTTTGAATTGTAGCACCACAGATTTCTTTGCATCCATCGGAGTCAGGTCCGAGAAAAGGCGAGAGGGGAATCTAGGCAATTGAGAGCTTCTTCTGTAGGTTTTTTTCTCATTTTTCTTTTCTTTCTATTCTATATAGAATGGAGGGGGGTTATTTTAGAAAATCTGTCCTCCACCTGGCTCATTTGGAATTCAGTCTTTTGGGCGTCCTTCTCCTTCTGATTCTTCCATCATGGTTAAAGGGTGGCTTACAATGGAACACTGGAAGGTTTGCAAAGATTCAACAGCAGGATCATCTCCCTGAAGCCAATGACAAAACAACATTTAATCCCCAATGTCAGGGCACTGGCTGGGCTGCTCAGGTAACAGTGCCTTTTCCATCCTTCTGTCAAGGAAGGCTCCACATGCCATCCTTACCACTAGGACAGCATCGTCTTTATCACACGCCAGCATAAGGTTTCATTTTCTCATATACTGTCTTCTTGTCTCCGTGAAGCATTCCTTCAAGGTCTTTTCTTCTTTCTTCTATACTGTTAGCATGGAGATCCTCCACTGAATAGTTCTTTGAAAGCAATCTCAATTTAAAAGCGCACTCACATTTGCGCGTAGCCAGTTATGCAACCTTCTTAGATATTGTTAACTTTGGTATCAGGCTCATGGGCATACCTGATGTAACCTGCTTCAGGAAGCAACATTGAGGGGGCAGAGGGTACAGGTGATGGCAAGAACAGGTGACTTTTTGTAGTGCTAGTGGGGCATTCTTTGGATTTCAGGCAAAGAAACAACTTAGATAGGTATTGACTGACACTCTTGGGTGTCTCTTCCATTGGCTGCTGTCAGGGAATGGTCAGAACAGGAAGACTGGTAAGTGTGCACCAGGTCTAATCAGCTTCTCTCTGAAGGGGGGGGGAGTTTCGCCTTACTTGTCTCCAGCAGTTTCAGGAGGAGAGGGAGGGAGAGATGCTATACCGTTCGATGAGGAATTGCCTAGTTATGAGATAGTGGAGGAGGAAGGTGTGAGAGCATAGACGGCAGAGACCTCCCTGGCCTGGAAAGTATGGGGGATCCTCCATCTCCACAGGCCCGTCAGTCCCTCCGCATCCTAGAACAGAGGAGGCAGAGGGGTGGAACTCCTGGGACTTCCCATTCGCACTCAGGATGTTGTTGGGAGTTGAAGAGGCAGGGCTCAGAGTAGCCAGTGTCGTTCTTTGTGTGGAGACATGGATTCTTGTCTTGCAACCAGATGACTGAATAAAAAGGACTATATAATACAAACTGCTTGTTATTATTGCCCAGAGGGGGAAAAGACTCTCCACGTTTGACAGCCACTTCCTTCTGAAGCAGAGCTGGTGGCAAAGAGTGAGTGAGAGTTCTTTGTGATGGTGACATTTATGTGGAACTTTCTGCCCCAAGAGGTTATGTCATCTCTGTTTGTGTTTCAATGGCACAAGATATGGGGCTTCAGAAGGACCTTAGATGAATTAATGGAGGACAGGTCTATCAACAGCTATTGGAAATTATAGCCACATGGAACCTCTATGTTCAAAGTCAATATATCTGTGAATGGCCACCACTGGAGGGCATGAGCATAATACAGCTGTTGCATACACTGGCTAGCCACTGAGAGAAATTGCATGCCACACAAGATGGATCCTTGGCCTAATCTATCAGGACTCTTCTTTCTGTCTTATGGTGGGGTGGGCAAAAGTAATCCCATCTCCCCAATTGCAATGGAAGCTGTGCATACACCACCACCTTTCACACATCTAGATCATTCTTGTTCTCAATTTGGATCAAAGCTGGATTGGGAGGAAGCACCTCAGAACGCAGTATCTCATAATAAACTACAGGATAGATTCGTGATATGGACTGTGGTTAGCAATGCTTGCTCACCACTTCCCAAACCAGTGGAACAAATGCACTGGATGTAGAGTAGATGGGATTGTGTACACAGATGGAGAAGCTTCCATTATACCCACATCAAACTGATGACCAAATCAGCCCAACATCCACCACTCCTCCCATTAGTGTGCTGTACTTGCCTTTGTGGAATCACGGTATTTAATCAATGGACAGTCCACCCACCCAACGAATTTCAATCATTGGTACCAACAGAGGCTTCTACTGAAATATAACTGGCCACACCAGAGAGGCATTTTTTTTTTGTCTTGGCAAGGGGAGAAATAATTAAATTCACCATCTGTCCACCCCCATATGTTCTTAAGCCTGTTCAGCATTCCCCATTGTTATTTGTGTAACCAAAAAAGCACATTAATCACATGAATTATTGTTGCACATTTAATTAATAACACATTAAGTTTGGCCCTCAGTCCATCCTGCCCAGAAAGTTCATCTTCAAAGAAGCACATTTGACCCTCTGTTTATCATTAAATCTTTCCAAGTATATAGCTAACATTCTGCTGTTTTGGGTGCTTGGGGGGGGGCAGCCAACAGCTTAATTCCTCTGTCTGGTGGTGTGTGTACTTGTGATAACACATATCTTTCTATGATTCCATCTTATCATGCTTCTGCAGAAATTAGCTACCATGCTTGACCTCTGCAAGGCCTCCTTTCCCTAGTATTTTATAGGATAAATGGCATTCATTGTGCATTCTGTGGATTTGTTTTCCACAAGAGGCCTAATGAACATTAAGGAAATTGGTGGCAGTGGAGAGGGGAGTGAACAAGAGGTGGGAAGAAACATTTTAAGTGGTGGAGTTAATTAGATTACATTGGTGTTCTAGCAAAGCAGGAAGATTCTACAAAAGCCTATAATAGAGGCTAATGAGAATTTTATCATGCTTGTTAAACGGGACATTTAATTGTGCAAAGGGGCTGTTGAACGTAATGTAAAAACTGGTTAATAAAAAGAAATCTTAATTGCATACTCAGTCCCGTAATGTCTAAGCTGTCCAGTAGAATGGAATAGCCTCAGGACATAGCAGTCAATGCTTTCTTCATTTTGCACTGGCAAATGTGCAATGCGATTAGGGCAGTTAATTTTCTCTGACGGGCATGAAAATTAATGAAGCCTGGATGATTTACACGGAGGGGGGGGTGTTGTCATTATTCCAATTGATCCTGGTAGAAGTTAATGGTTGTTATTGCTTATTGGGAAGGTAGCAGACTTTGGTGTGGCTTACCCCCTTCTCTCCCGGGTCATTGACACAGCTGCAGAATAAAGCTCTGTTAGAAAGCTACAGAGGCAGAGGCAGTGGTTAAAAAATGAGCCAGGAAGGCTCATTACCAAAAAAAAAAAAAAGAGGATTTCTGAAATCCTTAAGAACACTAGTGCAAGGCATTTTTTAACAGATAAAGTTAAAAAGGGGAAGGGAAATCCCACTCAAGTTCTCACGAATTCCTACCAGTGAACTCAAAATTTCATCCCCTGCTCATACCCTTTTAATTCTACTTGCTAAGGGTTGTTGCTGTTGTTTAGTCATTTAGTTGTGTCCAACTCTTCATGACCCCATGGACCAGAGCACGCCAGGCACTCCTGTCTTCCACTGCCTCCCGCAGTTTGGTCAAAAGTGTTGTTAGGAAATCCCTACCCCCCCCCCCCAAGAGCTACAACTCCCGAAGTGGCTTAGCAGTCAATCCCTCTTCCTAAGGAACTCTAAGAATTGTAGCTCTGTGAGGGGAATGAGATTGCCTAATAACTCTCGGCACCCTTAATTAATGCACTACACTTCCCATGATTCTATGGGGGGAGCCATAACTGTTTAAAGTGGCATGACACTGTATAGTCAAGTCCTACTCAGAGTAAACCCATTAAAATGAATGGGAGGAATTGAATGGGAAATGAATGGGAGGAATTCAACATCTTGCTCTTCATTCCATCAATGCAAGCATTTTTGCTTCAGAAAGAATGACACCCCTCTCTCCACCCCCGGTGTGCTCTTCCGGGGATTTTCACAACTCCCACCAAGCTAATTTGTGGGGGAAGGATAAGGAGATAAAGGAAACCTGTTGCACAAGCAGAAGTCCAGTGAAGGACTCATTAGTTAAATCCCAAGAACCTAAATGAAGCAAATGATCCATTTACATCAGTAGGGCTACTCTGAGTAGGATTAGCATTGACTACCACCCCATAGGGCAGATGGGGCTTTAATTGGCTACAACCCAACACATTTTCATTTTCAAGCTTTCTTTCAGGATGACAGAAATAGTGGTTCCTTAAAATGAGCATAATGATTTTTCAACATATGCAGAAACAAATAATGGGATTCATTTCAGCAACTTCGCCAAAGAATGTTGCTGGCAGTAATTGCAGGCATTTGGGGGTTTCAGAATCTCCCCCACCCTCCAGACAGAAAGAGAAAGCAGGCTTCCTTCATTTGGATCCCAGACATCCTTCATTACCAATGCAAATACTTTGAAGTCACTTGAAGTAAGTACCTCCTTAATTGAAGCCCCAATGTATTTGAAACAGTTGTTATAAACAATAACTTAAGCAGCAGGGGTAATCACAGGATGTTAAAACTAGAGAGATATCAATCCCTCCCCTGGGGCTTGCATGGTGATTTTCATCTCATGAACCCTTTCCTCAAGTTCAAAAAAAGGAAAAGCCATAAAATTTAA
Organism: Podarcis gaigeae; assembly: GCF_964106915.1. Taxonomy (NCBI): domain Eukaryota; kingdom Metazoa; phylum Chordata; class Lepidosauria; order Squamata; family Lacertidae; genus Podarcis; species Podarcis gaigeae. The sequence continues at coordinate 88,505,579 of NC_139678.1, read as the reverse complement.
ATATGGAAGCTTGCAATCCTGAGGATGGAGCTCTCATTCCCCTCTATACAAATTATATAGAAATCTATGGACCTTTACGGCAAAGGTATAATGGGAAGTGGTTCTTCTGCTTATTGGTGCCTGGATCACAGAAAAATATTTCTGTCCTGTGCTAGATCAGCTCCAGTTCACGCAACCATTTGCAGAAGATTTGCATGAAGGTTTGAACTGTGCAAACACTCATAGCATCTGTGGTTTTAATGGCCAAAGAAACACCAAGATGGCCTTCTGCATCACTCCAATGTTTGGGTAAGGACCATTAGTACAGCATCTGTCTTGCATGAAGAAGGTTCCAAGTTCAATCCTTGGTGTCTGCAGGTAAATTTGGGGAAGGCTCCTGCCTGAAAACCTAGAAAGCCACTGCCAGTCAGTGTAAACAACACTGAGCTAAGAGTTTGTTATGTACAGTGGTACCTGTTGGAATCAAGCCTTGTCAGAGGAATGTGCCACTCTGCTAGGCACCGGCTGATTTCCTTGTTGACCTCCCCGCTTCAACTCCCGGCAGGAAAACAGGCAAGGTCTCTTATCGGCGATCCTTCTCAAACGTGGGAAGAACACACCACTCCTTTCCCCCTCCTCCCTGCTATCCCCAGGGAGGGGAAAGAGACAGACAGAAATATGTTTACATGCTTTTATTTCTGTCTTTTGCAGCAGTACAGAGAAAACATGTCTGCACTCAACAGCAGAGAGAATATACTCCTCCCATGTACTTCCAGTACAGGTCATATGACACACACTGAGCTAACATCCGGTGCTCAGTACAGTGAATGGACTGCCCCCTTGTTCCCATGGTAACAGTCACAAACATCCTGTTTGGCTTTCCAGCCAGCTGCTCGCTGCTGCATTGCTCCTTTTTGGTAACATCACCTCAGTTTACGAGCTTAATCCATTCAGGAAATCCGTTCTTAAACCAAAACCAAAACCGAGGTGCGCTTTCCCTAATGAGGCCTCCCACCACTGGTGCCCTTCCACCATTCGGATTCCGTTCTTAGACTGAGGTAAAGTTCGCTAACCAGGACACTACTTCCGGTTTTGCGGAGTTTGTAAACCGAATCATTCGTAAGCAGGATGTTCTTAAACCGAGGTACCACTGTATTCACTGATCTGTGTTTGCCTGAGCTTGAGTCTGGACTAAGGATTCTGAGCCCCTGTGTTCTGATTCGATACATGATAGCCAACCACAGAGCATTTCAGGATTTGGGCATCTGCCACTGACCCTTAAACTCTGAGTTATGATTCACAGCTTGGGAGTTTAGACAGCCAATCATGTTAAGAGTGGGAGTGGCCCAGGCCTTCAGAAATGCATATAAGCAGTTGCTTTGCCCATTGTCCAGTTCTGTTCATTCAATAAAGGTTATTGATGTTATCACTGTGTCTTGCCTCATGGGAACTCATCTACACTTCAGAGTTGTTGCTAGACTGGTGTTAGTAGTCATTAGGCAGCTTCCTCATGACCTCATGGGCTTCAAATTGTTGCCATATTTCCTGTTGCGAGCAGTTGAGGAAGATCCTTTTGCAAAATAGACACCTTGTAAAAACTCCACTTAGCAATGAAGAATCAAAGGTAATGGGTGTTTAACAAAACTTCGCACCCCTTTTGGGTGTTACAGTACCCAAAGCCAGCCAAGTTGTTGTTGTTGTTTTACACCTGAGATGGGAAATCCTACAAGCACTGAGAGCATGGAAGCAATGCCTACAAATGAGCTGGTCCCAGTTCAAATGATCTGATGATCATGCCTTTTTCTGTTCCTGTGAACAGACTCTGACTAAAAAAAGACAGCACTGGGTTCCATCCAACACTGGTGCTCTGCTCACACAACAGATGTTTGCTTACCCAATGGAACTTCCATCTTCTCTCCCCTGCAGTGCTCCCCACACTCTCCAAATTTGCTCCATAGAGTTGGGAAAACCTCCAGAGCTGATTTTGGGAGTGCACAGGAAAGGAAGTCCAGTTCTACAAGCAAAACTCTGTGTGTGCAGTGTTGGATACAGCCGACTGGTCCCTGATCATCACTCCTACTATCAAGGTTGTCTTATGGGCAGGAGCGGTCATTTATAAGAAAAGAAAGCTAAATCTCTCTATATATATCTTGAAGATTTTTCCAGTATCACTGTACAGGTGTGGAAAATCCAACACCAGTCTAAAAAATTGTTGAAAATTATCCATTTAAATAGTTACTGTGTGAGCATTTTTGTCTCCAGTGATGTTGTGGAATGGAATGTAGCCACTGACACATCAAACACACACACCCAAAAAAGAGGATACAGATTTGCATTAAATGTTCACATGTTAATTTATATAGAGAGATGCAAATTCATAAAAATATATGTTATTAAAATAGAAATGCAATGCATCACATCATAGTGGAGAAGACTGTGACCAGGTGGCCTCTGGGCCCTACCAGTAGGCAGAGTGAGCATCTCAGATGGCACATGCTGTGGAGCAGCAGCAGCGAGATAAAGGAGGTCAGAGTTCTGCATACTTTGTGGTGCCCCCTGCATCCTCTAAGCTAGTTTGCTATCCTTAGGTGTGGTGGAGGATACTATTCAGCTGAAATAGCCATAAGTCTGCCAGGGGAGTTTTTTTGCTCAGATACAGTTAAAATAAAAGTGTAACAGAGGGTTTTTCTACACTTCCATTTGCCCCACCACTTTTCCCTGGGGAAACCTGATCTTTAGTGCTGAATCAGAACAAAGGACAATTGAGTTTTCCACAGATTACGGTTTGTTCCAATGTAGCACTAAAGAGTGGGTTTTCTGGGGCAAAGGCAAAACCAGTAGGATTCATGTCTACAAAGAGTAGGAAAAGTAGAAAACCTCTCTGACCCATGCTTTCTAGGCATGGGACAAGCAGAAGTGTGGATGAGACCATAGCATGTCTGTCTTACGTGTGATTTAGCATTCTCCATACCAAAATGCTGTCTACATTGACTTAGAAAAGTAAAAAAAAAATTAATGCAGCAGTCTACATAATCTATAAACTCAACACTGTAATTTAGGATTATTGTTCAAACCCTTTATGGGAAACAGCATGTGTCTCACAGGGATTTAAATGACTCGACTGAGCTTTCCATTGTTGCTTAACCAGCAATATGCAGCAATATGTGTTGAAAGAGACGAGCAAATAGAGGCAATCTTGTTTTGCTTTTTAAATTAAGGCAGGGGAGTGCTGGTGTGGTTTGTCCATGGCTTTATTGATTAATTCATCATGCCTTTGTTCGCATTTGATTTGCGGTGATTTCCACCTCTTTGTGGATTAATAAACAGACATGATTGCAAAGAGCCAGGCTCTGACATCCAGTCATTACAGTGCCTCGCCCCTGTGTCATTTTTTAAAATATATTCTTGGCCGCTGTTATTTCCTTGGGCAATTTATCAACTGTCAGTTAACAAAGGTTGCTGTTCAGCTATTTAAGCCAAACACCGCATAACAACAGATTTTTTCCCCTAATGCTAATGAATGTGCCACCTATGATGAGATCTAATGGGCTGGATCAAATATAAGACAACGGAGGGAGAAGGAATTCATATGCTTTTATTTCCTACAGATGCTGGAAGACCATCCAGGAAGTTCAGGTTAGTAGTTTCCCACAATAGGAGGAATAAAACAGCACGTGTGTCTGTGTGTTCATTGTGGTACAACCTCAAAGCAATTTACAAAAAGAATAAAACAATAAAACTGTCAGTAAAAAAAAAGGTCAGAAACAACTGTTTAAAGCATTCAAAAATAATTAAGATCAACAATAAAGCTGAAAAACAGATTAAAACATATGACAACATTCTACATATCTGGATAGGCTTAACTAAACAAATATGTTTTTAGCAGGCTCCAAACAGACTACAGTGAAGGCACATGCCTGTTGTTAATAGGCAGGGAGTTCCAAAGCCTGAGTGCTGCCACAATAAAATATTGATTTCTCACAAATGTGGAATGAATATTGTATGGCACCTGTAATGGTGCCAGTTCCTCAGATCAAAGGAGTTGCGTGGCCATATATGGAGTAAAGTGATCTGGCAGGCAAACTGGCCCCAAGCTTCATACACACATACATTTCCAAGCACAATTGGTTGGTGCTGACCTTTAAAGCCCTAGATGGCCTTGGCCCACTGTACCTGAAGGAGTGTCTCCACCCCCATCGTTCAACCCGGACACTGAGGTCCAGCGCCGAGGGCCTTCTGGCAGTTTCCTCACTGCGAGAAGCCAAGTTACAGGGAACCAGGCAAAGGGTCTTCTTGGTAGTGGCGACTGCCATGTGGAACACCCTCCCATCAGATGTCAAGGAAATAAACAACTACCTGACTTTTGAAGACACCTGAAGGCAGCCCTGTTGAGGAAAGTATTTAATGTTTGATGCTTTGTTGCTTCAATAATAATAATAATAATAATAATAATAATATTCTATTGGGAGTCGCCCAGAGTGGCTGGGGAAACCTAGCCAGATGGGTGGGGTATAAATTACTACTACTACTGAGGCATCTAATCATAAGCCTGCATTTTTTTATCAAAGCTTATATGTTTGATCAGGGCTTGTATTTTAAAATGAGCTTAAAGATTTTCAAATGTTTCATGCCAGGCAGAAGACCAGCTGCCTAGAGAACCTTGGCAATGTTTATTCTCCTGGACAAGGGGGCCCCCTGATTTATAGCAGAAAACAATTCTCAAAGTCGTAAAAAGGGAATTACAGGCTGAGAGCCAAGGTTACACTGACCCTACAAATTAAGGGTTGGTAAATAGTAAAATGAGCCATATCTTCTTCCTAAGGTTAAAAAGGCCAAGAGCAAATGGAAAAGAAAGCAACTGGCTGGAAGGGGAGTGTAAACAGAAGAAGAGGCTTTTTTTCCCCCTCTTTTATTTTGAGGCTGTAAACTGTTCCTTTTCACTTTGAGAAGGTTTATTCTTTTAAAAGGCTACCTATGATAATGTATGAAATATATTAGCTTAAATGTAATTATGCAAAGGATCTAGAAAGAAAGAAATGTTAAATTCTTATTTCATAGAGTCATATTGCAATAGGAGACCAGAGGGGCAAATGAACCCAGCCTCCTGCCAGACAGGAGACGCCATCGAGCACTCCTGATATATGGTTGTCAGGCCTTTTGTTTAGAGACCTCCAAATGAAGGAGATCTTTCAATGATGATGTGAACTCAAGATCCTTGAAGATAAAAAGTTAAGATTAACCATCTGTTTTGGAAGGCAATAGGGCAAGGAGGGCAAGAGGTGAGCTGGTAATTAAGATTCCTTGTTGAGACACATGTAAGATATATTACTACTTATTTGTCATTTATAGATATAAGAATATATAGCTCTTTGTGTCCCATAAAAGGACAAAAGGAAATGGGTGTATCTTTTGTGATTGGTTCTAGCAAACAGCCAATAGGAATTTCAACCAGGCTGATTGGATAGAGGCAGCCACAGGAGGAGCAAGGGGGCTGGATTAAGGAAATATAAGTGCTGGCCAGAATGGCAGGAGGCCAGGCCAGAGCTTGGTAACCATATACCACTGTGCCTCTCATTTATTTGTCTGACAAATAAATTACTATTTTAATTTCTCTATTGCTGCGTTGAATATTTCATTCCAGCTAAGCATTAACCACAAGCAGGGTGCTACACTACTACTACTACTACTACTACTACACATGCATACTAGAGATAAAAACACAGATGAGGCCTGTAAGATGTTATATATCTCTCTCTCCTTGTGTTCTCTCCTGTACTTTTAAGTAATGTCCAAATGACTCCTTTGACAAAAGACAGAGAACTCCAAGAGGCAGGGAGGAGAAATGGCCATTGGATCTGGTGGAATGGTGCTCAGATCAGAAAAATGGAAGACACATGCTGCTCCAAATGTATTATTACTTTACCATTTTAAAATCACAAGATTATGAGTGAGAAGCAGGGGTGTGTTTGGGAAATTGACTTTGGCAGGCATGGCATGAGTCTGGACAAGCTACTTATCTATAGCATGTAGAAGAAATAATGGAAGAAGGGTAAGAAGCTTTTGTGATTGTCAGTCTCACTACAGGGTTTTTGCCCTTTCTCTCAGTATGACAGTGATGGATCACAGCTGAAAATGTGAGCATTCTGGAACCTCTTCTTTGGAAGGACACACACGCCAAGATTTAAAAAGGAGAAGATGTGACATATTTTTTCTCTACTTGTAGGAATTATCTGTTTTGGTTGAGGGATTTACATATGAATATGACATTGTATTTTTCAGAATTCATGATTTAATTCCCTGCTATACAACTGCTCAGATACCATTAACTACTTGAATATAACTTTATTTAACCAACCACGTAGCCATCTTCCCTTAGTGTGCAACTCCATTGTCTTTCTCTTCTAGCTTTCCTGTATAGACATTTACTGCTCTCAAAGTGACAGTCACACTTTCTAGAACACACACATCTATGGCATTATACCACATGACTACTGCTCTTTTGGAGAGCCGCTTACAGAGCAATCCAAAATAACGAAACCCATCAACTGGTGTGGCTATTGGCAATCTGGCAAAACAAGAACGCTGTATCCAAGCTGCTCAGCTGCGGCTGGGAGGGGGAAAACTTACTAGCTCAGTGAAAGCCGGAGACATCTGTGGCATCCATGACAACTCCATTTTTGCCAATCTGGGCACACTACCCAGCAGACATACACACCCTACCCAACACATGCCTGGCCAATCACCAACACACAAGCACAACTCAGATGTTCATGGGTAACACCATAAACAAATGAGCATGGCCCCACCTGTCCTCCAAGCTCCCCATCATGCAGTCATGCCCCACCACATGTTCTCCCCAGCACAAAGGATGTATTCCACCACTCTCTCAGTGGAGGAGAGGAAGACCTTTATTGCAAGCCCAGAAATGGTACAAACCCCTGTGGGCACAGCAGCATAGAGCAAGGAAATACAGTTCATTAATACAGTTGCCTCTCCACCCCTTACACACTCTAGTAGGTAGACCCTAAAATGCAGCAATGTTACAATGGCCAGGAGGTTCCTGTTAAGGAATCATTCTGCCGGAAACAAGTAGAAAGTTTCTGAAAGGTTCTAGAGTTTTCCTCTGAGATTAATTAGCATCACCTGGAAATGTCAATAAAAAAGAAGACCACTCGGCTTCGTTTTTGCAGACGCCTGATAGCAAATGTCTGTCCAAAGAGTCTTGCCTGTAAATTCTGCTGAAGGACTGTTGCTGTAATTTACTACGTGTTGAGAGATAAGACTTTTTAAAAAAAGTATGCTGTTAATTGCTGTTTATGGTAACAGCTGGAAAATACCTTTGCTACCGTCATGCTTGTACCTGGTATGGGAATAAAATCTCTTGACCGAGACTTCACAGAGTTTGTGAGTCATCTTTAGAACAACTTCGTCATTGTTCACCACTTCCGTGAGAGAAAGAAGATAAACTCTGCTAAAACAGTTTAAAAATCTAAAACCACCAGTATTTGCACAGCAAATGTGTGTGGATGGTAACCTCTAATAGTTCCTTCACCTGTTCGATATTGACAGTCTCAGCCCAGCCCAGCCCACAACCTCAGAAATACCCCTTGATTTATTTATGCATACTACTGTTGCATAAAATTATGCCAAGTTCTTTCCCTGGGGGAAAGCCCAAAAATCCAAAAGAAAAGGGAAACAGACGTGAAGAGTATAGGCTCATTAATCCAGTACTGGATGGGCAGACCTTAGCTCAAGTTACTCAAAAAGAGGGTCTGACCATCACCACGTTAAGAAATCATGACACCTTTCCTTGAAAACAATTGCTTGAAAATGTCCTAAATACAATCTGAACTGAAGTTGGGTGGACTCTTTCCTTGTTGGCTTAGAACAGGCCTGCGCCACCTCTGACCACCACCACCCCATGCCAGAAGTAGCCCATCAGCTATATAGTGTGGCCCAGCAGAGGCTCAATATACCTCTTACAGTGCAATCCTATGTATATCTGCTCAGAAGTTATCTCAGTGAGTCCACTGGAGCTTATTCCCAAGAAAGTGTGTATTGGATGAGCCTTAGTTTTGCAGCCTGCCTTTGACTGAGAAGGCAGAAACTGTGCTGGCAGTAACCTGGTAGGCAGTCACCTGGCCAGTCAGCTGCTTGGTAGGTCACACATAGCAACTTGTGCACACCTCATGTAGAGACACACTCATATATCTGCCTTGATTTAAAGACAGGGGTGAGAAATCTGTAGCCCTCCAGGTGTTGTGGACTCCAACTCAAATCACTCCCAGATGATAATGATGATGATGATTTATATACCACTTATCCGACTGGGTTGCCCCAGCCAGAGGCATAGGAAGGTCGGGTGGTAATTGGTGGGGAAAATTTATTGTCACACACACACACACACACCCCCACACACACATACACACATTGATTTATTTATATATATATATTGCCTGCAAAATTATTTCCTATTTTCTTACAAAGGAATGCGGATTCTGAGCCTCTGATAACAAGTAGGCGACTATGGACAGATACTTAAATCTACAGGATGGATTGTGTTTTGGTTTGTGTTATTTTATTTATTTTTATTGTTTATTTATTTAATAAAATTTATTTTAAAAAAACCTGCAAAGTGCTTTACCAAAACAAAAAACCACAGCAGTAAAATCAAGAAAAATTAACAATCCTACTTTAAAACATACAAAAGCTAAAATAGTAAGATTAAAATTACTTCAACTTCCTAAGCATCTAGGTATGCTTGCCTAAAGAAGAATGCTTTTAGCAGGTGCCCGAAAAGAGTCTAGCAAAGGCACGTGCTTTGTTGAAATTTCAGCCTTCACAAAATAGGAAAACGGCCAAGTTAACAGCTATTTTTGCGGAGGAGGGTCAAGATATTAACTGATATGCATGAAATTTAGCTATATAATCCCTAGTGTGGTAAGATAAGACCTTTGGAGCAGGCATTTTCAAAAAAGAAAAAAAAATTATGAACCTCCCTAGTAGGGCAGTAATTGTTCCTTGATAATTTGTCACCCCTCTCCATGATGACACCTGGGGCAAACTGCCCCCCCACCCCCACCCTTTCCTTCACCCCTGGCCCCAGCCACTCTGAGCAGCTCCCCCCAAAATATTAAGAACACAATAAAACACCCAACCATTAAAAAACGTCCCTGATGGTCATATTATGGGAGTTGTAGTCCAGCAACAACTCTAGGGCTAAAGGTTTTCCAACCCTGATTTAAGCATAATTCAGCTCTCCTGCAAAGCTAGCATTTTCACCAAGTGAGCCAGGCCAAAGGGAGTACATTCTGTCTCCTCTTCCTACACCACAGGAATTTGCACTCTGTGGCAATAAACAGTGGAACGAATAACCTTTTGTTGAAGGCTAATATTTATTGGTCCAGTGAAGCATTTTACATTGCCTGCCAGTAATGAGCTACCCTGTCATCAATAGTCAATTAACTCTCCACAACTGTAAATCCACTGCAGTAACCTAGGGACTGCAGCATGTGTTTCCCAAGCACACACTTCAGGCAAAAGTTCGAAATGGAAACTAACTAGACGTACACTAAATGCAAATTACTAAGGTTTTCCCCCTTCCATGTTTTTCTTTCTTTCTTTTAAGAAACATGCATTCTATCCCCATGGAATGCACCATTTATAGAGTTTAAAGTTCAATTACTCTTTTTTGCCTTTGGAGCACTGGATAATCAGTCACCTATAAAGAACAGTGTTTAAGAAGGCTTTTTATTCATTTACAACACTCTGAAGCAAAGACTGCTGAAGCACACAAGAAGGGGTGTTTTGATGAGCTCCGGAACTGTTGGTCGGAATTATTTCTTTATTCGCCAACAAGTTTATGATATGCATAATGTATGCTGACAAAGGCATCAATAAAGGAAGGGGAAGGGAAGCTGAGGTGAACTGAGAGACACTCCCAAGTGAGGCACTGCATGTCCAGAATAATTTCTGAAGCCAATTTAAGGTGCAGAACCTAGCATATGGTATCCAAGGACTAGTGTCAGGCTCCTGGGGCCTAGGCATTTGTTGTTTAGTTGTTTAGTCGTGTCCGACTCTTCATGACCCCATGGACCAGAGCACGCCAGGCACTCCTGTCTTCCATTGCTTCCCGCAGTTTGGTCAAACTCATGCTGGTAGCTTCGAGAACACTGTCCAACCATCTCGCCCTCTGTTGTCCCTTCTCCTTGTGCCCTCACTCTTTCCCAACATCAGGGTCTTTTCCAGGGAGTCTTCTCTTCTCATGAGGTGGCGAAAGTATTGGAATCTCAGCTTCAGGATCTGTCCTTCCAGTGAGCACTCAGGGCTGATTTCCTTCAGAATGGATAGGTTTGATCTTCTTGCAGTCTCAAGATTCTCCTCCTGCACCATAATTCAAAAGCATAGCCATTGTCAGACTGTTGCCAAGGCAACACACTTCCGTGGGATTAAAGGCCCTTTGCCATGGGCATAGCCAGGATTTTTTGGGGGGGCAGACATTTGGTAGGAACAGCAGAACCTCAGATTTGTATTGACTTTGTCGCGAAGTAGTGATCCTTTGAGCAAGTACTGCTGGGTGGGACCCCTCAGGAAGGTGGTAACATTTAGTCTCCCAAAGTGGGATCATGTGATGGGGCTGGCTAGTTGCCAGCACCCCCCAACCACTATAAATCTATGAGTTAACCAGTGGGGGGAAAGAGAGAAACCATGCCGTGTTTTAGACACACTGTTTGATGTTCTGTAGCTGGTGCCAGAGAAGAAACCAATAAAGCCTGGTAACCTGTTTGGTGCTTGCAGGTGATTGATTAGCAGCTTGGAAGGTGAACTCAGGAAAGCGACTCTCTCCCTGACAGACGTGTATTGATTTTTATTGATTTGGGGGGCAGGTGTCCCCCCTGCCCTCCCCATACCCATGCCCCTTGCATAGCATTAAGCTTCCTTCTGAGTAAAAATGTTTAGGGCTGCACCATGAGCATCTCTGGACACAGGAAGGCTAGCCACATAGCCTGGCCCATGGAACACCATACTAGAATCCATTGTGTGCTTGCTGCAAAGGAGGGTCTTTTTCCATTTATGGTGGCAGGACGAAGGGAGAAACATGCTAAGAGGAAGGCATGTTTGGCAAACCCTCACCGTGATCAACCAGAAACCTATGTCCCAACGGTGGAAGGATGTGCGGCTCCAGAACTGGTCTCCACAGTCACCTACGGACTCACTGTTACTATGAGTGATTGCCAAATAAGAAGAAGGCTTTCCACTTCAGCCTTGAGGGAAGGGGCAGTGGGTGAAATCTGAAGCAGAAAACCAAGGCTCCTTCAAAAGAAAAAGACTTTTTTAAAAAAAAATCCCTCCACTGCAGGCACTAGTAGGTAAAACTGAAGCATGTACTGCTTAATTATCCCATTGAAATCAGTAGGAAAAGCATTTGTCTTTGGCTAGATTATACCCCTATTTATTTCTTTTAATGGGCATCAGAAAACGCTCTCCTTTCTGTAGCACAGAATTGACCTCCTGAGGTCAATTATAGTAATCACTAGTTTGCTTAGATTCTAATTGAACAGAGACAAAGCTGCACAACACAAGGTCAAGAGTTCATTAATTAATTGGTTTACTTAAGCACATCCACATGACACTTTCAGAAGCAATCAGCTAATAAAAGCACTCTCCTATGGAGATCATATATAACCCTCTGGCGTTATGCAGGTGGTCAGTCTTTTTAACTCGGTTGCAGAGAACAAAGATGGATTGGGTCCCCTCAGAAATGCAAGTTTGGGTCTGCTCCTCAGTTTCGCAGGAATAGGGAGTGGGGAAATTCACTTCTATTTGCATTTTAATATGAATCTACCTAATTCTTACTTCCCAGAACAATATGTGAACTGAAACAGTTATCCTTTCAAATGCACACCTTTCCAAATTTCATGATGCATTTCTCCAGGAAAAGAATCTACACCCCAAAAAAAGTAAACTAGGGGGAAATGGGCATAAGAATGAACATGTTAATGAAAAATTCAAAATTGTGCCTATTAAACAACAATGTATACAAACATGTGTATGTTAGGAGAAATGCACACTAAAATCTTGACAAATTTCCTTGAGCACTTTTTATTTTGAGGGGCGGGGAATGCAAACTGATGTGAAAATGTGGTAAACTAAACTTAAGATTGGAAACATGGGGAAATGAGTATGTAGAGAGTGGTGCTCCATGCCAGTTATGGCACTTAACCATTTTTGGATGTTGATTTCTCTCTGAATCTGTCCACTTCCTTCGCTGCCTAAACAGGCTTCAGCCCAGGTTGGTTCTTGTTGGAGGCAGTACAGCCTCTGAATACCAGTTGCTGGGAATCACAAGCAGGAAGAGTGCTGATGCACTCAGTTCCTTCTTGCAGGCTTCTCATAGGCATATAGCTGGCCACTTTGAAAACAGTGCTTTTATTATTTTTATTGTTGTTGTTGTTGAAGAGTTTGGATTTGATATCCCGCTTTATCACTACCCGAAGGAGTCTCAAAGCAGCTAACAATGTCCTTTCCCTTCCTCCCCCACAACAAACACTCTGTGAGGTGAGTGGGGCTGAGACACTTCAGAGAAGTGTGACCGGCCCAAGGTCACCCAGCAGCTGCATGTGGAGGAGCGGAGACGTGAACCCGGTTCACCAGATTACAAGTCTACCGCTCCTAACCACTACACCACACTGTTGTTGTTAAATTTATATACTACTTACATGCCAAAATCTACTATATATTTTGGTAACTGGTTTGTCTATTTGTCTGTCTCTCTTTTCTCTATAAATTCAGCTGTCAAGTGAGATATTGTCACCAATCTCAGCCTGAGAGTTCCCAAGGGTGAGCTGGTGGTCTTCATCAATGTTTGGACTTGGGGTGCCATTTTGAATCAAGACAGTGGTCCAAAATGTGACTTTGGTGTGACTGCCCAATTTGGGGCATGATGTGTCCAAACTCTGCAAATTTGGACAGCGGTGGAGATATCATCGCCCAGTTTGGTGTGATGGATTCCAACTGTGCCAATTTGGATGCATGTTGAGATATTGTCACCCAACTTGGCATAAGGGTTCCCTAAAGGGAGGTGGCGGGCTTCATTTGTGTTTTGTGGCTTAGTCAAACCAACCAAATTGCACTTAGTTTTTACTTCCCAACGTATTTCATGCAAAATATCCTCCCAAGAACAATGGGAATTTATTATTTTTTACTGAATTTATTATTGTTTATTTATTAAATGTACAGTATATGCATTCAGCCCAGCATGTAGACCAACTAACCATACAGATTGTTAGAAATCCTCCATCCCCATGTCCCCTATGAAATACCCCCACCCACCCAGTCTCTGGAGTTCCCAAGCTCTATGGAAGACCTGGAATGCAAATGCTCCAGACTCTGGTGAACTGGAACACATAAATCAGAGACTGAATTCCTTCAACATTTCAGGAACTCATTCTCAACTCAAGGTTTTGTGGTTCCTTCATTGTTTCATCACAAATTCTGAAAGGCATGTATGTGTTCTGTAATATTTTATAGGTTGCGGAAGTGTTTGAGCTCTAGTCCTCTGTTTTATTATGCTGTGAACTTGACATCAAAAATAGCTGTGATGGCTTCACTACTGAGAGGTCTTTTATATAAGTATGAGAGTTAGGAAGGAAGGAGATCAGTGTTCTTATACCGTCGACAAAACTTTATGTGGTCCATTTCCTTCTGATTAAGGAGAGAAGATACTGACAGTAACACATTCAGCTATGATTACTTAAGTATATGTTTTATCTTCTGTCTGTATCATTTTGCTTCTTCAACTGTTTCATATTGAATCTGATCTTTGGTCTTCTGCCTAAAGAAGCAAGCCATTCACTTTTCATTTAACCCAATCACCATTTTTTTTTTTTTTTTGATTATCCAGAGTCAGGGCAAGGAAACTCCTATGGCTAGACATATATCATTTTTTAAAATTATTTTTCTGGGTTCATGATAGAAACACGGTTGTTCTAACTGGTGGGAAAGATTGAAATCATACACAGCAAAGAGCTAACAAAAACCTATGAGAACCACAGGGTCTGATCAAAGAGGTGCTGTTAAAGCAATACTCAAGGAGTTCTTTTTGCTTTTAAAAATCAAGCGTGGGGTGACCTTTAAATCCTTATTTCCTGCAATGTGCTCTTTCTGATAGAAGTTATTACATCTGTCACCCAATAGGAAACAAATAGGACTCTTTCAAAAAGAGTGAGCAACACCTTGATTCCTAGTCTGGAAAATGTACTGCCTTGCACCAGTGCCACAGGGCAAAATGCCCATGTGTGAAACAGGTTTGTTTTTGCGCTTGGATCAAATGCAATAATTGCTGGCCTTTTTTGGCCAGAGGGCCACATTGGCAGGCAGCTTGCAAGGGTCATACAACAGTGGTGTTTTTGGCAAATGTATTTATTCACTTGTGCATGCTGCACATACAGGACACACACATAAACTCACAACACAGCACACTCACCAGACATGCAATCTCACATACATGCAGTCAAACATTCATACATGAACCCTCCCACAGACATGTAGAGGCAGGGCCGTCTTTAGCATATGCACTACTGAGATGCAAAGATCCGCCCAGCACCCCCAAATTTAGTTTAGCCCCCAAATTAACTTTTATTATGCTTATGTCATTATTATCATTTGATAAATAGCGCTCGTGCCTTCGCAGCTCCAAAAGGAGTTTTTGTGTGTGTGTGTTTTGTTTAATACCAGCTTTTCTAAAGAAGTCATTGGGAATCAGTGTAAAGACTCCATGCATGTGCTAACGGTCATAGGAAGGTGTCTGAAAGATGAAACAGGTGGGCATTGTCCACATGCATGAAAGCAACCTTATTTCTAGAGGAGCTGGGAGGGCCCTTGCAAGCGTGCATATACGAGTTCTTCTTGGGAACGTTCTGGAGCCTGTACGCGCTCCCATTGCTAGATAGCTGCATTTTCTTTCTGTCTGTCTCTCCCTCTTTCCTGTCAATTTCCCTCCTCCTGGCTTTGGTGAGCAAGACTTTCCAGAGAGCTCTCCCTGCAGCAGCCTTAGCTTAAATGGTGACTTCAGTGGTGGGCGCCTGGAGCCCCCCAGAATTCAGCACCTGGGTGCCCCACACCCCTTGCACCCCCGGGTAAACACGGCCCTGTTGAGAGGAATAGGAGGACATTCTAGCATTGGCAGTGGGAACCCCCAGCCCAAAGGCCTAATGAAAGGCCCTGCAGAAATCCATTTTCACCAAGCCTAACATCATATACTTGTAGGGCAAGTAAAATCACACTTGCAAAGAAATTATTGGAAGCCTTGAAATGCACTCCTGATTGTTCCTTAGCAAGTCTGGCTTGCATTTTGCATCTTTGGCATTGGGTGCCAAAAACAAGCGCTGCTGGAATTGGTGGCTGGAGCTAATCCCTGTTGAAAGAGGGATTCCCTTTCATCAGTTCCATAGTTTATGATCAGAAACTTCAGATTGTAAGCATATCTCTGCCCAAAATGTAGCTTGAAGACAGCGCCAATCAGCTGACCTCAAGCCCTGCTGAAATTAGCTGTGCTGCAAAGGAAAAGGAGTCACCTGATGTCATGCTGTCAGGTGATTGTCACATGAGCTGTCAAAGTGGCCTTCTGGGGTAAGACAGATACTGCTTCCCACCCCTGCTTTAGTATAAATGTTTTAAATGATTTGTTAACTATGGATTCAAGGCAATGGCTGTGTTTGCTATACCATGTTTATCAATATGAAAATGAGCCAAGACTCCCCCCAGGCTCACACAGTCCTCCTCTCCTTCCCAGTGTGGCTGGCACAAAGACATTGGAAGCATCTGCTTGAGTTTTGGATTAACCACAGTTTAGCATATCACCCAAACCCTAAAATGAGGCTAATTTTACTTGATAAAAACAAGTCTGCTTCATCAGCTGTGTTTTAAAGTTGACCTATTTCAACAAACCATAATTAATTAGCCACAGCTTTTATGAATTCAGATTATACGGCAAGCTGCAGTTTAAAAAAGCTAAAGCTTCCAAATTCTTCTTTGTGGCTGCACCAGCAGAGGACAGTGAGTACAGAGGACTAGGCTTATTCTCATAACACTAAACTATGGTTACATCCAAACCAGCCCACAGAGAACATGAAAGCATTATGAAAGCATAAATAAAATGAATTCTTTCTTCTTCTTTTAATGTGTTGAGCTGTTGATACAGATTGTAAAGATAAATTTAAGGCAGTATCATTATCGATGTACAAATAAAGAATGTTATTGGAAAGTGTCACAATTGTGCCATGCTGTGAGAGAAAATTGTGAGGTTGTCAGACACCCCCGATTTGAATTTCTATGTGCTGCCATATAAATCGTAATAACCCCCTGAAATCGGTGGTATTAAACTCCAAAAAATGTTGAGCAAGCTGCATTCTAATTCGAATAAATAACAGAGAAGATGAAAGTAATACAACCGAATTCTGAACTGTGTCATTGTGAAGGAAGACAATAGAAGTCCATTTCAAATAATTATGATCACATTGGTTCCTGTCAGGGTCTCTAATACTGGTTGAGACAGAGTGCTCTCATATACAAGTAAAGTGGTTACTACTAGCAATAATTTATTTTGCACTTTAAAAATTTAGCAAAATGCTTTGTAAGTCTTTATTACCTTTTCCTTCATAGCTGCCTTGGGAGGTAAGAATGTAAGAGGGGCCCTCTTGGATTAAGCCATAGAGCAAGACTTAAAATCAGCATCCCTCGCCCCACTTGGGATTCACCGAAAATGGCATTCAGAGGCACACTGCCTCTGACAGGTGAGAGAGAACATAGCCAGCATGGCTAGTAGCCAATAATAGCCTTATATCCTTTATGAGGGACGCGGGTGGCGCTGTGGGTTAAACCACAGAGCCTAGGACTTGCCGATCAGAAGGTTGGTGGTTTGAATCCCCGCAACGGGGTGATCTCCCGTTGCTCGGTCCCTGCTCCTGCCACCCTAGCAGTTCGAAAGCCTGTCAAAGTGCAAGTAGATCAATAGGTACCGCTCCAATGGGAAGGTAAACGGCATTTCCGTGTGCTGCTCTGGTTCGCCAGAAGCGGCTTAGTCATGCTGGCCACATGACCCAGAAACTGTACGCCGGCTCCCTCAGCCAATAAAGCAAGATGAGCACCGCAACCCCAGAGTCGGTCACGACTGGACCTAATGGTCAGGGGTCCCTTTACCTTTTTTATCCTTTATGAAATTGTCAAATATAATAAAATAAAATCTAAGAACAAGGTAGGTTGTTATGATTTCACAGCTATGAACATGAAAGGAAAAGATTTGCCCTTAAGTGCCCACGGGCGTTTAAAGGGGAGGGGTAGTGTGAAACCAGTATTTTAACCTTCTCCTCTGTTTAGCCATTTTAGTGCCTTTTTATACTGTTGTTTTTAATAATTGGTATAATATCCAAACTGGAGTAATGTCCAAATAGGGTCTCCAAAGCCCTAGTCCAGCACTCTAACCCAGTGGTTCCCAATCTTTTTTTGACCATGCCCCACCTAAGCATCTCTAAAATCCTGATTCCCCCCCCCCCCGGTGACATATAATTCTTATTATTCAGAAGGTGAATTCCTATTCACGTGGAAGAAGCCTAAAAGGCCATTCACTGTTAATAACTCATTCTCAAATTGCTCCCCTTAAAAATCGAATTGCCCCCTGTGGGGCATGTGCCCCACATTGGGAACCAGGACTCTAACCTCTACACCTACCTGGCTTTTTATTAGGCTCTAAGATGGGTAGGCAACCTAAGGCCCAATGGCCTTCTAAATCCGACCTGCGGACGGTCCAGGAATCAGCGTGTTTTTACATGAGTAGAATGTGTCCTTTTATTTAAAATACATCTCTGGGTTATTTGTGGGGCATAGGAATTCATTCATATATTTTTTTCAAAATATAGTCTGGCCCACCACATGGTCTGAGGGACAGTGAACCGGTTCATGGCTGAAAAAGGTTGCTGACCCCAGTGGCAGAGCGTCATGCACTAAGGGGTGGAAAGCAGATGGGGGCACGCTGCCCTCAGGGGCATGGCGCACGTCCTGGAGGTGTGGCACACCGTCCGCAGGGTGTGGCGCTCATCCTGGGGGCAGGACGTGCCGCCTGTGGGGGCAGGGCGCCCAGTGCAGGGGGGCAGCCGCGATGGCGCCCTGCCAGGATTGCGCTGCCGGGGGCGGTGCGCTCCCCCCACACTCCTCTTCCTCTGCCAGTGGCTGACCCCTGCGCTAAGTGGAGTGGTTTTAGGGTTGCACTGAGCTATAGAGACACGACAAAACAGTAAAAATATCTCACTGATTTGCAAAGTTCTTTGAGGCCCAGTGCAAGTGATGGGGAATGCCCCCTTCTGCTCTTTAACTCATGTGTTCCTGTGGAGTTTAGCAAGCAGCAGAAGAAAACTCTCTGTGTTTGTACAACCTCATCCTTCTGGAAATCTACCCCCGTACTACCAGACATCCCTTTTCACACTGGCTTTTGTTATTCATTGACAGTTTAGATTCATATCTTCTTAATTTGTTTCTCAAATTGCCATCATTAGACACTTACTCCAGACGCTGAATCAAGTTGTTGACATTATATAGCCTTTTTCCTGCCCTCCTTTAATCTCTGTTTCGCTGCTTTTGTATTCTAATAAGGTTGGGTTATTACCCAGAATTTGTGCCCATCATGAATTCCGGCAGATCAGAATGTGTCAAAACAGTTCGTGGTGTTAGGTGCCATCTAATGCTTTTCAGCTGACAGAACATAAATATACAGTTTTCTCATTTCAGTGAGTCCTTTCTAATACCAAAGTTCAGCTTTATGATGGCATTTAACATGCCCTTTTCGCATATGAAGCCATCGTGTTGCGTCTCATCAATCATTGTTTGATTTTGGAACAAGCTGCAAAAACAGGCAGTGCTCTGCACTTCTTTGCAAACTTTAGCAATTATAGTCTTTGTTTTGCTCCATGTCTAAGTGCAAGGCATTACTGAGGGGCAGCTAACCTTTTGCAAAATTTATACTCGCAGAGCAAAAGAGATTGTGAAAGGAGGCCTGCTTCAACCAAACTTCTTACAAGCCTTCTAAAGTCAAAATATGACAAAGATAAATTAAGATTTTTTAAAAAAATGAAAAGGGGCTAATGGCTGCCATCAAAGCTGAAGGAGTAGTATTAGCAACACTCTCTGACAATCCGTGATAAGAATGGCTGGGGAATAAGAAAAATAGCTTTAAATCCAATGGAAATCTTAGCAGAAACAAATGTGCACAAAAGGTAGGTGCACATATGAATAGAATAATATAATAGTATTTAAGCACAATATGGTTATTATAGAGTGAACTAAGTTTGTTATTTTATAAGTCAGACTTGACTTTGAAAGGGCTTTGATGTGAAGGTTTCAGCATGTTGCCTTTGTATTTCTGATTTCATGAAGTCTAATGAATATGATACATGATATATTAATTCAAAGCACAGTGGTTCCCAAACCAGACTTTCACATGAACACAAAGCCTAAATGATGGCTACAGTTGAAGGTAATTTTTTCCCTGGGTGTGCACACACACATATCATCACTAAGCATCGCCAACATCAAAGCTTTCCTCATTGTAGATCCATCCCCATCAAACATTTCTTGTGGCCTTATCTGGGAGATGTGATTTTACACCGTGATTATTATTTTAAATCTTTTTTGCTTTTTCTGCTTTGCAATCTGCTGTTCAGTCTATTGGAATAAGATTTCTTTGTTTCCCCAGCATACCTCTAACTTCCTTACCACATTACACGGTGCATTTAACATGAACCTTTTGAAAGAGAAGGTTGGAGATGCAGCCAATGACCTTCCAGGATGATTGAAATATGCTTCTGCTGAGATTCAGAATATTTTCCCCCCTTCTGCCTCTTTCATCACATGGCTCTCCTTTGAGGTTCATCATCCACACTGGGCCTTGGGCAAGCAGCAGCTTAGCAAGGTCAGGAGAAAAGTGATGAAGAACACAGCCAGAACATTACCCCATAGAGGGGAAAGGACCAAAAGAGCAAGTGAGGGGAGCCTGGCCTTAGACTTGGTCTTCATTAGGTTTGTGAGCTCAGATGCTTCTTGCACAAATAGAAGCAGAGATGGAGGGGAGGGGAGAGAAAATTTAACCAACAGCCAGGATTTAAGTAATCTTTCCGATTGTGAAAGGTTTTTAACTCATGCATGAGAACACTGACTTTGTATGTCAATGACAGATTTGGGGACAAAGTTGCTCCCTCTTACAGATACCTGAGAAACGTTGGTTTTGCTGATTCTGATACAAGCTGATCTGATCTGCACTTCTCAGACTAATGCACACACATATAAACCATATATCATAAAGACATCATAGTCTCATTCCAAAAGAAAATGTGAACCCTGGCTTAAGTGCTTGAAACTCCTGGAATCTCACACTGCTCAGAGATTGGGGTGAAATGCAACTCTCTCTCTCTCTCTCTCTCTCTCTCTCTGTGTGTGTGTGTGTGTGTGTAATAAGCACCAAAGCCTTGAAGAAAGACAGGTATTTTATTAAGCTGTGACTTTTACTACCGTACCCATTGACTGAGAGAATGCCTAGATCGGTTTTTTACTTTTAACACCCAAACAGTCAAACACACAAACAAATAAGAGCATATATTCCCAGACCAATAACCTGTGAATGCAAAATGTCAAGGTAGTCTCTAAATTTCAACACAACATATAACTTTCAATCAGTTGCTTTATAAAATAAATATCATAGGTAACAATGGCCCAGGGTTTCATCTCCATTCACAATGTACATTGACCAAATAATTCATGTAGATATATCATTTGTAGTGTACATAAAACATTCTAGATAATTTTTAGACCAATTATCCATATTTCCTGAGTATGAAACAACATATACAATGTGCCCTGGCAGATATCTTCTACAGGCAATATTCCATAGCCAGACACAATTCCACTGAATATCATAAATATATTTGTACAGGAACAAAGGTGGCCACCACAACTGTAACAACAACTGTGGAATCTCCCTGCTGAGTGCTGTGGGGAAAGCTTTCGCCTGTGTAGTTCTCAACAGATTACAGACACTCACTGACAGAGTCTATCCTGAGCCACAATATGGTTTTAGAGCTCAGGGGGTCAACAGTTGACATGATTTTCTCACTGTGCCAGCTACAGGAGAAATGCTGAGAGCAGAGATGCCCCTTAAACATGCCCCTAAATAGAACTGACAAAGGCCTTTGACCTCATCAGCTGAAAAGTACTCTTCACACTGCAAAACAAGATAGGATGCCCATCTAAGCATCAAAAGATGGTTGTGTGCTTCCATGAGAATATGTGCGGCACTGTCCAGTATGATGGCTCATCCTCAGACACCTTCCCTATAAAGAGTGATGTGTAATAGGGCTGTGTTTTTGCCCCAACTCCCTTTGGCATATTTTTCTCCCTGTTGCTCTCATATGCCTTCAGCTCATTGGAAGACAGTGTGTATTTTCATTTGAAGAGTGCTGGGTATCTGCTCAACCTGGCACATCTCCACACCAAGACAAAAGTGTGGTAGGTCCTCATCTGAGAGATGTTGTTTGCAGATGATGCAGTATTGGCACTCCAAGGAAGCTCCACAGAGACACATCAACTGTTTTGCCCAGGCCTGCAGGAAGTTTGGCCTTACCATAAGCTTGACAACGGCCAACATTCTGGGTCAGGACACTGCCAGCACCCACACATCAGCATTGGTGACCACATGCTTCAGGTGGTAGACAATTTTGTCTACCTGGGTCCCAGCATAACCAGCAACCTCTATGTTGATGCTGAGCTGCACAAGTGTACAGTGGTACCTCTGGTTACGGATTTAATTCATTTCGGGGTGCCGTGCGCACCCTGAAAAATCCATAACTAGAGGCGCCGCTTCTGCACACGCACATGGTACTATAGAGTGCTTCTGCACACATCTGAAACCCGGAAGTATACACTTGTGGGTTCGCCGTGGCTGTAACCCGAAGATTCTGTAACCTGGAGGTTACACAACACGAGGTACCACTGTATTGGCAAGGCAGCAATGGCAATGGCTCACCTCTCCAAAAGGGTATGAGAGAACATGATGCTAGCATCCAATAACAAGATGAAGGTCTACCAGGCTTGTGTGTTGATCACACTGCTGTATGGAAGTGAGTCATGGGCAACTTACAACCACCAAGAGCCCTCCAGGTGGCGCTGTGTCAGGAAGATTTTGAGCATCACATGGCATACCAGAGTCTCAAACAAATACGCGCTCTCTCAAGCCCACATTTCCAGTATGTTTGCACACCTCAGCAACAAACTTTGTGTTACAAAGATGTCTGCTAACATGACATAAAGGCTGGCAACATCAATGTGGAAATCCCTCGCAAATGACTGCAGTGCCTGGAGAAAGCCAGGTCATGCATTCATAGCTGTGAGCAGAGGATGAATGACTGCTGGGAGGAGCACAGAGAGAAGAAATGACATGGTGTATCTGCATCAGCACAACCAGACACCTTCATCTGCCCCAACTGCAACATAGCATGTATCTCCCTTATCAGTCTCTACAGCCACAGCAGACACTGCAACATCCCAACAGTTTGACCACCCCCAAAGGTACATAACTCCATTGTCTTCTGAGACAGATGGATGCTAACAACACATCTGAACTTTGTGGTGCCTTAACATACCTTTTTTTTCTCCTTCCATTTCCTTTTAAGTCAAAATTCTAAAATCTCTCACTTATTCTACAGCTGTTTGCAGCCATTCTGGGAGAACTGCACATTATCTCAGCAAATGTTAGTGAAAATGGCATACAGAAATGTGTTGAAAATGCTTTTCAGAAGGAGAAGATATTGGAGAAAATAAGAGAAGGAGAGAAAAAATTAAGATCTAGGCCTAAGTCGAAGGATGTGCTAAGAGAAGTGAAATTTTTCCAGGCGCAATATTCAAAATTGATAAATCAGGAGGTGGAATGGAAAATTAAACAAATGAAACAAAGATCCTTCGAATCGGCGAATAAGTGTGGGAAACTGCTAGCCTGGCAGTTGAAAAAGAGACAAAAGCTTAATACAGTTACAAATCTAGAGATTGAAGGGAGAATGGTTCAGAAACCCGAGGAAATTAGAAAGTGCTTCCAGAGGTACTTCAAAGAACTCTATTCACAAGGGCCGCAAAAAGCTTCCGAGGTGGATCAATTTCTTAAAACTAATGGATTACAAAAAATACCCCTGGAAATGAGAACAAACCTGAACTGTAACATTACACAGCAAGAAATTGAAAGTGCCATTCAAAATCTTCAATTTGGCAAGTCCCCAGGCCCTGATGGCCTAACCTCCAAATATTATAAAGTTTTAAAGGACTATTTGATACAACCTTTGATGGAGGTTTGTAACCAGATTATGGAGGGAAGGAAGGCACCGGAAACGTGGAAAGAAGCTTTCATCACATTGATACCTAAATTAGAAACTGAAAAGACTCAACTTAAGAATTACCGCCCCATCTCACTCCTAAATGTGGATTATAAAATTTTTGCAGATATTTTGGCAAGTAGACTTAAAAAAGTATTAAATGAAGTGATTCATAAGGACCAGGCTGGCTTTCTCCCTGGTAGGCATTTGTTTGATAACACAAGAAACATTATTGACATTTTGGAACTTCTACAAACAAATCTTAATACTAGAGCGGCTTTAATTTTTATTGATGCAGAGAAGGCCTTTGATAATATTTCTTGGATGTTTATGAAGAAAAATTTGGAAGGGATGGGAGTGGGGCGGGGGTTCGAAAATGGTATAGAAGCAATTTACACAGAACAAAAAGCTAAATTGATAGTAAACAATGTGGTGACAGAGGAGTTTAAAATTGAAAAAGGGACACGTCAGGGGTGCCCCCTATCCCCCCTATTGTTCATCTCAGTTCTGGAGGTGTTGCTGAACATGATTAGAAAGGACCGGTTGGTTCAGGGAATTGAGGTCGGAGTGAAACAATATAAATTGAAAGCATTTGCAGATGACTTGGTATTAACACTTCAGGAACCAGTCTCCAGTACTAAAAGAGTGTTAGAATTAATTTCTGACTTTGGTCGGGTGGCGGGGTTTAAGTTAAATAAGCAAAAAACCAAGGTTTTAGCAAAAAATTTGACAGTTACAGAAACAGATGAGTTCTCTAAAGAAACGGAGTTGAATGTGGTTAAAAAAGTAAAATACCTAGGGGTGTACCTGACCTCCAAAAATTTGAATTTGTTTAAAGATAACTATGAGAAATGTTGGTCAGAAATCAAAAGAGATTTGGAAACATGGTCAAGATTGAAACTTTCCTTGTTAGGCCGAATAGCTGCTGTAAAGATGAATGTACTGCCGAAAATGTTATTTTTGTTTCAGGCCCTACAGATCGTGGACAAGGTGGAATGTTTTGGAAAGTGGCAGAAGGATATTTCTAAGTTTGTTTGGCAGGGCAAAAAGCCCCGAATAAAGTTTAAAATATTAACTGATGCGAAAGAAAGAGGGGGATTTGCCCTGCCAGACTTGAGGTTATATTATGAATCTGCAGCCTTCTGCTGGTTGAAAGATTGGATTTTATTGGAGAACACTGACGTCCTAGATCTGGAAGGGTTTGACAATGCGTTTGGGTGGCATGCATATTTGTGGTATGACAAGGACAAAGTGCACAAATTGTTTAAAAACCATATTGTCAGAAGAGCAATTTTGAGGGTCTGGACAAAATATAAAGACTTATTGGAGAGTAAGACTCCGAGGTGGCTCTCACCGGTGGAGGCCAAGGCACGTAAGAGACTTAACATGGAGGCCCATTGGCCTAAATATTGGGAAATAATTGAAAAAATTGGAGACAATTGGAGGTTGCTAAGCTTGGAGAAATTGAAAACTAAGGTACGAGACTGGCTGCACTATGCGCAAATTCAAGAGGTATTTAAAATAGATAAAAAGGTTGGATTCCAGGTGGAAAAATCGAAACTAGAGACTGAATTGTTAGAGCCAAAAAGTAAAATACTTTCGAGAATGTATAACTTGCTGCTTAAGTGGAATACACAGGACGAGACAGTCAAATCCGCTATGATAAAATGGGCTCAGGATGTGGGGCATAACATTATGTTTGTAGACTGGGAAAGGTTATGGAACACCGGTTTGAAATTTACGGCATGCACTGCCTTGAAGGAAAATATTATGAAAATGGTATACCGGTGGTACATGACCCCAGTCAAG
The DNA here is from genome assembly GCF_964106915.1 of Podarcis gaigeae. NCBI lineage: Eukaryota > Metazoa > Chordata > Lepidosauria > Squamata > Lacertidae > Podarcis > Podarcis gaigeae. The sequence continues at coordinate 88,480,389 of NC_139678.1, read as the reverse complement.
CTAGCTAAGATATACCATCTGTCTGACAATAAATGTTGGAAATGTGGAGAGGCGGAAGGGACATTCTTTCATCTCTGGTGGACCTGCCCGAAAGTGAAGGCCTTCTGGGAAATGATCCATAATGAACTAAAAAAGGTACTGAGATTTACCTTACCTAAGAAACCAGAGGCCTTCCTCCTGGGTATGGTGGACCAGAGAGTGTTTAAGAAGGACAGAACCTTTTTCATGTATGCTACCACAGCAGCAAGGATCCTGATTGCAAAACACTGGAAGACACAAGATTTACCCACGCTGGAGGAATGGCAATCACAGTTGATGGACTACATGGAATTGGCTGAAATGACTGGCAGAATCCGAGACGTGGGAGAAGAAACAATTGAGGAGGACTGGGAAAAGTTTAAGGACTATTTGAAAAAACACTATAAGCTGTATGAATGTTAAAAAAATGCACCTTCCAGGAAACTCTAGCTTCAGCAAATGTAAGTTAATGAAATGAAAATTAAGACACAAGAATTTAGAGGTAAAATAATGAAACAACTTTATTGTGTTTAATACAAAGCATATAAGAATTGGGTTACAGTAAAATTGAAATTAGGGAACATGATAAAATGGAAGATACAATAAGTTTTGAAATAAGTTAACAAATTGCTGATGCTTTATAAGACAGGGAACGTAGGGTTTGGAGGATGTGGGGAAGTCCTTTAGATTGGATGGAAAAAGAACATGGAAATTTGTTATTCTTCTATTCTATTTTCTTATAACTATTCTTTATTCTTTTTTCTGTATTTCTCAAAAGTAATAAAAATATTTTTTTTTTAAAAAAGAAAATGCTTTTCAGAAATGTATAAGACAAAATTGCTAGAAACTAGCAGGTTTAGGAGAAAGTCACACTAAAATGCTGATGAATTTTCACAAGGACTTTTTTATTTTTAAAGCAAACTGATGTGGAAATGAAGAGGGCTGAACTTATTAAGACATGGGAAAATGAGTGAAACCAAAAGTGGCAGACTGCCAGCCATGACTAGTCATCACTACAACACTTCACAGAGTGGCTCTGCCCTCTCATGTGTACCATATTGCAGAAGCTCCTGCCAAATCTAAGCTACCGTATTTTTCGCTCTATAAGACGCACCAGACCATAAGACACACCTAGTTTTTGGAAGAGGAAAACAAGAAAAAAATATTCTGAATCCTAGAAGCCAGGACAGCAAGCGGGATCACTGCGCAGTGATCCCGCTAGCTGTCCTGGCTTATGGGATAGCCGCGTGCAGCCTCTCTTGGCCTGGGAAGCTGCGCACAGCTAAGCAAGAACTTGTCGGGGCTGGAGGGGGAAGCCCTGGCTGCTCTGCTGGCACCCGGGTTTCCCCCACCAGCCCCAAAGAGCAGCTCAGGAGCGTGCCGAGCTCCGACAATTTAGCTCCAGGGACCACACGTTTGCTCCATAAGACGCACAGACATTTCCCCTTAGTTTTTAAGAGGAAAGAAGTGCGTCTTGTGGAGCAAAAAATACGGTAGTTCCTACATTACAGCGATTCTGTGCAGCTGCTTTGCTCTGAGCTTGCCCCCTCCCTCTTTTTGTGTGAGAGTGGAGGAAGCTATGCAGCTGCTCCTCAGACAATCTCATGTGTACCTCATGTGTGCAGCAGTGCCACAAGAGTACTGTGATCTGCACCGTAAATGAAACATAGGACTGCGGTAACTGAGGTGCACTTGCAGTTCATTTCTCAGGGTACTCAGCCCAATTAATAATGCTGCTAAATTCAATCTCCAGCTCTGTGTGTCTCCTTGAAGCACACAGACTCTCTTTTGATGTCACTTACTGCTCAGAAACGTTTGCACTATCACAAAGTGTTCCAAGATCTCTTGCTCTTCTTTGTTTACATTTCCTGAAAGAAGATTCCTTCTGGGTCAGAGAATGGGAGAGCCTGCTGTGCTGGTTGTATACTACATTGCATCCCATTAACTTTTGCTCCCCAAAATGAAATATTTCAGAGTCTTTGATCCAATCTGTTATGGGCGCATGAGTGGGATTTGTTCTCATATTCTTCCCAGCCAAGCAACATGAAGCCATTAACATTTCTTCCAATTAATGGGACTGCTGCTGAAAATAAACCAAGCACCTGCGAGTAAAGGAAGGAAGCAGCAATAGACATGTTTTAAGCAGCTCCCCCTCTGAAACTTTGGGGAACCCTTAATGAGCAAGGTCGCCCACAACTATACCCAGGATAGAATCACAACCAGGGAAGTCAAGGTATGAATATTTAATTTTGCAAATATTTAACATGTACTAAACCACAGTAATGAATATTTTAACATGTGAATTCCCCATCCAGGCAGCATTTCTGAACGTCCATGTTAAAAGCAAAACTATCAAGATATTTCCTTTTGAAGCGCTTTAACAGTAGATTCTATCTTTATTATTGTGCTGTTTGCATCTGGATATTTTCTACTTAGCCTGCTGACAGAAGCAGAGTCCAAGCAGGCTTTGACACTGTGCCCTCTGATGGGCTACCTCTGACACTAGTTTGCTTACCAAGCAGCAACAGCATACAGCCATACCTCGGGTTGAATGTGCTTTGGGATGAGCGTGTTCGAGTTGCACTCCACGGCAACCTGGAAGTAACAGAGTGTGTTACTTCCGGTTTTCGCCACTTGCACATGTGCAGACGCTCAAAATGATGTCACGCACATGCGCAGAAGTGGCTAAAAGCTACGCGCGTGTGCGCAGACGTGCCGTCGCTGGTTACATTTGTTTCTAGATGCAAACGGGGCTCCGGAACAGATGCTGTTCGCATCTAGAGGTACCACTGTAGCTGCAGACTCTCCAACATTTCTCTGATGAAAATAGGGACGTTCTATTCAACAACAACAACAACAACAACTTACCCTGCCCATCTCACTGGGTTGCCCCAGCCACTCTGGGTGGCTTCCTATATATAAAAAGCTATAATAAAACATGAAACATTTTTTTAAAAAACTTCTGTATACAGGGCTGCCTTCAGATGTCTTCTAAAGCAGTGTTTCCCAACCTTGTGCCTCCAGATGTTTTTGGCCTACAACTCCCATCATCCCTGACCACTGGTCTTGCTAGCTAGGGATGATGGGAGTTGTAGGCCAAAAACATCTGGAGGCACAAGGTTGGGAAACACTGTTCTAAAGGTTGTATAGTTACTTGTGTCCTTGGCTCAGGAGTCACAAAGCTTTATACCCTCCAACATTTCTCCAATGAAAATAGGGACATACATCCTAAGGAAAAGCAGGACATTACGGGAGCAAATCAGAAAGTGGGATGGCTTCTGTAAATCCAGGAATGTCCCTGGGAAATAGAGACATCTGGAGGGTCTGTAGCTGGGTTTTGGAGCTGCTATTTTAATCACCTAAAATACCATGGAGCAACAGTGTATCAGGACCAATGAGAGAAATTTAAACAACAGATCCCAGACCCAGCCAATTTTTAAAAGGTAGGCATGGATGGCAGGCTCTGCTGGGGCTTGTCATTTGAATTGCTCACTCCAGTATTTGGGTGTGTGATTCAAAAGCATCCTTCTTTTCTATTGCCTTTATGTCCCTTCAGGTGGTGTTGCTATTGCCTAAATGATCCTGTTTCATTTCTTCCTGGCGCTTTTCATCCTGCTCTCCCAGCATTGTTTCTTTAGCAAGGATGAATGAAATGCACAAGTGAAGTTTGTGTTCAAGGTTTCTGAATTAACAAGGTGATTGACTTCAGGCTAAAGTTTCGCAATTTCCCATCTGACTCCCATTACCTGTAAGAAGATAGCAAATCAACCTGAACTAAAAGTAATTACAGAAGCCTTGGAAAAAAGGGGGGGCATTTTCTTTTAAACACATAATTGTGAGGACAGGAGTGCAAAATTCAAATGCCTTATCTATGCAGTGATCAGCTGCTTAAGCCCCACTCTGAGGCTGGTGCTTATAAAAGAAACTGAGATGTGTAAGCTTACAGGCAAGTATCAGTTCAATAAATTATGTTATCTAGCATCCTCCAAAGAATCTTTCTGTTTGTCTAACATTGTCTAATTGGTAGAGCCTTACTCACAGTTACAACCTCAGCCAGAAGTAGGATAAGAAGTTTACTCTGGCGGTTTTGACTGTGCCTCATATCAAAAGGTGTCTCTTTGAACTGCTCCAAATGAATGATTGAGGTATCAAAGGGAACCATCAACACAGATTATAGCTCAAGCTGAAATATTTAAAACACTTGTGAGAAAAAAGGGGAGGCATAATTGACTGAGTTACCTCCCTACCTGTTCCACGCAGCTTTCCCACCCTACAGCTTCTCACAGCTCAGATCTGTTGCCTTTGGTTCTAGTTATTTATTTATTATTTCATTTAAAAAATCCTAGACTCTTAGAGTTGGGAGGGACCCCAATGGTCATCTAGTCCAACCCCCTGCAATGCAGTATTTCAGCTAAAGCATCCATGGCAGATGACCATCCAGCCTCTGCTTAAAATTTATATACCGCTAGATTGAAAGAAAAAACAAAACAAAACCTCAAAGTAGTTTATAAAACAAGAAACATCAAGAAAAATTTGCAACCATACTTTAAAACATGCAAAAGTTAAAATGCTAAATCAGATTAAAATTACCTGAAAATTGTAAGCATCTGGGTAGGCTTGTTTAAAGAAGAATGTTTTTAGTAGGTGCCAAAAAGAGTACAGTGGTACCTTGGTTCTCAGACTTAATCTGTTCCAGAAGTCCATTCCAAAACCAAAGCATTCCAAAACCAAGGCACGCTTTCCCATAGAAAGTAATGCATTCCAGACTTTTAAAAGCAACCACTAAAACAGCAATTTAACAACCAGACCATTGATCCATAAAATGAAAGCAATAAACAATGTACTGCAGCCACACAATCAATCAATCAGTAGTTGGACTGGGTTCCACACAGTCACAAAAAAACAAAACAAAAAAGGCGCAAAAGCAAAAACTCAAAATAAACAGCAAAAACAGACAGACCTCAGCGTAACACTCAAAATGGAAGAGTGCCACTCAAATTGGAAATGTAACACTCAAAACAGAGCATGTTTGGTTTCCGAAAAATGTTCACAAATCAGAACACTTACTTCCAGGTTTGCAGTGTTTGGGTTCCAAGTTGTTTGAGTACCAAGGTGTTTGAGAACCAAGGTACCACTGTACAGTGAAGGCCTGCTTGATCTCAATACGTAGCATGTGCCAAAGTGCAGGTGCTACCACACTAAACAATCAAGGATTTACCAATGCAGAATGAGAATTATGTGGCGCCTGTAGTAATACTAATTCCACTGATCGAAGCAGTCAAGTGGGCACATGACTAGGGTTTTAAGGGGCATCAAAATCTGCCAGAACCAGAGAGGATGCATGATGGAGTGGGCTTGTAATTTAGCAGATAGATGTTGCACATGCTCCCATTCTTGTGACTAATCTTTTTTTTTTTAACCGCCACAATCTATTTATTTCTTTTAAAATTAATTTTAGTATATACTTCATAAAACTGACATCCTCCGATTAGTAAAATAATATACGTTCTAGGATAATAATGGGTTGTTATAAGAATTACAACTGTATTATGCTTGAGAAGCACATGAAACGTTATGGAGTTGTGGATGATAATGAGGATTCATTTTGTGGTTATTCTTACACAATGCACAAGCTCTCTGATGGTGGAACACTGCGTGTTGGGAGCATTCGTTGATCTGCAGCCAGGGATTAGACAGCCCTTTTCAATTATTTTGATTTCCTGGCATTTTTGTCTCTTCAAACCTGCCCTCTAGAAACTGCTGCAAGCGCAGAAGTGAATTCTGCAGTAAGGTTATCCAGCATCTCCCCCCTCCCCCTCCAAAAAAGTTAGTTGAATTTTCTTCAAGTAATGGAAGCTGTGCCCAAGGACTCCAAATGACACAAAGAGGGGTTTTGACAAAAGAAATGCAAGCAGATAATACAGGATACAGAAAAAGGAAAGGAAAAATTGAGGTGCATATAACTAAAAGCAAGAGCCAACAATAAAGAATTATTAAAATAGATCAGAAGCAGGAAACCATCTAGTGAGATGGATGGATCCTTGGATGAAAGGGAGTTAAAAGAGGAAAAGTAGGTTGCAGAGAAGCTAAATGAACTCTTTGCATTTGTCTTCACTGTGGAAGATATAAGGGCTGTTGGTAGGAGTTATTCCATTCTAAAAGTTGGACTATTAAATAACTTTTGACAGTCAGTCGCCAAAGGGTCCTGGAAAAAAATGTGTCATTTGTGGGATAAAAAGAGAGGTCCTTTATATGGATTGGTGACCAGGACAAGAGCAGGAATCAGATGCTTATGTAAGAAGTGGATTTCCTCAATGATCTATTTTAGGACTGGTGTTTATAAACTTATTCATAAAAAATAAATAAATCTGGACTTGAAATGTGACACAAGGAGTTGCAAATACAGTCATACCTTGGAAGTCGAACGAAATCTGTTCTGGAAGTGTGTTTGACTTTGCAACTTCCGATTGGTTTTCAATTGCGCATGTGCGCCGAAAATAATAACAGAAGCCGTGCCGGACGTTTGGCTTCCAAAAAAAGTTTGAAAACCAGAACATTCACTTTTGGTTTTCGATCTTTCAAGAGCCGGAATGTTTGACTCCCAAGGCATTCAGGAGCTGAGGTATGACTGTACTGTAATTTGAAAAATATGATGCATGACTGAGCATGAGTCAGCACAGCAGTAGAATGGTGCAGCACAAATGGCCAATGCTAGGGTTGCCAAATGTCCTCTTTTTCCAGGACGCATCCTCTTTTTGATGAGTATGTAAATTGAGAGTTGTTATAGCAATCTGTAGTTAAGAGTAGAAGTCAGCAAATCTGCCTTGCTTTTTGCTCTTCAAAATATGGCGATCCTAGAATGCTCTAAATCAGGCATGTCCAAAGTCCATTTTGGGGGCCTAATCTGGCCCGCCGGTCAGTTCAATCCAGCCCCTGTGGCATGTTCACTTCATCAAATCTGGCCCTCTTTGAAAAAAAGTTTGGGCACCCCTGTTCTAAGTAGAGAATCATTTCCAAAATTCAGAAAGTAACAGTGCCACCACAGCTGAAAAAAAATATTAGATTTGGTGCTAAGAATCTATTAGTTAAGCCGTACACTGGTCTGGTACCATGAAAATTGATCTTGACTTCTAAAACATTGATCTTGGTGGCAAAGACTTTATTTTTCTAGCCTTGCACCCACTGCTTCATCTCTGTGAACCTGAATGTAAATATTTGGATTCGAAAAGCACAGGGAGGAGAAAGCACAGCCAGCTTCATCTAGAGTAGATTGGTGCTGTTGCTCCTTTAGCTTCCAAGGAGTTGTTGTTTTATCTTAGCACCCCAGCAGAAGAAGAATGGAGAAGCCATGTCAAATAAGAAATAAAAATGAGGGATGCCTATGAAAGAGAGATATCATGAGAATCTGCCATTTAGGAATAATGAAAGGTATGGGCAGCTCAAGACAATTATGCAGCCTTACTAGAGGCCTGTCAGCTTTGATAACAAAGGCAGCCATCAATTTCTGTAAAAATGGCAACAGTGTGAATTGGAAATTCTGAAGCACCATTTAAGGTGGAAATGAGATTTTCTTCTGAACACATTTGTCTGTGTGTTCCTGTTGCACTTGAAACAGATCAGAAAGGAAGTGAGATGGTGAAAGTGTTGGGTGGAGCTATGTTGTTGTTGTTGTTGTTCCTTCCTCTTCCCTACTTGAAATAAGTGCTTTTAAATGCCAAGGTTTTAAAGAAAACAAGCTACTTCCATCCACAAATGAGGCAATTTAAAACCAAAGGGGAGAATCTCACTGAATTTCCTCAGAGTGCATCACACACTGTGATCAACTTCTACTATTTAGCTGTCCAAAAAGAAGCATTCAGCCCAAGTATTAACATCTGATTAGTTAGGAAAAGAGTTGGAAGTAGCAATCTTTTTTCATTTATTTGTTGACCACGCTTAACTTTTCACATCTGCTTGGAGCATTTAAAGTTGCTCTTTTAAGGCAAAGCAGTGGATCGATTAAGTAGCTGCATGTCTGTACTTAACAAGCGTTTGAGACATTTCCATACTGAGAATGGTCAATGTTTGGGGCAATCTTCCATGCAGAGTGATGGAGGCCCCGCCAGCTGAGCAAAAATAATCCATAGAGTACATTTAATAGAATAATGGGAAATTGCAGAATTAGCTTAAATTAGTTTATATAACATGACTTGGGAAGCAAAGGCTGTTGGTATGCACAAGACTTGTTTATTTAACAGCATTCTGATTCAGATTTGAGAATGTTTCCACAAACTCTGTTTTCAAAAAATGCAGTTTGATTTAAAAAAAAAACAACAACAGAAATTGAGATCCTTTTTTTTTATGTGTGCATGACTGGCATACAGTGATCCACACACATGGAGTTTGAGTCTTCCACTTTTCGTAGCTATACCACTCTTTCCTATCCACAACAGTGAGCAGTCCTTGATGGAAGGTTTCCATCTCCCTTCAGAAACTACTGCCCTGCTTTCCACTACCTTATCCTAGGCATGCAATCAGATAGTTATGTACCTGTGCAAATGCGTTTACAGAAGTGTTCAATTACTAGCAATTCAGTATCTTATTTCAGTTTACTAGTTTCGAAACTGTAGCACCGGTTAGAGTCTTGTTACCTATAGGTGAGGTAGCCTTTATTCCCTAGACATGCAGCCTGCCAGGAAAAAGGTGTCTGGTCAAATAACAAAGTAAGAGGCATCAAACACACTGACACTTCCCTAGTTACTTCAAAGCCATGAGCAGCAGAAAAGAGACTCTCTCACAGTGGAAGCAGTAGCCACCTTTTTAATTATGAGAATGTGGATTGGGAAGTGTGTAGGAAGTGAGAAATGGCAGCACAAATTTGAATGCTTGCAGATTATGCTACATCAGTGTTGCTGCAGCAGTTTGGGGAAAAGTCTCAAGGGGTCTCTTTAAACCAAGCCTGCACATCCTGTGATCAGACCCACCAACTGAAAGTGAACACAGGACAGCAACCACATGCATGGCCTACCACATGCGTGATCATCTTCCAGTTGATCAAGCCCCTGGTGGGAGTGGGTGCTTTGTGGATGAGTTTAAGCAAATGAGTTTTAAACAGATGACATAACAAAGCATTGGTGGGACACACAATGCAGTGAGAGACCCTCCTGTGGATAGTGATGTTGGATGAAAATGTTTCCATTCCTATCATTCTTCCATGGGAAATTTTCCACTTCGAAAAATGAGTGGAGTGGGAGATCCGCAGGCAGAGAAGGAGGTCTCTTTGTGGCAGGTGCCGGAACTTCTGTGGCCATCCATCTTCCTCATTGGTGCTCTAACAGGCATAAAGATGAAGGGCTGTGTCAGGGGACTTCAGGAAGGTTTGAACACACAGGGTTCAAAGCCCTTCCATCACACCCTCTGACAAAGAAGGGAAAATATGCCAGCCTTGGAGTTGGCATCCTTTTCCTCAGCCCACCCTCTCCAACCATTCTTTCCCCACTGACTGGTAAGAAACTGGCAAAGCTGTGGATTTGGTGGTTCTTCTGCCATGTCAGGAGTCCAGTTTCCCAGCTTGATAACACAGTAAGCGTAGTTAATTAAAAAGGATGATTTATTGTCAAAACAAACAGAGAGCTCCAGATGGCTCTAACACAGCCTCTGACATCATCAAGATGACACTTCTGAAGACTCCTTCCATTTTCTTCTACAGAAGATGGAGAACTTTCGCATCTTACATCTCTTGTTTTGTTTCCGGTCTAACAGCCTACCCTTTAGCCAACTCTGAGGAGCGATTGGATCAGCTCCCCCCTCTTACCTTTCTGACAAATTACTTCTGTCTCTGTTCCCGCTGGTTTGAACTTCCCGAGAGCTTTGACTGAGTTCCAGCCCACTCTCAGCTGTTCCCTTATTGCTCGGCATTCCAAGAGGAGGGGGAGTTGGCACTAGCTGCTGTTCATCCTGCATGAAAGTTAACTCTCTCTGTTCCTGGCTGCTTTCTTCCATTGGCTGCAAACCTTCACTGGGAGCTGGCTCATTCCTGACATGCCATGAATTCTCCCTCTTCTAGCCCCACAACATAGTTCTGCCAAATAGTGGCACTTTAGCCCCACCCACTACAACCCATGGGATTTAGATTAGTCATGGCTGACATATTGCATGGATTTCAATAGTACCAGTGCATGGCTAACAGGACTCATCCACACTTCCACGTGTCCGATGTCCATAAAGCATGGGTTCAAGTGTTTTTCTGCTTACCCCATGCTTTCTAGGCATGGGTTCAAGTAGTTTTGCCTTTGATTTGCCGCTTTCCCCCAGAAAACCCAGACTGTAGTGCTAACTTGGAATAAAAATCAACCCATGGAAAACCCCATTGCCATTTGTTCCAATTCCATGCTAAACCACGGATTTTCCCAAAGAAAAGCAGTGGGGCAAAGAGAAGAGATGAGCCTTTAGTCTGGATCCAACCTAATAAACAGGTTTATTAACAAATAAGGTTTATTAACAAATAAATACAAGAAAGAAGATTCCACCTAAACATTAGGAAGAACTTCCTGACAGTAAGAGCTGTTCGACAGTGGAATTTGCTGCCAAGGAGTGTGGTGGAGTCTCCTTCTTTGGAGGTCTTTAAGCAGAGGCTTGACAACCATATGTCAGGAGTGCTCTGATGGTGTTTCCTGCTTGGCAGGGGGTTGGACTTGATGGCCCTTGTGGTCTCTTCCAACTCTATGATTCTATGATTCTAAGAAATAAAGATGAAATACAGTTGCTGATACAGGGCATGTCCCTTTAAGCCTCCACCTCCCACGGTTCCCGCTGCCCCCGCCCATTTTGCAGGTCATTGGCCCATTAAGTATTGTGTCTTTTTCCCTCATACACACTTAAAAATAAAATACTTTGCAACAGTGGCAGGTAGCATTAGAAACAATTGCAGCAGAGATTAAAACAATACTTGGGAATTTAAAATCCTGGGAAATCGTATTGAAAGGGTTTATATACAACGCTCTTTCAATATGATAAAATTATGGTTAACAGTTTTCAATGCCTTCAAATATTCCCTTAAATTTAAATAATGTAAGGGAAGTGTATTCTGTTGAACTGTAACATCTGCAAACATTTACAGGTATTTCCATAAAAATAATTTCCAAGTAAAGCTTTGGATTTGTTTGAATATAATGTTTAAGGCCACTAACATTTAAGTGTGCTTTATTAAGGCTCCCCCGCCTGTTGTTTCAAATATTTCCATGCAACCACATTTGTGTGCTATGGTGGACAGGAAACCTTTTGAAATATTATACAGCAAATGGAATTAGCCAACATACATGGGGAAAAAATGTTGCTTACCAGACATAAATCAAACACACCAAACCATTAGGTCCCAAACTATTTAGGGCAACCTTTGCCATCCTGGTGCCCTTCAGATGTTTAGGCTAAGGCTGAATTAGGGCATGGAAAAATTGCCAGGAACGTCCCATCGCTGCCTGGGTTGGCCCCTGTGAAATGAATAGAATCTGGGCAAGAGAATCATATTGCACAGGAAAACTTCCTCTGTTGGGTAGAGTTACCAACAGCATTCAGAAGAGTGGACTTTGACATCAAGGAAAATGGAAATAAAAGCTGCCATGGAGTCTCAGAGGACCGAAAATTCTGGGAACTACTCAAGTCCCAGTCCTCGCTCATCTCGAAGTATCAACTTCAATGATTAATTCGTAGTGCAACCATTTCACAGCTTCCATTAAGCTTTTATATTTAACAGGAAATCCTCAAGGAGGAAACAAACCTCTCAGCAAGAATTTAAAGCCAAAATCTACAAAATAAAGTCAGTTATAATATACCCCTTTATCCTGTCTCTCAGGAGTGCTTTCATTCGCTGCCTTTTCAGGCAAATTTGAAGCCCACAATCCCCCAGTCCCATCTGGACCAGTTCTGTCACTTAACTCCATTAACATTTCTCTTTTTCCAGGGCTTTTGCTTTGATGGGAAGAACCCCCCTAAAACCTTCAGTTTTCACAGAATCACAGAAATCTGAGGCAACTCTTTGACATGTCACTCTTTTGGTCCTAGAATGGTGCCTGTCCATATCTTTACTCTGCTCTCACTTTACTCTGCTTCCTCCCAAATTGTGCTGTTCTTCACACATTTAAAGCACATAACTCCCCCCAAAAAAATCCTGGGAACTGTAGTGTACCCCTCGCAGGGCTATAGTTCCCAACACGCTTAACAAACTACAGTACCCAGAATTCTTTGGGGTTGCCATATGCTTTAAAAGGTAAAGGGACCCCTGACCATTAGGTCCAGTTGTGACCGACTCTGGGGTTGCGGCGCTCATCTCGCTTTACTGGCCGAGGGAGCTGGCGTACAGCTTCCAGGTCATGTGGCCAGCATGACTAAGCTGTTTCTGGCGAACCAGAGCAGTGCACGGAAATGCTGTTTACCTTCCCGCCGGAGTGGTACCTATTTATCTACTTGCACTTTGACGTGCTTTTGAACTGCTAGGTTGGCAGGAGCAGGGACCGAGCAACGGGAGCTCACCCCGTCGCTGGGATTCAAACCGCCGACCTTCTGATCAGCAAGTCCTAGAGCTGGTCCAAAAAACATTTTGCCTCTTGCCCATCCCAACAGCAGACAGGACTGTCAGTTGAATCTTAGTTCTGCACAAGTGAAGAGACAGTATCCTGCACCACACCAGGAGGCAGCAAGCTAGCTTAGCATGCTGCATGGTGTACACACAGCGCTGTCTTTCAACAGAGTGGCATGGCCAGGGGGCTCAGGAGGAATGTCCACTACTGCTCCCACACAACATGTGTACCTCACATCCATTTCCTGAGACTGCTGAGTCCCCGTACCAGCCTTGACCCTAACCAGGAATGGACTATATGTCTTTTGTACCTGGCTCTTGTTGGTAGATCTTGAGGTTCTATTAACAAACCAGCAAAGCATGGAATCTGCCCACACCCTATGTATATGATCAGACCTTCAAATTAACAAAAGTGAACACTCATTCCTGCTTCCACAGCCTGCAACAGATTGCTGGTGTGTCTAGGGAGGCACCTTCCCTTAACAGCAGGTCATGAAGTCCATTTATAAACCAACTCTTCATGCAAGAGTTAGTCATAGCTTGCCAATGGACATAGCCTGGTGTTTTTTTGCATTGCCAGCTTCAGATCTCTCTAGAAGGTTTTGCTTCGATTAAACCCTCCATTGGACGGGAATGGACAGGAAAAGCTCCATTGAACAGCTTTCTCAGTGTGCATGAATAAAGATACATTATAAAGGCTCCCTTTCCTGACTTCTCCTAGCTTGCCATTTCTTCCTGCATTTTAGAAGGGCCAGGCTTCCTTAATAGCAATTTTGAAGGACTAACTAGACATGGTATTCGTTTTCATTTAATGGGAGCCACAAGGAGGTCACTGGGCCCACAGCACATGGAGAGGAAAACGGTTAAACCTCCCATCACATCTCCTATTAAAAACTTTTTGCGGTTTCTAATTACGCATTGAGCAAAGTTGTGGGGAATCTTTTTTTAGACCAAGGGCCATATTCTCAAATGGGAAATCTTTGGGTGGGGCACGTGAGCATGATGAGCATGGCCAGAGGCAAAAGTGCACAGAGCTATGGCTATGACTCTTACCTTTGTGCAGCCAGGCCAAAGTCAGAACTTTCTACACACCCCCAATGTACTCCCCACCATCTCTCCATTTGCCATCCAACAAGCAAGAAGCAATATCCCTGTTTAAGGACTCACTCCAAAGCAGAGCCAGCAAGGGATGAAGCCTAAAGAAAGACCAAAGAGTTGAACAGAGAGGCCTTGAGGGCTACCTTCCTGTCCTCCTTGCCCCAGGCCTGAGGTTCCCCAAGCATCACATCTACTTTGGCCCAAAGTGATCATCGTGGAGGAGAGGCCTATGGATGACTACTAGTCACAATGGCTATGCTCTGCCTACACAGTTGGAGGCAGCAATGCTTCTTAATACAATGGTACCTCGGGTTACAGACGCTTCAGGTTACAGATGCTTCAGGTTACAGACTCCGCTAACCAAGAAATAGTACCTTGGGTTAATAATAATAATAATAATAATAATAATAATAATAATAAATTTTATTTATACCCCGCCCTCCCCAGCCAAGACCTGGCTCAGGGCAGCTAACAACCAATAATAAAAACAAGTTGATTAAAATACAATTTAAAAAACAATAACTTTGCTTCAGGATGAGAACAGAAATCGCCCTATGGCGGCAGCAGGAGGCCCCATTAGCTAAAGTGGTACCTCAGATAAAGAACAGTTTCAGGTTAAGAACAGACCTCCGGAATGAATTAAGTTCTTAACCGGAGGTACCACTGTACCAGATGCTGGAAACTGCAGGAGCAGGGAAAGAGCTCTTTCACTCAGACCTGCTCACTGGTTTCCCACAGGCAATTGTTCAGCCACTATGAGAACAGGAAGCTAGACCAGATGGGGTCATTGGCCCAGTCCAGCAGGTGCTTCTTATGTTCCTTTGTTGTAATAACTGACTGCAGGGACCATAAACTGCACCAGGAAGCTGCAGGTGATCTTTTTTGTCATTCGCCTTTTGAAATATTGTCCGGGTGAGTCCACTCCATTCACAAAGACTAAGAAGTCACAGTTTGCTTGGTACTCAGTGATCTAAGATGTATAATTGAGATGTGAGTGACCACAGCGATGCTTGTGCCCAGTCACTTGTGATACGTCCTTCAATAAGCAAGCTTTCTTAAATGACCACTTCAGAAGTACACATCCTAGGAACATGACTAAAGTTCCAGATCCTGCTTAGAACAGAAGGATAACAGGTCTCACCCACATCATCAATTTAAAGCACACAGATTCCCTCAAAAGAATAGTTCTGGTAGTTTACCCCTCACGGAGCTAAATTTCTCAGTGCCTGGGATTCTTTGCGGAAAGCATAGTGGTTTAAATTAATGGATGTGGCCATGGAAGAACACATCTCCTTCAGCAGTAAGGAGACAATGCAGCACCATCTGCTGGCTGGAGGCGCTACATGCCTAATCACTGCCGCAATCATTGTGGCATGTTTCGCAGCCCTCAGCCTCTTTATAATGATCTGTTCTTCAAGTGACTTCAAATTAAGACCACCCGTTCAAGACCAATGCAACATAACCATGGAACCCATACCCCCTGAATTTAACCACAAGGCTATTAAGGTAATAGGCATTAGTGTAAGATCTTTCCCTGAGGAGCATTTATTTCATTTTGTGGTTAACAGTTTCATACTGTATTACAGCCTGCCCTTGTCATGCCAGCAGCCTGCCTCCTTCCAAGCTGACAAATTTAACTCTGCCTTCTATGGTTTCCTGCTCTTTTCTGCCATTAATAAGGAAATTCTGGACAGCTTTCTGTTCTTTTCCTCCCTATGTCCTGGGGGGGAAACTGATGTTTTTAAGTGAAGGGGCAATTTGATCTAGGGAGAAAAGGGCAGAGTAAACAGTTAGGCAAAATACCAGAGGACGAAGGAAATCGCATCCTCTTAATGACAAAATGCTGCACTTTAATTAGGAAAATGCCTCGCAAGTACCTCAGGATTGCTTATGGCTCTGGAGGTAGTTTAGCATTCTGTCTCCTGTTGCTTCCATTAGCCCTGCTGATTTGAGAGACAAGATGAGAGGAAGAGGGAGAACTCCTCCCTGCTCCACCAGAATTACAAAAAAGGAGCCACCGCCACTGGCAGAATGTGGCTGAGAATCATTGATAGAACTATTCTCCACGAAGCGGTCTAATCCTTTTTCAAATTGTGGAAGCGCTTCATTGAGGAGGCAGAGGGAAACTATCTGAACCTCCACTGCACAATACATGGGCAATAGATGCACTTCGTTCCTCTTCCATAACCCTTTTCTGGTATCATTCTCCTGTGTTTACAATCAGGCAGGAGCGAGAGGCCATTCTTCCAAGCTCCACCCTCTCTAACCTGCCTTTCCCATATCAGAGTGGGAAGAGTTGGTGGCCTGCTGTTCACAGGTGGGCTCCCCATATGGTTAAGAATCCTGATCGTGTGATAAATCACAGCACTCTCACTCTGTTCCTTTCAAATATACCCAAGGACTCCTGTACAGGGCTGAGTTCTGGAGTGGAGGGAATGATTCTGGAGTTTCAAGCAGAAGCTGGCTGCCCATGGCTCTTGCATTGTCACTACCCACTCACCCTGGAGAGGTTTAGCACTTAAAAATAATAATAATACAGCAAAGATGTATGGATAAACTCATTAAAGTTATATGGACATTTTTTCAAAAATGAAGGGGGACAGGTCACCTGCAGCAACACATGGGAAGTTGTGTCAAGTGCTTGCTTTGCTGGGCTGGATGAGGGTGGTCATGTGACCTACTTTACAAAGGACAATCCTCTAAGCCTCCCGGATCAGGCCAATGGCCCATCTAGTCAAGCATCCTGGTCTCACAATGGCCAACCAGATGCCTGAGGGAAACTCACAAGGAGCTGATTGCAACACCACTCTCTCCCCCTACCTGTGATTCCCAGCAACTGGTATTCAGAGCCATACTGCTTCCAACAATGGAAGTAAAACATAGCCCCCACCCCCCATAATTTTTTATAATTCTCTTTTAAAGCCATTTAAGCTGCTGACCAATTACTGCCTGTTGCACAGTGTGAAGAGTGCTTTCTTTTGGAATCTTCCAAAATTCAGCTTCATTGGATCTCTCCAAGTTCTATATAATGAGAAAGGGAGAGCAGGGTCTCCCTATGCACTTTCTCCAAACCATGAATAATTGTACAAATTGCTGTCATGTCACCACTCCCTTGGCTTTTCTCTAAACTAAAAAAGTTTCAAACTCTGCTAACCTTTCCTCATAGAAGAGACGCTCCATCCCCTTAATTGTTTTGGTTGCCCATTTCCAAACCGTTTCCAATTCCACGATATCCTTTTCGAAATGAGACAACCGGGACTGTACACAGTACTCAAAGTGCTCAAAGTGCAAGTGCAGTTGCACTATTAATTTGTACAATATCTGAAGGTGTCCTCTGTTTGAGGGCTGTCCAGTCCAAGTCTGATTTAAAGATAAGAAACCCTAAGAAAGGAGGGCGAGCAAGAGGCCTAAAGTTGTCTGTCAACAGCTAACAGCACCGGTCAACAGACTGAGGAGATATACAAGCTTTGGAGAGCTGTATTATATTTGTATTTAAATTATAGGAAATATATTTAAATTTGTGTCTATATCTATACATTGGTATATGCAAAATTGTGCCCTCTCTTTCTTTTGGCAATACACCCTATGCCTGTCATTTCAGTTGTGAAGTCAGAAGGAAGCCAGGGCCCACACCGCAGCTTGAGAACTTGCTTTGAGCTCTGTTTCCAACCTCCATCTGTCTTCAACCACAGTGTCCCATGGATCCATTACATTGTTAACCCAATGCTCAAAGCAAACTCTCAAGCTGTGGTGTGAGCCTGGCTTCCTCCCGACTCAGGGCAAAATCTCTGGCATTGAGCATTTGCAATAAATACAAAACAAGCAAAACTGAACTATTCTAACCATGAGGCAACAGTGCCACCTTAAGATGCTTCACCTCAAAGACAGCTGTATTTTTAACAGGACAAAAATAGCCAATTTTGCCATTTTCCTGGTTCGCTTGAACCAATGTGGATTTTATAGCAGCTCTGAGGGCTGTTTGACTACTAAAAGAAATGAATGCAGACAATCTCCTTATTGTTTTGCAAGAGAGTGAAGCCTAAGCAGAGGTTGTTTTGTTTCTCATGCCACAGCTGAAGATGGTTGGGACTGCTCAGAGAGACAAAAATTTTATGGCAAGAACCTGTCCATTGTAGGAGGGAGGAAGAGGATGGGCCTAGCTGTGTGTCCCAAAGTAAATAAAGGGATACCTGGCTGAAAGGGAACTGAAAATATACACTTTAAGCAAAGAATGTGGATTGCTCCAGACAGCACACAAGGACATTTAAGGTTGTGGGAGATGTGGTACCTCAATGGAGCAAGCAAGACTTTGGAGCAAGATAATGGAGCAAGTCAGTTGAGCAAGTAGGGGAGCCCCCAATGCAGCAGGGTTGGCTTCAAATGTTCTGAAAGAAGTGAAGTAATAACGGTAAAAGTACCCCTGACTGTTAGGTCCAGTCGCAGACGACTATGGGGTTGTGCGCTCATCTTGCTCTATAGGCCAAGGGAGCCGGTGTTTGTCTGCGGACAGCTTCCAGGTCATGTGGCCAACATGACTAAGCCGCTTCTGGTGAACCAGAGCAGCACATGGAAATGCCGTTTACCTAACCGCCAAAGTGGGACCTATTTATCTACTTGCACTTTGATGTGCTTTCAAACTGCTAGGTGGGCAGGAGCTGGGACCGAACAACGGGAGCTCACCCCATTGCAGGGATTCAAACCTCCGACCTTCTGACTGGCAAGCCCTAGGCTCTGTGGTTTTAGACCACAGTGCCACCCGTGTCCCCACCAAGTGAAGTAATACAATACCATTTAGAGGTCTTCCTCATCCCACCTAACCTCACCTCCATCCAGTTTAGACCAGTACCTCCTGAGTCTAAAATGCCCTGATTACATCACTAAGTAACAGGAGTCAAAATACAAACTTCTGAGAATCATTTGTGTGTGTTTTCCCCTGACTATGAGTTGGGAGCATTTCATTCTTTCAGTGATTGGTGCCAGTTTATTTTCCTTAACATCCTGCCCTCCCTCATAAAAAGTCCCCATCTGTAAAATTGTATTCTTTTCAGGAAAGGAGACCATTTTCTGCTCAGCTTGGGGGTCTTCTCTAATGTTCACCTGGAATTATCACCCATGGCATTTTAACATTTCAATTCAGCACATGCAATGTGCTGCTGTTCTGTGTGCGGGTCCGGTTACGACCCCCTCAGAAAGGATATTGTATGGCTAGAAAAAGTGCAAATAAACCACACCCAACAACAATCAGTTTGCAACCTCACTGACTTAGAAAATTGTGGGAGTTTCGTGCTATGATTTCCCACCATTTCCATGATCATACCATGTGACCAAATACACAGCGTTATTCTGACATACAGTTCCTGTCCTCCATTTTCATGGATGAATCATGGGAAGGGAAAATGCATGCACAGAAAGGGTAGCAAAATGTCCAATTAAATCCACTGTTGTTTCACACCATGCCTACTAGTGTGAATGAAATTAACACAACATTGTGGTATACTGATTTTAAAAGCCACTGTTCCATAATGCAACAGGCAGTGCAGCATAAAAAGAACATTAAAAACTAGGGCAGAAGTGTTCACGTTATAACCTGGAAAACTAATGCAATAATCCCATGTGAATGCACCCATTCTGTAGCCTTCTAGAGAAATCTCATTATTTATAAAAGCTCTAAAATGTTCTCCATTAAATACTTTTTGGCCACCCATAATATTCTCAATTAAGATAATCTCATGTTATTAAAGATTAAGATGTGCATGTTCGCTCATCTTTGAATGTTCAAAGAGCTGTACCCAGAAATAGTCTGAATTTTGTGAGGTGTCTCCTTTAACATTTCCAAGGTGGCTCTCAAATCTGATCTTACATTTTACACGAGTCATGAGATTTTAATATTTTATTTGGAAAGCACATATTGGCTTGTGTGTATGTGTGTGTGTGTCCCTTGGCAATGTTATCTGTGACATTTACCCACTCTCGGCAGTTAACATTACTGCGCTATTGTATTATCTCCCTTTTAAATGCAGGGAATACTAGAAATGCCACACCAAAAGTGCATACCAAAATGGGTAGTGAATGTCAAGCTAAGCATCACTCAAATAGCTTTCGGGTGAATTTTGCAGAGGGTGAGATTCAAGAAGCTTGCTTTTATAAAATGGCAGTAGCCATGAGATTTCTAAAATGAGAAAGGGTACTTGAGAGGGTGCATAATCTCACTCACGCAAGTCTGCTACCTTTCTCTTCCTTATCAAAGAAGCAAAAGAGAGAACTGTCTCTCACAGGGTTGGTTGTTTTTTTAACTAGCAAGCAGCTTAGAAATAGCTTTTAATGGGCAGAGAGAAGTTAAACACCCCCTCACTGCCACTTCTCCTTTTTTAAAAAAAAAAGACACCCCTCTTGAAACTGCTTTGAGGTGAGGGTTCCTTGCATTCATTTCATATGTAACATACAGTTCCGCTTCAAAGATATCCCCTAATCATTTATACGTGCCACACTTACATTCATGCTTTTCAAGTTTCCTTTACCAAAACCTTAACAACCACAACTACAACTCACCCTTCACCCTAAGGTCCCAGGTTGGGTTGCAAGCATTAAAAATTCGACATTAAAAACAGTTTAGAACAACTTACCATCACAAAAATAGGGTGGGTCCTAAAAATATACATCTCAGGTGTCAAAGGTCAAGGGGGAAAGAGATAGGATGTCAACTTCCCCTTACCCATGACCAGAAAGAGGAGTTATCTGATGGTTTATATAGCTTGATGTACAGAAGCCTGCCAAACTGCTGCATCTGTAGAGCATTTCATAGAATCGGATAGGAAGTGACAGTGCAAGACAGCAAGCTCCCTTGTGTTGGTGTTGGCACTAGATTCCAGATCCCATGCAAAGTAGGAAGCAACCAGCTGTGCTACTATGACAATGATTTTGTTTCCTCCTTCCTGCCCCAGCAGTGGTATGCATGAGTTGTACACAGAGTGGCAGAGGTTAATTAATGGAAAGGAGGTACATCATTTCCAAATCCCTTTATTATTCTTAACCGGGCTGGTGTGGACCCAATGCATTGAACCATTCCTGGATCAAAACAGCCATGTCTCCAGAAAATTAATGGTGATAAGGGATGGTGTGCTATCATGCACAAGACATGTGCCAATATGGCACATCATTCACACAAATCTCAATTTCTCCTTCTCCCTCCCTCTCTCCCTCCCTCTCTCATTCCACCTCCCCATCTATCTATAGCAACTGATTGCAGATTTAAAAAATGCTCATTTTTTCAGGCCCCAATCCTCACTGCAAATTTTATTCAGATAAAGATATAGGTGGCCTTTTCTCCCCATCCCTTGCAGGTAGATGATCAGCCTATTGAGGTTAGTGCCACTTATATGCAGAAGCATTAAGACAAAGAGTGATTCTCTTAATGAATATATGCTTCCTTGATAGGATTTAATTGGCACCTAGCAGGAGATCTGCACTTGCCAAGGAGGTAGAAAGTTCAAGCGAGAAGGAAAGCAGCAGAGAGTCATTACAAATTTAACCAGCTGTGTTAAAGCCTGAAAGCTTAGAATTAAAAGCTTTTAAAAAGCTTCAGTCTGTCAGACTCAAAGAGTCATCAAAATTTAAAGGCGGAATGACTCAAACATGGATGTTAACCAGGTCTTTAGCTAGAATAACAGTAAAAGAAAGTATACAGGTTGGGAAGAGAGAGATCGCACATAAGAAATCCTGATAGGGATGTGTTATTGATAATATTGTTTATCCATGCAACTATTTCAAGGGCCCCCTTAGAGCAGGAATCAATGTCTCCTGACTAAGGATGGAGGAGAAACTTGGTTCAGCACACATTTAAAACTGAATCTATCAAATTTGCACTGTCTGAAACAAAATGCACACCAAAGCACAGCTACCTATTGAAATTTGTGTTTATCCAAATTTTGCAATGCGAAATTTTCATGCACACTCCCCCTAATATGCACATTTTATGTGGAATTTTGCAAGCAATTTTCCTGTAACAAAATGCCTTTTTGTACATCCAAAATGCATTTTGGACATTATTTCACTAATAGGTGCATTAAGAGTAGCATTTTTATACACATTTTGGGAGTAGAGGATTGCATCGCAAAAGTTGGAGAAGTGCAAATTTCGAAGGAGATCTGTGTTTTTGGTTCGTGTATTGGTTTGGAAAGTGCCAATTTGGTAGTTTCTCATTAAATTGCAAACTGAACAAAGTTCTCCCCAACCCCACCCCTAGTAAAGATTCAGCAAGCTTTGCATCAACATAACTTGCAAATGCAGCCAAATAGACAAGAAATCTACCCTGTTACCACACTAGCCCAGGCACATTTTTCTTCTATTTCCCTGAAGCAATGGGAAGCTCTTAACTTTTACAGTACTATTATTTATGACAAGTGAAGTGTGCCATAAATGCAGGGATGGAATGAGGCTGTTCAGCTGGAGTAAGATGCTCTTCAGATGGCTTCTCGGGGGAGAGTGAAATGTTTTTGCACCGCTAATTGCCTCATAAATTGGTTTTATTCTCGTGGCTGAGGATAACCTCCCCATTTAAAGTTCATAAAAGGACTCAATGTGCTAGTTGTTTTGGTCTCAGCAGTAGTAGGAGCTGGCTGTTGGACGGGCGGGCTGGTGTAGCAGCTTCAAGGTTAGGGGACAATGAGCAGCATGAAGGTTGTGCTAACATTTGCTCTGATCCAGGTCTTGAAGAGGTGATAAAATCTAAACAGGGATCTCATAAGGACATCCATAGTTCAAATCCCATCTGAGCCACAAACCCATTAGATGGCCTATTCTCAACTCCCGATCTGTAAAATAGGGCTCTACTTTACAGAGCTGTTATAAGGATTAATGAAATAATGTACAAGAAGTGCTCTGAACACTTGAAATGTCCTATAATTTCCATTATTGTATTTTAGCCTTGTGAGCCACCTAGGGGCAATGTTGGCTGAAAGGCATAGAAATGAACCGTAGCATAATTTGTCTAACAACTGCATTTATGAAACAGAACAAATTGCAGTTCTGAAATGTAGAATCCGGAGCGTTTCACTATTTTATATTTCTAGGCTTGCTGTGGAACCTTGAAGTCAAAGTTCAAGACTCTTGATGGACACACCCACTGTACCGCATGCTATGCCAAGATGTGAACAAGAAAGGTCTTCTACTCCAGAGATTGAAATCTCAGTGTGGCCTGCTTCGCTTCATGCTGTTATCACTAGTATAATTGCTGCTGCTGTTTTACAGCTATGGCTAGTGAGGAAAATCTAGTAACTATCTCCTCATAGATTATGCTCACCAGCCTTTGGATTTAAAATAAATGTTCAGTTGCAATAGTGCAGAGATTTATTGCAAAATTAGACCTGAGCAGGCATGTAGAACAAGTGTGTTCCACTGGGCTGCATGTAAATTCCACCAGTACAGGCTCAGGACCACAATAGCTCAAGGACTGCCTCTTTCCATACAAACCTACCCAGACCCTGCCACCTTCCTTCATGTGCCTCCTCCTTGAGGGGTCCGGATGATGGCAACACAAGAACGGGCCTTCTCTGCAGTGGCTCCCCATCCGTGGAATGCTCTCCCCAGAGAAGTTCGCCTAGTGCCTTTGTTATACACCTTTAGGCATCAGGCAAAAACATTCCTTTTTAACTAGGCCTTTGGCTGCTCTAATCAATATCCTGTACCCTTTAAAGTGTGGCTCTTTTGGGGGGTGTTATTGGATTATTGTTTTTATTGTTTTTGATATATTGTGACCTTTTTGTTGAACCGCCCTGAGACCTCTGAGTATAGGGCGGCATATCAAATCAATAAATAAAGAATAAATACAGGGATGGGGACCTTTGACCCTCCAGATATTGCTGGACTATAGCTCCCATTGTCCCTGATGTTGGCTGGGGCTGATGGGAGTCGGAGTCTACAATATCTGGAGAGCAACAGGTTCCCTATCCTTGGACTAGTGTAATGACAGTTGAACTCACTGCCACGCATCAGAAGTCTACATTTGTGCAAACTGAAGTGGCTTCAAGATTACTTTTAAGACAGAGCACAATTAGTTGCTGCAACCTTGGGCTCATCTACACATCTCTGCCCATTTATATGCCATGAAATGATACCCATGTGATACATGGGTTATGAAGGTCTGCATTCAGGCAGCACCAACTCTTCTTCTCTTTAATTTGGGCAGGTATTTATTTATTTTTTATGATCCTGACTTAACATATATTGTCTCAAGCCTGTGACAATTCCAGCATTCTCTAGAACACATTTTGAAAACTACTGCTCTCTAGACAATAAAATTTGCATTTGCAATACAGACATAGTAAAAGCAAACGGCACTTCTTTTTTAAAAAAAAAAACTTTTTTAAAACCCACACCCTTAGCTGTATTTAATTTTATCTAAATTGCATCCCATATTTTCACTAGATTCTTGAAACTCTTTAGCGCTAACATCAAGCTTTTGAATGGGAAGGGAACTGTAACTACTTATTTTTTGCAGGGGAGGGGAGCTCAAATGCCTTGCCCATGGACTTTAGGGGGTACAATCATATCCTCTGATTGAATCCCAATTAATTTCATTCTGGTGGCTGGCTGGGCTTAATTAAATAAAAATGTGAAGCAAGTTTAAGTAAGGGCAATTAAATGGAAATGCAGTGTGGCTGGATATGAATGCTGATTAACCTAATAACAGACAGCAATGCAGTTTTATGGGAGCTAAATGGTTTGTTTAATGGATAGAATGGCTTATAGTATATAATATACAAAGTCCTTAACAATAAACATTTAATTAGCAACCCCTCTTCCGTTTTTCTTCAATGTGCAGAGCAAAGCGGTTAATAAAAAAGTCACTGGATTGGAGTTATTTATGTCTTGGTAAAAACTAATCTCCAAACTGCACTGGTAGTAGCAAATAGAAAATGCCTATTTATCTGAGACTCTGTGGAGGGCTTGAAAAGGCTTGTACTTTATCGCATCGTATTTCACATTCTCCTCGGGCAGCATGCATGGGAGTCCTCTCGTTTCCTACTCACAGCAACCCTTGTAGATAGGTAAGAATGAGACTTGCTCAAGTCTATCTAAGCATGTTGGAGCTCAAACAAGCTTGCCAAGGCAGAAAAAGCCATTGCCTTCAGCACTGAAGGTTTCCCCCTTGAACATTTAGCCAGAGGAAGCATGCTATTCAGGCCCAGATTAAAGCAAGTGGAGGCCCTGGACTAGGGGACCTGAGGAGGCCCAAACTTAATAGGCTCTGATCACGAGAAACAAAACCCCATTCTCTACTTTAGCTACTCAAGGAAAGTAGAGCATAGTTGAAATAGAATCATGGCAAGAAAAATTGATAGACTATGCAGAACTGGCAAAATTGACACATAAGCTACGGGACAAGGATAACTGTGACTTTAAAGACAAATGGGAGCCCGTTAGAAAGTATTTGAAGAGGCAACAAATTGAATTGGACTCCTTGGCAGGTTTTGAATAAATATTCACAAACTTTTTATTGACAGTAATCAGTTAAATAATTGAAGGATTTATACAACTTTGTAACATGCAAAGAATAGCATTCACAGAGAAACCAAAGACTGGAACTGACGGAAGTCGGGGGCGGAGGGAGAAAAAATGGGTGGGAATTAAGGATGATATGTTTTTGGATAATATGTTTTGTTTAAATCTTCAATAAAAATTATTTTTAAAAAAGAAGATTAAAAAATATTATTTATGAATGAAAACATTCATATACAACATTCATAGGGGAATCATAACAATGTTATGCCATTACGCTATATACAAAGTTAGAACGGTTTCTTTTGAGCTCTTTTGGATGCAAACTTTTCAATTATATCATTATAATCAGTAAGTCATAGTCTATCATTTTCTATGCAGAGAATGCTTATTGACTGTAAATCATTCTTTATCCTTTTCAGTCTAGAAAATGATATTTTGTCAACACAGTTTGCAACCATTAAAAACAGTAACAATCTGAAAATTGTTTCCACATTTGGAAAAGCTGTCTGAATTTTCTCCTGGAATATTACTTGATATATATCTTGATGGCTGAAATTTTCTGTTTCAGGGTAAGCTTGTTTGACATATAGATGAAGGAGTTCCTTGACTAGACCAGAGGTTCCAAACTTATTTGGCTTACCGCCCCCTTTTCAGGGGAAAAATATTACTTTATATATTTATCTGTATTTCTACCTACATCCTACAACATCGTAAAGAAACTTGTTGTAAATAACTCATTGAAGTTTAAAATTATAAAATATTTATTAAAAGCAACCATAGTAACATTCACATTACACACAGAAAATTAAGATAATGGAGGATAATATTAAAATAAAAATTGTGAATAACATTAAAAATAGCCCTAATGAGAAGGATGAACCTGGTGCACTGCTATCAATTTATTAATGTTTGGCTTTATTGTTGTCAGCAGCATTCTTAAATCACTGTGATTAGCTATTTGCGGTCAGTTTCTTTTTAATAGTTAACAGATTTGTGACCACACTGAACCCACATTCCATTAAATATGATGAAGGAATTGACTAAACAGGCAGACAAGTTGCAATCCATTTCTTTGGCCTGGGTGAAGCTGAACCAGGGAAGGCGTTGTCACTGTCCCACAACAATGCCAGACCTAGCAGTAAGTGTCATTACACAACAGGTGAAACATGTAGGAGTGGTTTTTGCAAAAAACTCTTCTCTTCTCTTCTCTTCTTTCTTTATGCTTCCACCACCCCCTTATTTTTATTCAATGTCCCCCAATTGCACCCAAGGCTACCATCGCCCCCTGGATCATTCCAGCAACCCCCAGGGGGCAATATTACCTGCTTTGGGAAACACTGGACTGGATTAAGGTCAACATTCTTTGGATACTCTTGTATCAACCTAGTGATGCCATTGTGAATCTCTTCCTTGGTTGCTCGCAGGTTCACCAAAAAACGAAAAATTGCAGTTATGTTACTCTTCTGTCTAAGTTGGCTTCAGGACCATCCATGACACGGATAAATGGATTTATCATAAAGTTACCTCGTGGAGAAAGTTCATGGAGGGAAGACATGAATATTAGCTGTGCTTTAGTGAGCAGTCCAACCACCTTACTAGCTTGGTGTATCACTTACTGGCTAATCACAAACCAGCTAGCTTCATAGCCTTGCCACAGAGATGGGTAGTCCTTTATTAGCAGAAGCAGTCCAAGGCAAAGAGCCTGATCTTTTAAGTGCCAGCAGCAAGTTAATGAATCATAGGTTCTTACTAAGCAGCTGCCCCAGTCTGATTTATTTATAGCCTTGCAAATTGAAGAGAACACAGGACAGACTGATTGCCAATCACACTTAGGAGTTCATTTGGGCTGCTAATGAAGAGGAAAGGGACATGGTGGCTCAGTAGATGCTGTGATCTATTTGGCTTCAGGCACAAGTCAAAAGCTGCCAACCCCAAATCTGCAGCATCATTAATTTATGGTCCTACTGTGTGTCTTGCTTTGGCTACTGCCAAGGACACTCTGTGCGGAGGAGGTATCAGCATCATAAGGAGGGTGCAGAGGTTGATTGATTGAGCAAACATTCAATATTACTTTGAGACTTTTATTGCATTTAAACATAAGTTAAACTTAGTTATAGCACACCCCAAGTTGCAGAGAGATGGAAGTTAGTTACACCCTGAGCTGGTGACGAAAGATAGAATTGTTTAGTGTTTAATGAAGAGCAGCATGTGGAGCTTCTCATTGGAAAATCCCAAAATTCATCATCCTAGACCACAAATCTCACAATGAGAGTCCATTGTAGGAGGTGGCAAGTAGATCACCTGTGTAATTCTTATTATAGATTTGCCGGAAGCTGGTTAATCCAAAATCAAGGCCAATTCACACGATGCCTGGTGTGCACTGAAATATGGATTGAATGTGGCACTTAAGGTCAAATGTCAGTCTCCAGATCAATTGCTTTGCCACCCTGGTTAGCTCGAGCACTGATGCACTCAATTCACATCTTGGCATGACTCCTCCTAACGTTTTGCTTTAGTTCTGTGCTTGCTTTATTCAAGGCTATAATTTGTAACAGGTCTGTGTTGCATAAACACACCAATTTCTGGCTTTTAGTCATAGCTTTTCTGAAAGGTTATGGGTGATGTGGTGCTTGGCAGCATGCCTTGAGAAAACATTCCTGATCGAGCCACCATGAAGTCATGTTAGCAGGTTGCAGGACCAGTCTAGCCAGTGTGCATTGAAATAATGGGAAGCTTAAAAAATATATATTCCAAGTGTAAGGCATCAGGATTTCGGAAGCAAGCAAACAGAAAGTGTACGTGCATTTGTGAATCTCAAAACAAAATCAGCAGATAATTTCAGTCTCAAATAAAAGTAAATGTCATTGTTTCTTAGCTCTGTGAACTGGAATAATCTTCTCGTACTAAAGGGAAGGAGGAGACTGGCCCACTTCATCAAGGGCTTTCTGTGTGAATCCAGAACTGCATACCTCACTCAGCTTCCATGACTATGTTCTCTCCAATCCACTCCACTGTTATTTCTTATTATACCCCAACCTAATACAATTTACATTAAAAAAGCACCAGTAACTAAATAACAGTAGCACAGAACAGCAATACAAGAGGGGAGAAGACGTCTTCTCGACCAAAGGCCTTAGTAAAGAGTTGTCTTGACCAATTGTCAAGAGCATATCATGATGGCACAAGACATAGCAGAGGGGCAATTGTTCTACAATCTTGTGGCCACCACACAAGTCTTTTCACACACTGCCACCCCTTGACCAACAGAACCTCCCCTGCTGACCTTAATACTCAGGCATGTTGATGTAGAAGAAAGCTTGCTTTCAGATATTTGAGGCCTAAGTTATTTGCATGTTTTATATGTGGGTGTTCATGCCTCAAACTGAGCTTGGTAGTAAATTGGAAACCACTGCAGATCTTTCAACCTTCTTATTCAGACAGGCCTTTGAATACTTGGTGCATTTGACTTGGGAGAAAACTTGAGAGAAAAGCAGGGCATACATATATTAAAGAAATAATTACCATTTCCAAACTATCCTAAAGGGCAACCCCACTTAGAGCAGTAGTCCACCCCAAAAGTTAATAGCTAGTGCGGCCAACTTTCTGACAGTAAGAGCTGTTCGACAGTGGAACCAACTCCCTCGAGAGGTTGTGGACTCTCCCCCCTCCCCCCCCGCCAGAGGCTTTTAAGCAGAGGCCATTTGTCATGGATGCTTTGGCCGAGATTCCTGCATTGCAAGGAGTTGGGCCAGATGATCATCAGGGTCCCTTCCAAGTCTACAATTCTATGATACTATGATACTTTGATTCTATGAAATCCATAGATCTGTGATCTTGCAAAGGTTGACAACAGTACTTTGTGCACAGGTATAAAGATATGTGTGTAAGAGACAATGCAAAAACAACAGTACACAAGGAAGCAGGATGACACAAAATTATATTTCTGAACATTCGGGATAAATAAATCCATAATTCCATTAAGTACATGTCACTAAAAGTAGGAGTCACAGTTCTCAGTACACCAGAATCTTTTTTTCTTTTCTTTTTGCAGAACAAAAGGAAACGCCACCCAAAATATCAGGTGTTCTGTGAGTTACAGGATCAAAGTGGCTGAAATAACAGAAGAATTTTTTTTTTTAAGAAAGCAAGTACAGAGAGTCAAACTCATTGAGTTAGAGGGGTGTTGGAAAGCAGGGATACGATCCAGAAAGCCTCAAATATGAATATTCTGTCTGGCTGCAGGTGACAGAATTACATAGGCAGAAGAGGTCAAAATATAATTGCAATTTCCCATGCATTTGTATTTTCTAACAATACAGAATCCCCAGCTTTATTGGGTGTCCCCACAGCAAAAATAAATAGGGGTGACATGGAGGATCGAAGTATGACATGTTAAAAGGCTATCAACTTTTAAAGGACAGAGTTTGTATACCTTATACCATAGCAAAGGGAAGAAGGAAGAGTTTGATTTACTGCTCAGGGAAACTCATTAAGCAGGGAGACATTCAGGCCAAGAAAGATTACCTAAACCTTATCACCTTGTCTCTGGTTTGACCAGCTCTAGCTAATATAGCATCACCCCATTCACTTCCACCCAAAATCCACTCTCTAAATGCCACATTTAATATATCATTCTCTCCCTAGGAAGCCACTCTGATTGTTGGTACCTCCACACATTCCAACCCCTGACAATGGGAGTTTTACTTTTTATCTTATTTTAACCATGTGTATATGGTTCAGAGTGGCCTGGCCATTCATATGCTACAAAGGCCATGAAGAAGCCATGTACCAGTTGGAATGCTCTTCTTCACAGCCTCCCTATATTATTGGGAAAGCTAGACTCCAGTTAGCAAAGATGCAGCCATGGCTTCCAACTGAGACCTATCACAAGTATTATGTTTTTCTTCCATGTGAGCAGAAGCAAATAACTCATGTCCCAACCCTAGGATGTAGCTTTCCAGAGGAAAAATCCTCCTTTTTCCAACCTGGTAGCTTCAAAACATTATTGAAAAGCTGGTGTTTACTAGAGCACCGAGGGGAACTGTGAGAATCCACTCTCTGATGCTCAACATTAAAGAGCTCTTGCAATCCTAAAACACTGAGGCTGTACTCTGCCCAGTCATTATTCCCTTAGCTGCTCACCTGCAGCAGATGGGGAGGACCTTATTTAAACATGGAAATTGGCTACGTTCGGTGTTCAACTCTTCTTGACCTATGAACAGCGCTCTTAAACCACAACTGAACTCTTGGGTTCATATAAAGGCTGGAATCCCTAATCCTACAGCAGTCATTTTTAGTTACCTTTTGCCAGTAGCACAATATGCTCACAAACTGTTGATCAGTGAAGGGTGGTTCTCAAAAAAAATCCTATATTGAAGTCACTAGGGAGTTTGCAGTGATATTTGACCAAGGAGCCAAACAAGAGTAATTTTCCAATTTGTTCCAAGACTAAAGTTGGTTCATATGCTCAGCAGAGAAGATTACATTTTCCTGGAGTCATTATGGGAAGCTATTTATCTTTAAATAGGCGGTTTTCACAAGCCACCATGCTTTTTTCTGAATACATAGTGCTTGTAATGCTCTTTCAGAATCTTTAGAGTTATACCACTGGCTAAATGACTCACCTTTTACCAAATTTTCCTATGGTATATCTACAACCTGGCCCTTGTTGTGAGAGTCTGAAGTCTGAATGATATGGAATCATGCCGTGCCAAGAGGGACTTGTTTCAGGGAGGTGTCAGGTGACTGTTGAGAACCTGAAGAACTTTCAGCTTCTTCAGGATGCAACAAGGCCCAAGCATAGATAGTGCTTTGTAGAAGGTGCTTAATGCTGCAATCCTATACATATTTTCCTGGAGAATAAGTCTAACTGAAATTAATGTAGCTTACTTCAGAGCAGGTGTGTATTGGATTGCACCAAGCTTTAAATATGCTTACCAAAATGATGCCACCATGCCCAAAATGCACAGTAATTTAATTGCAAGTGTGAAGATTGCAATGAACACATTTGAGCAAGGGATGCTGTCAATTCTCCTTTCCCCTGGAAGCACACTTTTTACCCTTCAGGCAATTATCACAATAATGGTCAAAAGAAATACACAACTACATCACTTATTTTCCTAACTTCACTTTCTCATCCATCAGGACATACTAAAAACCCACACAAGATACGGCAGCAACTCAGTTAAAGAAATTTTGAATCAGTGTACATTTCATTCAACAGGTGGAATTGGCATTCCTGCATCAAGAAGAGATGGTGCAGGAATGAGTGTCATTGCAGGCATCATCTCAGAGGAAACACCCTTCCTGTGTAGGAGAGGATGGAGAACGTCTCTTTTGGAACTTAATCCAGACAAAATGGACGTGCTGTGGACTGTGAAATCTGCAAATCTGGATGGTGGTACACACCTGGTAGTGGATGGCATTGCACTCTACCTAAAGGTCCAAGTACCAGAGTTTGGCCTATAGGTTAGCTGTTCACTTCTGGGGTGAATTTAAGGTTCTGCTATGCTATTAACCTTTTAAATGCCTAAACGGTTTGGGACCAGGCTATCTCAAGGACTACCTGCATCCGTGTGCCCTTGCCTGAGCTTTAAGATCAGCATGTGAAGTCCTGTTCTCCAATACATGGCAAAAGTTGTTAGGTTTCTGGGTACCCAGGACAGGAGAAACCCTTTTCTGTTGTGGTCCTGTATCCTTGGAATGGCCTCCTCATGGAAATACATGTGGCCTCATCTCTCTTGGCCTTTACAAAAGCAGGTCTACATTTAGGTGTTTCTATGGTTCCTTTACGTAAGAACTGTTTGTTTCATCTCTTGCTGCTATTTTTGTTCTGTCACTTATAGCTATATTTGAAATGTTAATGTTGTAGTGTCTTAATATTGTGTGTAATCCACCTTAGGAGAGTAGACACCCTAAAAGGTTTTTTTAAAAAAAAACCTATTTAAATAATAATAAAAAGAAACAGAATGCTTCTTTTGAGATGGTGCTTGCCATCTGCAATATATAATATAATCTGTTGCTTGATTGATTGAGGGCACAATTTTTAGTCAATTAAAAATATTTTAATTGATTACTCTAGCTGATCAATTAAGCACTGCATCCCTCATACATACACCCTCCATTCTAACACTAGGCTTGATATCCATCACTATGTGATATCAAATTTCCTTTGTACCATTATTTCTTCAGCGGGACATGAAAGCTCATCAATACTACAAGAGAGACTTAACAGGTCACAAACATTCAGTACAAAGGAGCCACAGTGAGTTGCTTGCAAATTTAGAATGAGTCCAGAGACTAGCAAACTGAAAGTATATTGCCTCTCTCATTTTTCTTTTCTCATTTCAGCACATCTGAATAGGGCATGCTGTGAACATAGCAGTCCATGCATTCTGAAAGCTAAATCCTGCCAATAATCACTTCTGGGATGTGAATGAATAGTGGAGTCTATAAGGGAGCTTCTCACCATCCTCTACCATAGGTAGTAACTGCTAAACTCTTCTCCTCATGCCCACCCCTTACTGATTTACAGTAAATAAATTATCCTGCTATGGAACAGGAAACAGTTCAATATTGCCCATCAGTGCTGTGTGCATCAGCTTTTGGTAGGTGGGGCAAGCAAGGATATATTTCATGCTGGGATGCTTAAAATAATGAAAACAAAATTCCTGCTTCTTTGCCCAAGCCCAGATAAAATTTCCACACTGCATTTTGTTTCTAAGACACCGTGCGTAGGAAGAAGCATCATTTACTGAGTGTATGCCTACCTCTAAGCATCTCAGACCAAAATAAAGCTAAACTTTTTTTAATTAAAAAAGCAGTTTTTTAGGGGGGGAAATGGCAATGCCTTCTGATGACACTTCCAAACTGAACAGACACACATGACCAAACATAACAAACCAAGCTTCTTATATTGGCATCATTTCTGTGTTAGAAACTACCCGTTCACACCATCATTTTTGAAGCAGATGTGTCTATTACTTCATGCTAATCGGATACAAATTGTGGCCTCCCAGAATGTACACAAATAGCCAAAAAGATGCATGTTTCCTCCATGTAATTTCATCCATCAAAAGGATATCATATCTAGGAAACATACAGTGTGTAAAGCAACCTTATAAGTAAGACCAAGCTGCACATCCAACTTTTAACCAAGGTGGGAGGAAAATGTTGATAGCAGGGGCAGGGAATGTTTGTAATTGATTCAAAGCATTGGGTTGTAGCCAATGGATTGGTACCATTCTTGCAATGACTTGCACCTGCACAACAAGACTTCATCTTCCTCCCCCCACCTGCTTTGGTGGAAGGCTGCTGATACCTTTAAGAATTCTTCTTAAAACAAATGCATGGTATATTTTTCCAGTGTGGTGCCCTCAACATGCTTTTGGACTCCACTTGACATCTTCTCTGGCTGCAACATCTGGAGGGCACCAGAGTGGCTACCCCCTCTTCTAGGGATTATGATAAGGCACATAAAACATTTTCTTTTCTGGAGTTGCATCACGTTTGGAAGTAGCCCATGAGCTGTCCTCTTCCTAGGGCATATTTACACTACAGAGTCCCTTAGACCAGTTTAATAGGAATTCCTTCTCTCTAGGGAATTGTAGGACCCATAGTTCTGGAGGGAGGGCACTGGGAATCAGAATTTGCAGCATCCTCAAGAAATTATGTATTTGGATGGTTTGGGCAGGCTGTAACAATTTAACTGATATGACACCTATGGGTTATCTCCAATGAAGTTGCCCAGTTAGTATAAAGAGTCTCAGAAAAACAATGGGACTTCCTTCCCCCTCTGCCAAAAAAAAACCCAACAAACCTGTTCTGGGGTTTCCCCTCAACCCTCTGGAGCAGATCTGAAGTTGTGCTGAAAGAGAGGGAGGAGATGTTCCACTGCTCAAGCAGCAACCCTTGCACCAATGGACAATTTTATTGGATGCAATCCAATATAAATTTTGGATATACCCTATCTGCAGATATTTTTGAACAGTCAGGATTTGTCTAGTTTTCCCCAATCTTTAAAACAAATGGGTCATTCACTAGTTGCCTGTTTACACTGGGCAAATCTATCTGCCTTTTCTTTCAGGGTACCTGCTTTCCACAACCATTTAGTAACATCGCTGAGCATTGTGTGTACAGTATATCTTGTAGAAGATCCAGGCCATATGTTTTTTATTTAGTTGAATAACTCCCCCTTTATTGAGCAGATTTCTTCAGGAGCAAATAGTGATCAGTGAGACAGACCCCTTTCCCTGTTGCAGCAACTGAAGAAAATTTAATAAGACCTGAAAACTACAAGCTTATCAACCGTTCTTTTAAAGGCTAAGAGCTATACCATTTTGTACAGCTTCAGAATAAAGCATCATTAAAGACATAATACAGTACTGGATGGCTGTTTTTCCACAACAAAATGAAAAGCTGATCAGAAACGTTTTTGCAATACTTGCCTGAAAAATAAAAACACAGAGACCAAACAAAAAGAGACAATGATTAGAAATCTACACAAATACCTATGCACTAGCAGCTACAGAAGCGGTTTAGCAGTATAATCCTACACGTTTACTTAAAAGTAGGTTCCATTGAATTCAATGAGGCGTACTTCCAGGTAAGTGAGTACAGGATCACAGCCTAAATGTTACACCATGAATCTGGCAATTATCTTTTTAAAATAAAATCCACAGGGTTGGGGTCCCCCCCCTTGTTTCTTCATAAAAATAGATTTTACAATGAGACCTTCCTTACAGGATAAACATATTTTTAAAATTGATATTCCTTTAGATATGCCTTCCAATATTGCCCTTCAAAGGAGGACAACTTGTTTTACAAATGCATAAAAATATAGAGTGTTTTTTTAGGAGAGGCTGTAAATGATGCAAGAATTGGGATATGCTACTGCAACCATCAACAACACAGCAACGTACAACCTTGTGGTGGGCTAGTTTTAACAGACAGCAGCTCTGGAATACAGAGGAATTTAAACAATGCAACTTTGGCTGAAGGAAGGGAGCATCACAAAATCTAGAATGTGTTGGGGTGGAGGGTTAAGACCCACTGAGCCATTAAAAAAAAAAATTCAAAACACTGTTATGAAGAATAATTCCATGAGACACAGATAAAGTGGTTGTAACTGCATATGCAGTTGTGACTAATCTACAACACACACACACACACACTCCCCATATCCTTGGGGTTTTTTGTGTGCACTCTTGGCTGTGCAGCAATTCTGGATAATGAATTATATCCACAATGCAAAATTGGACCATTCACTTTTTACTGGGTGAAAGAAAGCTTTGCACCTGAATTCTGTCACACACCCTCCGATTATATAAGCTAAGCTGGTCTGATTTTTTTACATATATATATATATATATATATGGTTTTGGTGTCCTCGGGTGTCTTCCCGTGTAAAAGTTGGGGTGTCTAGGCGACGTTTCGACGAGGTCTCACTCGTCATCTTCAGGCTGGTGCTTTCGGCTTCTTGTTACTGGAACAGAGCGGGATCTCAATGTTTGAGTTCCTATAAATACTGTAGAGGGGGTGTGGTGTCTAGCCTCCAATGTTCTGGGCAGAGAGGAAGTTCCCAGGCTAGTGTGCCTTTTCTTCTTTTGTTCCTTAATTACTTGAGAGATACCTTGAGTGATTTCTTGAGTGATATCCTGAGTACCACTTAGGTGGGTCATTAGGTGTGGATTAGTTGCTAAAGTCTTTGTGTCTTGACCTCTTGAACTTTGTGAAGAGTTTTCCTGAGAAGATGGCTGTATTGCACTTAGTTGTGCTTTGGCTTGGCTTCGTGTATAGGGGCGAGCTGTGGTTTTGTGGCTTGTGTCAGCCAGATCTGTGTAGGGATTGCAGGGGGGTGCAGCATCCGGAGGTGCCACCATGGATTGGCTACTGGATGGTGTCAGTAATTCATCTGTGGAGAGGGTCTGGGTTTGGGTCTGGTGTGGTTGATTGGTGTTGGCGTTCTGTGTGCCTCTGGATCTGGTGTCAGTTTTTGTGGGGAGGGCTAATTTCCAGATGTCTGGCAAGCGGGATGTGTCGTCACGCTTGTTCATGTTGTGAGGGTGTTTCTCTATCTCGATGGCTTCCATGATTATTCTCTTGTGGTGATGTTCCGTGTTAAAGAGCAATTTGGAATCTGCAAAATTAATTTCGTGTCCTGTTTCTTTCATGTGTTGGAAAAGAGAGGAAGTTTTTTCTTCTTTTTTGACGGCATTCTTGTGTTCTGCGATACGTGCATTTATTCGTCTGTTTGTTTGTCCAATGTACGTGGCTGGGCAGACTTTGCAGGGTATTTCATAGATCCCTTGGTTTTCCAACTGGATTTTATCCTTGGGGTTTCTGAGGATATTGGCTATTTTTTGGTTGGTGCAAAAAATAGATGAATTACTGACACCATCCAGTAGCCAATCCATGGTGGCACCTCCGGATGCTGCACCCCCCTGCAATCCCTACACAGATCTGGCTGACACAAGCCACAAAACCACAGCTCGCCCCTATACACGAAGCCAAGCCAAAGCACAACTAAGTGCAATACAGCCATCTTCTCAGGAAAACTCTTCACAAAGTTCAAGAGGTCAAGACACAAAGACTTTAGCAACTAATCCACACCTAATGACCCACCTAAGTGGTACTCAGGATATCACTCAAGAAATCACTCAAGGTATCTCTCAAGTAATTAAGGAACAAAAGAAGAAAAGGCACACTAGCCTGGGAACTTCCTCTCTGCCCAGAACATTGGAGGCTAGACACCACACCCCCTCTACAGTATTTATAGGAACTCAAACATTGAGATCCCGCTCTGTTCCAGTAACAAGAAGCCGAAAGCACCAGCCTGAAGATGACGAGTGAGACCTCGTCGAAACGTCGCCTAGACACCCCAACTTTTACACGGGAAGACACCCGAGGACACCAAAACCTGCATTCCTGCACCCGTGAAAATCTACGAAAGCATATATAAAATTAGCAAAATCCTCCATA
Organism: Podarcis gaigeae; assembly: GCF_964106915.1. Taxonomy (NCBI): domain Eukaryota; kingdom Metazoa; phylum Chordata; class Lepidosauria; order Squamata; family Lacertidae; genus Podarcis; species Podarcis gaigeae. The sequence continues at coordinate 88,443,242 of NC_139678.1, read as the reverse complement.
AACACAATATCAAAACAGCCTTTTGCACCAACCAAAAAATAGCCAATATCCTCAGAAACCCCAAGGATAAAATCCAGTTGGAAAACCAAGGGATCTATGAAATACCCTGCAAAGTCTGCCCAGCCACGTACATTGGACAAACAAACAGACGAATAAATGCACGTATCGCAGAACACAAGAATGCCGTCAAAAAAGAAGAAAAAACTTCCTCTCTTTTCCAACACATGAAAGAAACAGGACACGAAATTAATTTTGCAGATTCCAAATTGCTCTTTAACACGGAACATCACCACAAGAGAATAATCATGGAAGCCATCGAGATAGAGAAACACCCTCACAACATGAACAAGCGTGACGACACATCCCGCTTGCCAGACATCTGGAAATTAGCCCTCCCCACAAAAACTGACACCAGATCCAGAGGCACACAGAACGCCAACACCAATCAACCACACCAGACCCAAACCCAGACCCTCTCCACAGATGAATTACTGACACCATCCAGTAGCCAATCCATGGTGGCACCTCCGGATGCTGCACCCCCCTGCAATCCCTACACAGATCTGGCTAGACACCCCAACTTTTACACGGGAAGACACCCGAGGACACCAAAACCTGCATATATATATATATATATATATTGGTGTAACTTAGCATACCATGCTTTGCTAAAAGCAAAACAAAATTTTTTGCTAAAAGCAGTTTATCTTTTATAAGATTAGTCAATACAACAGATTCCAATGTATTCCAGTGCAGGAGGAGGTAGCCTGTTCTAAAGCAATCCCTTCAAAGCAAATAAGAAATAAAATAGAAAAAAAATCCAAAGTGGAACTTGGAAGTAAATGAACCCAGCCATAAAAGGATGTGAAGAGCTCAGTAGCTGTGTCAGCTATTCAAGTAACACTGCAGGATTCAGTTGTGTCGGGAGAAAACCAACTTGTTGCCACTAATACTTAGAGCACTGTTAACAATAAAAACTGCCTAGCAACTTAGCAATACACATAACAAAACAAAACAGGAGCAATGGAGGCAATATGAGGTCAACTGTATAAATGGCAGGAGTGGTTTTCCAACTGTCTACCATGCAGAAACTTTTTCTACCTTTTATTCGGCTACCCCTGCATATATGCTCTGTAAGCCCGTGGCCTTGCAAAAAAAAGGGGGGTCCAGGGCACGTTCTAGGGTGCACATCCAATTCAACAGTGCACTTGGCCTGGCATGAACAGACAGTGCACCCTAGACAACACCCAGCTCCGCACTGTAATTGTGGGCAAGCTGACGTTGGCCCTCTTGTTATAGGCCTTCCCCCTAAAAAGCTCATGGCAGCCTTCTGAGGAAGAGGGTTTCCTAAAATAAAAGTTGAAAAAGTACCATGCTGGCAGGTTATGTTGCAAAGGTTTAAAAATAAGAAAGTTCAATCCACTGTGTTTGTTTGTTTGTTTGTTTGTTTGTTTGTTTGTTTGTTTGAAAAATCATGCATTAATATTTTCCCACCTTAATCCTATGAGCCATTGCACTGGGAAATAAATGTTTAGGATGGGTGGAGTGCAATAACTGCTGTGCCAGCAGTTTGCTTTCCACAAACAATGATCTTGCAAGAAGTGGTAGGAGGCTGCAACAGTAAAAGGGTGTGTTACTTGCCTCCAGTGTCAAGATTGCTAGTGCACAACACAGGATCAGAGACATGGCAGGTGTAGCACTGGATCTTCTTTATCTTTGTGGCTGCCCAGAAAGGCTCCCTTCTCCAGAGCCAGCCACACAGGTACAACTGAATGGGCTGGTATTAACTTCTTATCATGGAGCAGCAATTGATAGGTGACACAGCTGCTTGGATTTGCCAAGCGTAGGGCAGACATCAGTGCAAGTTACTACACACAGCTGCAGCCGCTCAAAACTTCTAAGTTCAAGCTGTTCAGGCTGTTCACAAACTGCAGGTGAGATAAAACAAATGAATGGGGGGGGCGAGGGACGTGCGGTTGCCTGCAGTTCTCCAAAATATGGAAGAAACAAAAACTGCAAATGTCTTTCCCCGTGTTAGTATTTTACAGCGCCTCTCTCTCCACCCTAGCCTTTCAAATGCAGTAAAATTATTTTAGATGCCCATTCCAAATTCAGTTTAACGAAACAGCAACAGAGTGGGTTTTTTTAATAATAATTTAAAAAATCAAATGAAGTCATGTTTATACTTTTACAGTATCTTTTTTCAAAGAAAAGGAAGTGCCAATATACTATATCAAAACACATATTTGAAGGAGCTTTGGATCAGGCGTCACTTCCTCCTTTTTCTTTCCGATGTGCATCTGCAGGTAATTTTGTTTGCACTATATGTAGAAAATCACAGTTCTTGTTGCATCCCCCCCAAGGATGAACAAACACGCACGCGCACACACACACACATATATATAATCATAATTTGTGAACACTGTACACTAAATATTTCTTTTCAACAGCATGACAGGCATTGGGCTTATGGCAGCAGGTGTGAATAATGTGCAGGGTCTGAAATCTAGGGGATGCCATATAAGCAGCCTCAGACACAAGACAGGTTGACTGCACCTTCCCACAAGGTAAACTTAAGAGTATGTCATTTCAGAGTAATGGGGCAGTTAGTATTTTGAGGCTTATGATGCTGGAGTTACCCTAAGTCCAACTCACACAAAACGATGCAGCCACTTTGGTGGCAAACCTCCTGAACACCAACACTGTTCAAATTAAAAAGGGGGAAAAGTTGTTGTTGTTTTTCAACCTGTCTTTCTTTATTACCTATATATTTGATAACAACACTTTGAATTCAATGTACTTCTAAAAGCTTGTTTTCTGTGAAGAATCCAACCTTTAGGCTTCTCTTCCCTTTAAAATTCTCTCTATTACTTTTAGACTTTCCCCAGGGCAAGAGGGAGAGAGGAAACACCTCTGCTTTCTCAATGCAGAGAAGCCACCTAGAAGCCTCAGGACCTCACTGCACCCGCTCCGTGAAATTCTCTGGGAAAACTCCTCGGCATTGGTCAAGTTCTTTGTGCTGAAGCCAATCAGATTCTTTCACACCCATCAGCCATCCTTCATCCTGCCAGGGAGAGAAAGGGAAAGGCAGACAAAAGGTTTGTACAGAGTGAAAAACAAGCAGGAGGGCAGCCTAGGATTCTTAGGTCACTGATCACAACCTTGTGCAAATAAGGCAATCAGTTATTTATTGGTGATAAGTTTGTTATCATCTATTATTGTGGTTTTGAAGCATCACTGTGCTGCTTTTGCATACACTTGAGCTTTCACTGAACTTTGCACATTTTCCTCCTCATGGGTATATATACCTGTCAGCTGAGGACAACACTCCATGCTTCTGAAGAAGTGAACTCTAGGTCATGAAAGGTAACAGCACAATACATTTGCTAGTCTTTAGGGTGCTATAAGATTCTGTTATTGTTTCTGGATACACTGGGTTGTATCCAATGCTGTGCAAGCAGAGTTCTGCTTATGCAGCAGGACTTCCTCTTCCCTCTAGGAGCACCCAAAATCTGCTCTGGAGGTTCCCACAATTCTCTGGAGTAGATTCAATGATGCACAAGGAGTGTTCAAGCAGAAGTCTGTTGTGCGAGCAGAACAGCAGAACTTAATATGACCCATTATGTTTCCTAAGCTCCATTGATTTTGGTTTTTTGCCTGTCTTGAAATTTTCATTTGACAAATTCAAGCCTTATCTGAAGATGAAGGTACTTAGCTGCACATGTAAGGTCCTGCCCACCTGTCAACGTTGACCCACAGAGGATGGGGGAATTAGGGATCCAGCCTGCTGCCTAAATCTAGTTCCCCACTTCTGCTCTAAAGTCACTTAGGAGCTAACTACAATGGAGAAGAGAAGACATTTTTAAAGGTGCTATTTGCTAAGAAGAGAAATTCCTAATATGTTATCACTTTAGGAAGAGAGCTTGTCTATGAACAAAATAAAACTCTCTCTCTCTCTCTCTCTCTCTCTCTCTCTCTCTCTCTCTCTCTCTCAACACTATGGCATCTCCTAGGAAGCTGTTATGGTGAAAAACATCTTGGTCATTTCCGCTCATGAGGTACAAAGTGGCTCTTGCATCAAGAGTATCTAAAGGCTATTGAGGCCTTGCATAAGAAAATGTCCATTGTTTGCATAAGGCACTCAGGAAACAGGACTGAATGCTTCCAGTTTCTAGAGTGCTCTGATCTGCTAGTGATGGTGACACACAAGAGGCACATAGGGTTGTGAGGGATTGAAGAGCCACTACTATTTCTGCGGCAGGGTCCCACTCTCCAGCACCCACCCAATCACAACATGATTTAGCCCCTGAGAAGAAGTCTTCTCACCCTTTGTGCTGATTGGAGCCAATCAGAGGAGAGGTTTGAAAAGTAAGGAAGAGGTGCCTTTGTAAGGAGCTAGCAGGGCCTCTCAGACAGCTTTGTAGGCTTCAGCTGGCTTGTGGGGGGCAGGTTGGCCACCCCTGCTCTATACTAATCATTTCAAAGAATCAAGCAGACAGTTACTTCAGAGATTCTGGTTTTGCAAGACATCATCTCCATTCATCTGCTGGCTGCTTGAAGGTGTCACACACACACAGGAAAACGGGGTTTTCAAACAAAGTCTTTCTGGTTCAGATCCAGTGTTCTACATACTATATGACACTGGTGTGTGAAGCAAAAAAAGATAATAAATCCCACATGCTCTCCTTACCTGCTCCTCTGGGTTGTCAAATGGAATCACCAGGACAACATCTCCAGCCTTCAGTTGTAGCTCATCACTGTCAGTGGCTGCATAGTCATGCATGGCTTGTGCCTGCAAAGAAATAATGACTCCAGTGAAGGGAGAGAGCTTGCTCCATTTCATGAAGAAAGGGTGATGCATACAGCTCCTGTCCACTTTTACCCAAACCAACAAGTGAAAACATGATTATCTATCCGCTATCCCACCTCCTCTTGTCCTGCAAAGTTATTGTTTTGTTTGCTAATATGTTTTGTATTTCTGTGTTTTTATATTGTAAGCCCCACTGTGATCCTTAAACAAATGACATTATAGACATTTAATAAATAAAAATAAAATAAATTTGAACCAGAGAAGCTCTGTGGTAGGATGAGTTTCTCCGAAGGGTGTAAAGGAGGGGAGACACAACTGGTTGTTTTCTTTTGTTATTTCACCAAATAAGTTAGAAAAAGAGATACCTGGGACAGTGCTTGAATTATAAGGGGGCAGAAATGGTCCAGCTCATGTATCTTTTGTGACAGTCCTCTATGCTACTATGAAGGCTATGTTTTTGGCTAACATTGAGGAAACAACAGATCCTAACTTGTTGGAAGCCACCCATACTATGAGTAGCAGCATGCACAAGGTTTCTCGATGCACTAAATGATGCTTGATCCTGTCTCTTCCCTTTGGCTTGCCCTTACTCTTCACTTAACTGACAAGGAAACACAAATTCATTTTAATGGACAACGGTGTGGAATGTGTGCTCGGCTGAGGTAAATGTAATTCCTCACACTCACCTTAAACAGGAAACCTGGTGGCATGTCAGCCCTTTCAGAAGCGGCTCCACTTTCAACTGTTCCATTGACTGTGGCTGGGAAGGTCTCCACAACTACAGCAGGCAGAGAGCTCTAAGCATAGCAGTGAAGGGAGGCAAAGAAAACACAAGAAGGAACACTTGAAACAAGACACTTGGCAAAATGAGACCCCACTGCACTAAACTGGTTCACCCCATTATTCAAAAATTCAACGCCAATGTATTGTGTGTTTTTCCTCCACCACGTGGATGTTACAATTTATGGCCCAGAGTAGCCATTAAGGTGAAGAGAATGACTCATGACAAGATGGGAATTTTAAAAAGGGAATCACAGACAGTGGCAAATATTAGAGGGAAAATCAGGGTGGTATAAAGATTATGGAACACACAGCAGGTGTCTGTCACAAGGGTGAGAGGAGATATAGGTTCATAGTAAGAGGCAAAAGTTCTTCTAAATCTTTTTTTCCCCTTTCCTTGATCTGAAATTGCTACCTGTCTTCTTCTTGGTGGCCTCTGACCTCTACGTCCTCAGCATCATTTTCATGCACAAGAACTAACAACTCAGTGACCTCGTAAGAGCAACAAATTTGATGCCTCTGGCCAAATTTCTTAGCAGAGCCAGACATGGTGAGAAAGTGGAATCAAAACTTAGGGAGGGGAAATGAGAAAGGGTTCTGTGCTTTTAGCCTTCATGGTTTGCCTGGAGGGATCTGTCAGAGCAACAAAGGCTGTTGGGTGACATGAAAGAGCCAGGGTGGTGATTAACTGGGACTGGGGAGAACAGTGGAGATATTCTTTCTGATTCAGACCACTTGCAACTGCTGCTGCTACATGCTTAGCTGTTTGCATCAAAGGGGACATTTTTCTTCTGGAAGACCACCTGCAGATAATTAAAGGGCTTTGTTCAACAGTCACAACCCAGCAAATTGGGCCCCTCCATCAAGGATTCTGTACTACTTAAAGAACAGAAGCTACAACAGTGTCGCTTTGACGGGCTCCCATCTGACTGAGTTAAGTGAAACAGTGATTATATATTGTGTGCCAGCAACATGGGAGAAAGAGATCCCACCGCCACCACCCCTCTCCCTTGCCTATGGTCTTACTGAGGCAGATCCTGAGTCAGTTTCGGTTTTAGCTGCTTCAGCTCCAGCTGCTACTGCTTCTTTGCCAGCTGCCTCAGCACCAGCAGGAGTGGCTTCTGTGGGCTGCAACACAAAAGCCAGTTAAACTCCTGGAACCCCAGCATGCCCAAGAGAGCATGACCTGCCACATCTTTAGGCCTTGCCAGAATTATGAGCATCTGCAGCTCAGTGCTGAGCGGAGTCTGAGTCCTGAGCTGGACTGCAGCACCCACACTCTTAAAACAGTCAGGTATCGGCACCAGTTGGGTATCCCAAGTCCATGTGTTGGCACAGATCCAAGCTGCACCACTTTGAGGAAGAGCAAATGACCCTGGGCTGGAATGTAATCTGGAGCTCATTGAGTTGGCTGCTTATTAAGTCCTTGTGGTTGCGCTATGTGGGTCAGTCTCACCCATCTCAGATATTTTTCATGAGTCAAGTTTAAAGGAGGCGCACCTTTGAAGGGTTTCCTGCACCATTTGCGTTAAATCGGATCCTCTTCATGGAGGGTACGCATTGCGATCGGGCCTCCGAGCATCTCCCATCTGCTGGGGTGGCAGGGCTATGGTCGTTTTGCATGTTTCCTGGACCCTAAAGCCAATGGCATGGCTTAGGGGGTGGCTGCAAAACTTTATTTATGCCCTGCGTGTTGTTCGCTGGTCCTCATTGCCTTCGCGCAGAGGAACGCCCACCCGCCCACCCTTTATCTTGGTGCACTTGGCCTTGCTGTGGACTTTGTTGGTCACCTTTTTTGCAACAGGGGCCTGGTAGGAATTTTTCCATTTGGCAGATTGGCATGGCCATTTGGTTTTTGCCTACCACGTAGCAATTGTCACAACTTTGTAAAGTCTGGCAGTTAGGCATTGGATCAGTGATATGTGGGGAGGGGGGTGGCCATCACCTGCCCCTCCAAGGTTAAGGGTATCCCATTAAAGGAATCAGTGGTTGGCCTGGATCTTGTTTGAAACCCCATGGTAGGAACTAGGGCCATACCAGGACCCCACGGAGACACCGGGGGAGCTCAAGTCGGTCCTCACCGGCAGGGCTCCCTCTGGCGGTGTTTCACCCTTTTATCAGATTCCCTGCGAAGCAGATGGGAGTCTGATATAGTCGGGTGAACCCAATGCCTAAGCCAATACCACTCACATTCTGTATTTAATAAAGTTGTGGCCTAAATTTTGCCAATAACTTAAACTAAAATCCTGTGTATCTTCATTTGGCGGGGTATGTTTGCGGGTTTCGAAGCACAGCTTGGGTTATGAAAATGATCCAGCTAATAAAGGTTTCGCATTTGCATTACGACGCAGCTTGAAGCAAGAGCTATTTAAAAACCTCACATTTGAAAACAACCTCATGTTCTCAAGTATTCCAGTGCTGACCCTGTCTTTTTCCACATAAGCCAACAGTGTGCCCAGAAGGTTCTATCTTCCGCATGATTGCATAGTTCCTACCGTTTCTTTTATGGCTGCGAAAAACTGCTGTATCTCATCATACAGTAACATAGCTTCAAAAACTGACGCACTTCACCTTGAGTAAAACATTTGAACGTGGCTGACAAAATTCTCGCTTGCAGGACTAGGAAAGGAAAGTCTGATGAAATCTGGCAGTGCGTTTCCTAATAACAGCAGACCCTTATAACAACAGAAGCTGTCTTTTGGACCAGGGTCAACTGGTCACCAAGTTCACTGTTCTAAGTCAGCAGCAGTTACAATAATAGACCATCAGATCAGATATGAAGATGGCATACACCCTGCCGATCAGTTATACCACATAAGGCTGTGCAGAGTTAGCAGCATATAGTGAGAATCAATGCTATCAAAGACTGCCACCACCTGGCCACTGAAGAAGAGACTAGAGAGAATCCAACCAATTTCCTACCTCTCAGCAGTTAATCAATAGGATTACATGCATCTCAATCTTACAGTAAGGCTGCATTCACGCAGCAGTTTATTATATTTTCCCTGTGTTTCCTTCTTGATTTCTGCCTTATATTTTAACTTTCAGGTTACATAAAAACCGTTTCCAGAAATAAAGCAGACTATAACACAAGTTTAGCACTCATTTCTAGAAGAAGAAAAAATCCATTTGCAAATAACGCAGAAATGAGCACTAAACTCAAGCTACATTCCGCTCTGTTTCTGGAAGTGTCTTTAACATTGTGTGAAAGCTGGAATATAAGGCAGAAATTTATGTTAGGGAAATGTCAGGAAAACAAAATAAACTGCCGTGTGAATGCAAGCTAAGAAACATTTATCAGAGATTAAAACCAAAAAAGATTGATAATGGAGCCTATGGAACAGAGGACCTGACGTGCTGAAAGGTTCACCTACTGAGGTGAACAGTTCCAAAATGCTATTTAAAGTGATTTTTTGCTTCTCTCCTACCATTTGCATTCATTTGTTAAAGATAGAAGTGCAGTTTTCAATGCATTTACATGAAGTTTCAAAAAACGATTGCCTTGAAGGATGGTGGATATACAGATCATATTTCTGTCTTCCTGCCTTTCCCCCCCTTTCATCTATGAACAGAAGCTTTGCAACTGAAGTACATTTTTTCCTTCCTCCTTTTTCCCATGGCTTTGGGCAGCCACACCATGGTTGCCCCTTCCCCACATCACTGGGGAAACTGATAAGATCAGGGAAATCTTTGTTGATGCTACCAACATTTCTTTTCTTCAGAAGAATAAAATATGCAATTCGATGGGGGTATAAACAATAATGATTATTCTTTTTTAGCAGAATAATAATAATAATAATAATACCACCACCCATTAATGAAATAGATAAGGCTTTCTTCTGGGCTTGTCATTTTCATGCTGACCCAAATGTATATTATTTATCTACAAAATGGAGTATGAGGGAAATGGCAGTGGCACAGGTGGGTAGGTAATGTAGAAAGGAATATTATGCACATCATTAAAGCTGCCCATTCTACCTCCCAGTTTATGAATGAACACACGTCACATTTCCTTTTAGTTTCCTTTTAGTCTACAAGGGCTTTAAGAGCATATGCCACTTGCCACCATTGATTGAAACTTACATATTGCCAATATAGGATAAGTAAAATCACATCCAAGTGTTGCTCTCAAAAGGTTTCCAGTACGGATCTCTGCACTAAACAGCTTGACTAGCCATTGTCCAAGATGGCACTATTCCTAATAGGCCTCTTCAAAGAAGTCATTATAGAGTCTTCTTGTTGAAACACTACAATGGAAGTGGCACAAAGCTAACTGAACTGGCTATATATTGAACTAGAATATATAGGAGCAAAGAAGATACAGGCACTGTGTAAGTGCTCTTACAAAGCCACATGCTACATAAAGGCAACATGATGCAGGATAGATATGCTCTGATGCACAAGACTGAGAGAGTCTATTAAAAGGGAATTCCAAAACCCTTTTAGTAATCACTATTATTTTACATTGAAACTGCAACTATTTCTGTTTAGCTTCCATATGAAGACCCTTGCTGGATCTGACCAGTAGTCCATCGTGTCAGGCATCCTGTTTCCCATTAGCCAATATGGGAAACCTACCAGTATATTCAGGTCCTAGCCCCCTCCCAATGTTGCTCCCCAGTAGCTAATATTCAGAGATATCCTATCTCTAAACCTGGAGGTTTCATATAACAATCAAGGACTAGTCTTTATTGGTTTCTCAAATTAATGGTGCATTGTATGAATAAGTATTTAATAATAATAATTTGTATTAATAATTCTCCACCTGTCCCAAGGCTTCTGCCCATTATCATTGTCAAGTGATCCCAAGTATGATGAGGGAGAGAAACACACAGTACTCTCTATCCTCCACACCTTGCAAAATGTTCCCCATTAATTTTCTTTTTTCTAGACTACCAAGCCCCAGAAAATGCAGTCTTTTTTCCTTGTAGGGGAGGAATGAAACTTGCTAAGCGATAAATGCTCCAATTTTGCAAAAACATTATTGTCAGTGTGCAGAAAACGAAATCTCACTAAAAGCACACCAGCTTATTCCAATGACAGGAGAATCATACCAAAGAATACACACATATTCCACACTTGGTATAAATAATTGTGGGCCACACTCCACTGAAACAAAGCCACACAGAAGGAACCAGTATGCATTCTGACAACAGGGAAACTCAGCAATGCAGGATAAACAATGCCTAGGTAAAATTCTCCCCCTCACTCCCATCCCACATGCAGCAGGACATAGCAACCCTTGCTTTATTTGACACTTCTAACAGCAAAATCTCTCTTGAACAAATTAGGAATTGATGAACTTAATAATAATTCTATTATTTATATGCTGCCCATCTGACTAGGCAGCTCCGAACAGACTATTAAAACACATCAAAGCATCAAATATTTTAAAAAAACTTCCCTACATTGAAAACACAAAGAAAAGACAATTATCAGAGTGGTAGGTAGGCAGTGGGTAAGCCTTTGTTTGTTTGGATGGAGGGGAGGTTGGAATCTCTGCCTGCCTGCCCCTTCTCATTAATAATAATAATAATAATAAATAAATAAATAAATAAATAAATAATTATTTATACCCTGCTTTACTATTGTGCCTAGGGAATGGGTAAATTCTAATTCCTTTGGAAGAGTGCTGGGTGCAAGAGGTCATAAATTTGCCCCGGACTAATGCATTCCAAAGAATAACAACTGAGTCAGGCTTGTGCTAGAGCACACCAGCCAGAACAAGACAATTTCAAATGTATGATCACTTCAAATACTTTCACTTACTTGGCTGATCTTAGTCTCAGTGGGCTGGTCAGGCCAGTCCACCTCGAACGCACTATTGCTAGGATTATCGGCCGGAAACTGATCCATAGATTGACCGCTGCTAGATGGAGTCTTTTCCGGCTGATGGGCGGAATTTGAAGGAGGGAGGAGAGAGAAACAGAGATGGGAGGAGATAGTCGTAGGCATGGTTACATGAAGATACAAAAATGAGAAGAGTGCAGTGAGAAGTAAGACAGAGTAGACAATGAAATAATCCCAGGGTAAATAGAACTGTTGAACAGGTAAGAGTCAAATGCGCCATAATTTTGGATGGATCCTGGGGGGAAGGTGGGGTCAACATTACCCTTGCAGCCAATGGTCTGACAAAAGTGCCTCCATTTATTGACCAGGGTAGTTCACCTTGGGATGGAGTGGATTGTTAGGGTGCAGATGGAGCTTCCATGGATACAGGCAGTGCAAGTAGAACTGCCCTGGAAGACTGCCAGTGTCAAGCATCAGGCAGCACCATTCTCCAGAGGATGCTGTCCTGGTTTAGCCTTGTCAAGGCATCCCTGGATATTTCTAAAAATCCCTCCTGCATCATTAAGTACCTCTTGTTTTCTCCCTCACTGCTTCTATGCACTGCCAAATCCATAAAGCCACTGCTGAGCTGTCTCAGTGACACCTTCTCTGCTGCAGAAGATGGGAATGGGGCCACATTTTGAATTTTGTCACTGAATTTAGCATCTCAGTAGATTTAATTCCATAACACAGAAGGAAGTGATTATGTCCTTTAAAAATATATATAAAAGGAATAACCATTGCTGGCAGAGGGTGGGAGCAAGGGTTTAAAGAAGGAAAGACCACTAAATGTATTTGTTTTTAAGCTGTGGTTTTCCAGTCACAGAATATGTATATCTATATCTATATCTGCTTTCGTAGATTTTCACGGGTACAGGAATGCAGGTTTTGGTGTCCTCGGGTGTCTTCCCGTGTAAAAGTTGGGGTGTCTAGGCGACGTTTCGACGAGGTCTCACTCGTCATCTTCAGGCTGGTGCTTTCGGCTTCTTGTTACTGGAACAGAGCGGGATCTCAATGTTTGAGTTCCTATAAATACTGTAGAGGGGGTGTGGTGTCTAGCCTCCAATGTTCTGGGCAGAGAGGAAGAAAAGGCACACTAGCCTGGGAACTTCCTCTCTGCCCAGAACATTGGAGGCTAGACACCACACCCCCTCTACAGTATTTATAGGAACTCAAACATTGAGATCCCGCTCTGTTCCAGTAACAAGAAGCCGAAAGCACCAGCCTGAAGATGACGAGTGAGACCTCGTCGAAACGTCGCCTAGACACCCCAACTTTTACACGGGAAGACACCCGAGGACACCAAAACCTGCATATCTATATCTATATCTATCTACCAGTGTGAGAGCCAGTGTGGTGTTGTGGTTAAGAGCGGTAGTCTTGTAATCTGGGGAACCGGGTTTGAGTCTCCGCTCCTCCACCTGCAGCTGCTGGGTGACCTTGGGCCAGTCACACTTCTCTGAAGTCTCTCAGCCCCACTCACCTCACAGAGTGTTTGTTGTGGGGGAGGAAGGGAAAGGAGAATGTTAGCCGCTTTGAGACTCCTGAAGGGGAGTGAAAGGCGGGATATCAAATCCAAACTCTTCTTCTTCTTCTTCTACCAGTATATATAAATATATACAGACAGATATGTAGATACTGTATATAGATATAGATATATGATCTATAGTGAGGTAAATTAAAGCCTGAAACTGTGAGGTGAATTTGAGTATGGACTTAACAAGCTTATCTGATATTTTGGTTTATCTTATTTTATAACATTTGGGGTAATTTATTTTATGTCATAAAATATTCATTTCCTTTTATTTAGACTCTAACTGTATAGCTTATTTTGTTGCAAAAGTTGTATTATAAAGATTAAAACCCCTATCTCTTCTTTGTGTCTTTGGATCAAACACCTTCTGGGGAAAATATCAGAATATAGGAAGCCATCTAGCTCACCATTGTCTACCCTGACTGGGTTTCAGACAGCAGTCTCTTCCTGCTCTAGCTGGAGATGCTGGGAATTGAAAACTGAGACCTGCTGCATGCAAAGCAGATTCTCTGAGTTATGGCAGCCCATATCTGCATCAGTTACATTTATATCAGGCTGTTTGATTCTAAAATAGCTTTCCCATCCCACCAGTATATGGGTCTTTGATGTCACAATATGTATCACAATTCACAACCCCTGGCTCTCTTCAGGAGGAAATAGCATGGGAAATCAACTTGTAGAGTAAACATCTGTGTGAACAACTGGTGCAGGTGTGCATTTGAATATTCATTCCCTATACACACCCTCGGCACCATGCTCATCGAGGTCTCATTGAATTGTCTTTTGGTGTGGGTGGGTTACACAATCCCATCCAAGGTAGCTTGTTTTGCTGTTGTACAAAACATAGAGCTGGATCTACAGAATACCCTCTCTCAATGGCTTTGAGAATATTTAATGAAGGCAAATGCTTAACTAACAACAAAACACTGCTAGAAAGACTTCCAGACTAGCATGCTCAGTGTCGGGTCATAGTTTATGCTGCCGCCATCTTGAGACAGACGAGCATCAAGACGAAAGAGAAAGGGATGCAACAGAAGGCGAAGTTGCCCCTAGACCTGGCTAGATTTATATGGCAGGGCAAAAAGCCAAGGATTATGTTTAAACTGTTAATGGAAGTAAAAGCAGAGGAGGGTTCGCACTGCCAGACCTTAAATTATATTAAGAGGCTGCATGTTCAGTATGGCTCAAAGAATGGATACTACTAAAAATGCCAATATATTAGACATTGAAGGCCGGGACAATAGGTTCGGCTGGCATGGTTATCTTGGATATGACAAAGTCAAAATGCACAGAGGAGTCCTTAACCATATAATAAGGAGATCACTTTTTACAGTATGGGGGAGAAATAAACTATTGGAACCCAAAAAACCACTGATGGTTGTCTCCAGTAGAGGCAATAGCGGTGAAAAAGAAAAACATGGAAATTAATTGGCTCACCTATAAAGAAATATTAGAAGAAGAAAATAACTAATTAAAACTTAAAGGATATGAAGAACTTAAACACACAGGGATGAACTGGCTACAATATTACCACCTAAATGAAATCTTTAAATTAGATTAAAAAACAAATGGATTTGATACAAAGATGTAAGACCTAGAAAAAGAATTAATATTAAAAAATAGGAAGACATTATGAAAAACATATAGATTATTATTATTTGTAAGATGGAAAAGTAAAGGAAGTGATGGTGAAGTGGGCTCATTTTGGCTACCCAATTGAAATGGAAAAATGGGAAGAATTATGAAAAAAAATATTTAAAATTTATAGTGTGCTATCTGATTAAAGAATACTTTATGAAAATGACCTACAGATGGTACCTGACCCCATCCAAAGTAGCTAAAATTAATAAAAACAATAGTAACAAGTGTTGGAGGTGTAAACAAACCGTAGGAACCTTTTTCCACAAGTGGCAGACTTGTCACCAAATTAAAAAAAAAAGGACATGATTTACGAGGAACTCAAAAAAATGCTAAAACATACATTTGTAAAGAAACTGGAAGCATTTTTATTAGGCAGTTTAGCAGTAAATATTTCAAAAATAAAATAAAAGAGTGTTTCTCTACAGCACTCTCTCACCACCTGATACCCATTCTGACATCTCCACAGTTAGTCCTTTTCCTTGGGAGAAAGGGAAACAGGCAGAGGTGGGCTGGCATCAAACCCTTCAAATATTAAGTTGAACACTCAGAGAACCCCCTCCAATGTTTTCTGAACATTCAGCTTTAAAAACTCAAGGGATGCAATGCATCTCTATTATGGGTACACGCTGCTCACCAATCCCTAAAACCAGTGATAAAACAATTCTAGAATTTCCGTGCCAAGCTATTACTTTTAGTCACTAGACCACATCAGTTTCCCCCCAGTCCAGATAAACGGTTAAGGAGATGTGCCTTACTATTGTGCCTAGGGAATGGGTAAATTCTAATTCCTTTGGAAGAGTGCTGGGTGCAAGAGGTCATAAATTTGCCCCGGACTAATGCATTCCAAAGAATAACAACTGAGTCAGGCTTGTGCTAGAGCACACCAGCCAGAACAAGACAATTTCAAATGTACGATCACTTCAAATACTTTCACTTACTTGGCTGATCTTAGTCTCAGTGGGCTGGTCAGGCCAGTCCACCTCGAACGCACTATTGCTAGGATTATCGGCCGGAAACTGATCCATAGATTGAACGCTGCTAGATGGAGTCTTTTCCGGCTGATGGGTGGAATTTGTAGGAGGGAGGAGAGAGAAACAGAGATGGGAGGAGATAGCAGTAGGCATGGTTACATGAAGATACAAAAATGAGAAGAGTGCAGTGAGAAGTAAGACAGAGTAGACAATGAAATACCGTATTTTTTGCTCTATAAGACTCACTTTTTCCCTCCTAAAAAGTAAGGGGAAATGTGTGTGCGTCTTACGGAGTGAATTCAGGCTGCGCAGCTATCACAGAAGCAAGAACAGCAAAAAGGATTGCTGCTTTCACTGCACAGAATTTTTTTTTCTTGTTTTCCCCCTCCAAAAACTAGGTGCGTTTTGTGGTCGGGTGCGTCTTATAGAGCAAAAAATACAGTAATCCCAGGGTAAATAGAACTGTTGAACAGGTAGGAGTCAAATGTGCCATAATTTTGGATGGATCCTGGGGGTAAGGTGATTAAGTCCTTAAAAAAATATATTAAAGAATAACCATTGCTGGCAGAGGGTGGGAGCAGGGGTTTAAAGAAGGAACGACCACTAAATGTATTTGTTTTTAGGTAAATGCTTAACTAGCAACAAAACACTGCTAGATAGACTTAAAGGTAGTTCCTGACAAGAAGCAAACTACATACAGTGATAATATCAGCATGGATTACATGACCTTTCATGGAAAACCGTTCCACTTAAAAACGTCTATATTTGGAATCTGAAATTAATGAATTGTTCAGCCAATAATGGTTTCAGCAATAACTACAGAAGCACGCCGTCAGCATGACATAAGGATATTACAAAAGCAAGCAGAGCAAATAACAGCAGATGTCTTAGGTTAAAGGTTGAAGTTCAGAGAGAAGCAAAACATTGGTGGTTCATAACAGTGGCGTAGCGTGGGTTGTCAGCACCCGGGGCAAGGCAAGTAATTTGCGCTCCCTAACCCGTGGATTTTAGTAGGGGCAAAGAGCTGCGAGTGCGAGCGCGCGCCCCCCCAGATGTTGCGCCCGGTGCGGCCGGGCCCCCCTGCACCCCCCACGCTACGCCACTGGTTCATAATCTGTATCTACTTTAAGGTAGGCATTTAACATCCTATACCACAACTAAAGCTAGGAAAATATAGATCACATTTGTTTGAAGAAATATGGTGCTTGTTTCCAAATTGCACCATTTTTCTGGAGTAGTTGTACATACACTATAACTGGGCAAGAGAGGCCACAGCACACTGGCTTTCCATTCAACAACCACAGTTGCTCAGGCACAGCTACATGGGTATTCCACTGCAACCTCTCATCTGATCGGGCTGCTCTCAACTGCACAGAAAGGTGCCAGGCCACAGTACCCCACACAAGTAGCTTACAATTCTTTTTCTCACTTCCTGCCTTTAATGGTTGGCTTTATTGACAATACATTTTGAACAACAATGCCTTCTGTCGGTCTTAATAAGCTTTTTAACTAGGGTGGCAAGCTACCGAATCAGCAGCCAGAACTTCTGTTGAGTAATTTTAACTAAGGTGAGACTTGTCATACTTCTTTATTTAGGGGGCTGTCTAGCTTCTCTGTGTTGCTTTTATACAGAATGAAATGAGTCAACTTGCACTTCCCTTGCCCTGAAGTTTTGGTAATACAGTACTCAATGATGTTTAGATTTAAATCAGATAATTTGGTGGTTGAGCTAGCAATTCTTTACTCACTGGTAAAACTCACTGTTTTGGTGCAGTTAAACCCTGCTGTGTGATAATATATATTTTCAATGAATATATATAATCATTGAAGGAAAATAATGGAAAATAATGGAAGGTGGGGAGATTCATACACATTTGTTTGAAGAAATATGGTGCTTGTTTCCCCAGCGCACCATTTTTCTGGGGTTGTTGATCTAAATCTAATGGCTACCTATCCTGAGGACACAATCTATTCACTGAACCTTTACATGAGGAGGAAAGGGAGGGAAAACAGCAGAGAAAATGCTTAGGAAGAAGTAATAGTGAAGGTTCTTAGGTCAGGAAAGACAAGGGAGTCAACTTCTTGAGACAATTTGATGAATTTACAATGGGAAACCAGTGTAGGCCAATTCTTTTTAAAGGCCAGTCACACCTCAAAAGACATCTGATGGCAGATAAAGTAAGCCAAATGAGTAAACTTAAATTTTAACTTAGAACGTAAGAAGTATCCTCCTGTGAAGATATAGAATTAATAAAGACATCAGGAAATGCACAAAAGCAAAGAATAAAGGTTACTTGCTAGCAGGTGGACTCAAGCAAAGCTATATATCTCAACATGCCCAAAATGTTATGAAGAAAGTCTGGAAACTACAAGCCATTGGCTTTTTAAACTGATTTATTACAGCGTAATATCTGGCAGCATAATAAGAAAAGAGGAAAGGTTCGTTTCTCCAGCAGTACTGGAGAGATCTCCAATCTCTGTTATTAGTGAACCACGGCAGCAAATCAGCAAGCACATCATTATACTAAATATATGTATAGAATAAAGAATTGTTTGGTGGTAGTTGAGAAGTATGCATACTACACAATCGAGAGGTAGGAAATGGCATGCAGGGGTTTGTTTGTTTTTTGACAAGGTAAAAAGTAGCAGCAAGATCTACAATTATTGCAGCAAGAAGGTTTGTGCTTCAGTCAATGCCATTAATAATAGGCAATATCAAAGCACAGGGGATGGAGACTTCTTCTCAGCGTGACAGACAAAGGGCAGAAGAGGTTGCAACTGTACCACACCACTTTAGTTCATAGCACTGAAGAGGATGAGAACAGAAGGTCAAGACAAGAATAATCATCTTTGCATGATAATGACAGAAGGAAGTACTCACACATGCCAAGCACCACATGGTAGAATTTATTGCACTGAAAGCTATATTAATAGAAATCTTACCTCCCATAAATCCCAAGGCAAAGACTAAGCATAGCAAAGAGCAACAGGAATAAAAACACATTGAGACATCATTAATTCAGCCAACACAGAAAGTGCAAACATACAAAGTCTCCTTGTACCACCCAGAGGATTCCTCCAACAAAGATATCCATCAGTGGAAGAGAGAGGGAGGCAATTTTCAATTACCCTTGCTCTCCCTGTAGGAGCCTCCTACACTATCAGTAACATACACACATGCTGAAACACACAAAAATCCCTACTCTGGAAGGGATTCGAAGAGGAGAGTAACACACCATAAACTGCCTCCTGCTCAGATCCAGCACTGGATACCACATTTAATAATATACCATTCATTGACATTAATGCAAGCTTATTGTGTGATATTTTGAATTATCCATTTCATCCCTCATGTTCTTTAATCTAGCTGCTACTAATTTACACTGCACGAGATGGCCAATTTTCATCTCACTACATCACAATTTCTGCATCTGCCAGATGAGGGTGGATTCCTGTGAAGCTAAACAGGCCCAGCAGCTAATGTGCTGTAGGAGAGCCATTGATTAAGTTAATTAATTACCTTTTGCATGCAACTCAAGGCAATTTACAAATATACCATAAAACAGCTAAAAATTAGTTTTAGAACACTACAAAACTCCAGGTGCAGATTGGTTTAAAAACAATACGAAAGGAGACCTTTTTACATCCAGCTGGAAAAATTCGTCAAAACAAAAAATGTATTCAGTTGTTTTTTTAGAAAGTAGAAGAGGAGCAGCCACACTGAAAGCTCTGTGGAGCAGACTTCTGATATGCTAGGTACCTGAAGGAGAAACTCAGCTGCAGAATGCAGTTACCTACTGGATATGTATTATGTGTACAGAATGTATAATATTATGTATTATGTGTACAGAATCCACAGATTACTTTCCCAGTCGAAATAATAATAGTAATGGCAACAAGGCAACGAGAAGCCTACCAAGGAAACTGATTGCAGGAAATCTGTGGTTCAAATCTCAACTCAGTCATGAACTCCTAGATGGTCTTAGGCAAGCTAATCTCTTCAAGTCTCAGCTCCCTGATCAGCAGTGTAGTATAAACAACACTGGGCTGCTCTACAAGATTACTCTAAGAATTACCAAGTTAGTGTACATGAAACACCTAAAAAGCATAAGCTACTGTTATTAATGCAAACCATCAGGAAGAGTCATGTGAGACTCTGTAGATACATTTTGTAAATCTCCACATGTACTTCTGTTGCTATGAATACATACATACACACCCATCCCCATCATGACTGATGAGGTCTATATTGTCTAACATTTCATGAAAGAATGGCAGCAGTAAACCAACCTGGGCAGCAGGCGTAGGCGACTTCCCTACAGGGCTGTTATCAGGTTTAATGGGATCAAAATCAAAATCCAACAGGCTGGCTCCCTCCTGGAAGGGCCCAGGGGCATCAAACTTGCAGCATTAAGGAAGAAAAGCAGTATTGCGTATTAGTCAGGTATAGGATGCAGGCTGGTATGCAGAAGGTGTTACCCAGGAGCTGAAGGTGCAAAAAGATGCATACAACTCTATGGTACAAGCAATGAATGCTCACATGTGTCCAGTGGCCACAATACGCTCAACACTTTTGCAGCCGTGAAAACAAAGCATCAGTATTCCACAGAGCCTGAGCAGTTTTCGTGTTACCATCCATCTTATTTATCAGGGATCTTCTTGAGGTCACCATCACCTGTGATCTTTCCAGACAGGGTCCCTAAATCCTACCCAAGATACTTGCACATGCAACTTTCAGCACAGCTAGGCCACTACTTTAGGCACTTCTTAAAAGAAGGAAACTATGTATGATGTGCAAAGCATTTTCAGTGGAAGCCTCTCTATGAGCCTCACAGCAGCAAATCTGTATCATCATAGTCAGAAACACAGTAGATTCCTTGTTTAAGATCTTAGCTTTTGCAATCTGTTTCCCCTGCCCATATTCTAATGCTTTCCATATTCAGACGTTATTTCCAATATTAATAAATTATTCCAGTTCTCTATTATATACATTTCAAGTTATATATCTAGCCAAAAGGTCCCTTTTTAGTCAGGAGGTTATCTTATTAACTAGAAGCAATTCTATTGGGGTTGCAAATTAGAACATCAGTGGCAGCATTCAAATTTTGACTAATGTCCATATTCCTAAAAAGATGATTTACAAGGCACCCCTTTTTTCCCAGCTTGCTGTTTCTGAAAGGAGCTCTGTCCCAATATTTCAGCAACTTCTTTGATAGTTCTTCTGGTCCTAAGGCAAAGTAATGCAATATAACCTTTCTGAACCAAACCAAGGGACAGCAGTAAAAATTTCTGAATTATTAGGATATCTGGTGAAAACTAACGTAAATGCACCAACTGAGGAAAACTAAATTGCTGCTGTTTCCAAGCAAAACCCTTTATCAGTTTGATATATCCACATACTTTCAAGAGAGAAACTTCTAGCACATTCTTTTCCACACAGTTTCCAAGCAGCAGCAGTTTATATTTCAACTTTAACTTTTTTGTGTCATTCACTAGTTCCTACCAATATCAGAACAAGCTTTCAATGAAGGCGGTTTTCTGCCTCATAATCTCAACTCCAATAGATTTAGATTTTAAAAGGTTACACAATACTCACAGCAGATCACCTAAGTATTTCTTATGTAGGTTACCACTGAAGCAAGACCTTCTAGGTATTCATTTTCTGTGCTTGACTAAAAAACAATTCAGGTCAAAAGGGTACAGCCATGCTAGAAGCTTACCTGACTCCCCAGAGTTACCTGCACCATGTGCCGAGGGTTCCTCTTTCTTGTTAGCTTGCCCTCCCTCTCCTCCCAAATAATTAGCCCAACACACACACACACAGAAAAAAATCACATATAGTACATGAAATACATTGATCATAGGTTTTTCCCTATGGTTTCTGATCTAGGACTCAAACCCATCCATTTGAAACCTGTACATGCCAGGTGTCCTCCACGCTGGATGCGTCCCAAGCTGAATGCTCTGTTTAGGCAAGTGTTTTTACACAGAAACGTATGATATAAAACATGGTGTAAGAGTTGTTGAGGCATGCTACAAGGAAAAGATAGGTGTGGACAAGGATGGGAGGTTGCTCAGTGGCCCACGGCTTTCTCAGATAACAAAATGAACGGGGGATATACAGGCAGAATTCCTACACTGAAGGCAGCCCCTTGGTTCCCTTGACCAAAAGACTCTACAAAGTGCAACTCTTCTCACTTTTAGTCTCTGCTTCCCCATTAATGCAAAGCCTCTGCTCTCCTTCCTAGCTCCCCATGGTATCCACTGCTATCTCTGAGCTCTTGTCTTTAGGAAGAAAAATCAAAAAGAAAAGGCAATGCTTGTTGGTACGTTTCATTGAAGCTATAAATTCGGCCTGTTGCATGTTACCAATGATTAAGCTCTTTAAAACCACACCGCCTACATATCAGGATTTTGAGAAAGAAAGAAAAGTGCCACTAACAGGTGGCGAGATCCTTTTTGCATGGCTAGCAGCGCATTTAAGAATTTTCTGCTTCAAATTCCATTCTCCCACCTCATTAAAATTATACTAAATTAAGAACAATTTGGATAGCCTCTAATGCTGTTCAGAACCTGCCACATGAAACAATAATCTCGCAGTACCTCATGGTGAGACTAATTCTACCTTGTGCTCATCATTGATTTTGCATTTTCACATAACATTTTTCTACAGGTGTTTTCCCACAGGCATTCTTCCAAAAGTCCCTTAGTCTAAGATATCCTAGACAGGCTCATTTACTTCTCTCTCTCAAATGTAAACAAATCACTGCTCCCACATACTACTCCCAACAACCTCTTTTATTTTGTACTACAAGCCTTTTATTCCCCCTGCAGGGTCCTCTTTTTTCCCTTGTAGTTCCTTTACTTCTGAACCTTCCCTTTGGTCATCTCTCAAGAGGTTTCCACACATAAACATCCCCCCTTACCTATTAAAATCAAGTCCTGATGGAGAGATATATTGTGATCTGTTGATTTTTGTTTCCACCCTTGCAGGGGTGAGGAACCAGAAGCCCTCCAGATGTTTTGGACTCCCATCATTTCCAAAGAGCTCCACACCCTGTTCTACTAGAACTGGCCCATATATGTATGGTTGCTACTAAATGGCCAGACAGAAATCCACACTTCGTGCTCATTTCTGTGTTAATTTGTTTCAGAACATTCCAATAAATGTTTCTGGCAATGACAAAGACCTACTTTTTATTTTTTTATTTATTTATTTTTAAAAATCAGGTTTATAAAGCTAGCTAAGTGGCATCTTAATATCTTCCTTTGCTCCCCACCCTCAATAAGGAATCCTAATCTGCTGTAGAACTATGACCTGTATCCCCACAACTGTGAGGTAATCCCACAACCCTTGTAACTTGTGGCCTACACTTGCCTTTTCTCCCAACTCCAGGCCCCTCACGCAATGTTTCGGCCGTCGAACAGGAGGAAGAGGTAAAAGCCGCAGGCCACCGCGCTGAGGTAGGGAAGGAAGAGCGGAATCAGGAAACAGAACTGCTAGAGGTGTCATTTTTTTATGAATAATGGAAAAAAATATACATCACAATGTTGTTGTTGATGATGATGATGCAAGTTGTGAAAATGTAGCCAGAAAACTGGTCAGGCTGTTGTTTCTTCCTTCTTCCATCACAAGGGCTAGAATTAAATCATCCCCGGGAAGGGACAATGTGGTGGATATCATCCATTTGCCTAGTCACTACCTCAGGCAATTAGCTACAATAGAATACTTTGTTTTCAATCAGTTTCTCAAGCTTTACAATAGTAGCTTGAGAGGCCATGAGACTCTGAAGAGGTGGCAGGTGCTAGTGACTTTAAAAAATATTAAGTGCAGGCCCAGGGCCAAGAATGACCTGTCTAGGGTTGATGCATGAAAGCATCCAAAGTCACTAACACAAAACCCATCTGTCTCTCAGACTCTTATCAATAAGAAAAGAAAGCACTTCTTTCTTGGAGGCAGCTAAAACCACACAGGTGTTTCAAGTTACCACCGTGAGGCATAGCCCACATTCATATATTTAAGAATCTCACAATTCTTAATCCCCCAACCATGTGAGGGGAAGTAAGCTACGAGCCAGGGTGACCATGCTAGACCCAGTTATGAAGGGGGCCCCATCCAGTCAATTCCTCCTCACTCTAAGAAAAATTATGTGGGCAGAGCTTCTAAACTTTACCCTAGATTCTGTGCTCCATCCACTTTTGCCCAGGCCCCCCAGAAAGCTCCCCAGAAAGGAATGTGAGCCTCAGGAGAAAAGCTTGTTCTAAAGAGTGGGGATGGATGCCCTTGATCCAAACCTCATTTCCTCCACTTGGATGCAGA
The DNA here is from genome assembly GCF_964106915.1 of Podarcis gaigeae. NCBI lineage: Eukaryota > Metazoa > Chordata > Lepidosauria > Squamata > Lacertidae > Podarcis > Podarcis gaigeae. The sequence continues at coordinate 88,419,357 of NC_139678.1, read as the reverse complement.
ACTGGGACCACTTCACATGAGGGTGTGTGGGTGTGGGTGTGGGTGTATGGGTACACAATGTCCTGAAACAATAATGCCTTCCTGCCTCACTCTCCTATTTAGCTGGGGAGAAATAGGTTTGATCTCCATGGCCTTGATGAAAAACATTGGAAAATAATGGAACCTCTCCACGTATTCTGCCTCCATCTACCTCAGACACAGTTTCTGAGCCAATAATATGTGGTGGGAAAACTCACTGGCCCTTTTGCCCAGTTCAAATCACATTGGGCCCCCCATACATTCATGCACTGAGCAGTTTTCATGGCCTGACACCTCTAATAAGGAAAGGACAAAAAAAAAATAGGTGAAGGTGAAGCGGATAGAGGAAGGGACAAGGGAGGGCAGGGAAGAAGGAGAAGCTAACCTGTGAGGGGGTTGTCACACTGATCTCTGGGACAAAATTGTCATCAAACAGGTTGATGATGTTCTCCTGCTTCATCTCCTTGGACGGAGTGAGTTTTGGAGGTGGCGGCACGGGAGGACCTTTCCGCAACTGCATGCAAGCGAACACATGGCGACGGCACAGACAGCAACACCCAAAAAACCAGAGACAGGAACCAGGTTAGCAAAAACTAAATACAAAACACACACACAACTAGAGGGGAAGGAGGTCTAGGGGGGTTGTCCACACATGGGAGGAAGGAGAAACAATCACACACTTCCAAAAGAAGGCTTCGCATCATTAGTTACACTTCAGTCGTGGGCAGGTCTCCCTTCTGCAGAGGAGAAGCGTAACACAATTAATATGCATAAGATAGGTCATGCATACATAATTAGAGTCTGTGCAACCTTCTGGAGGACAAGGAGGGAGTTTACATACTACAAAAAAAAAAGTGCTGAGGAGCCAGGAGAGACAGCAGCATTACTCGTGGCAGCAGTACCTGTCTGCCTACAGAGAAAGAAGATACCCAAGCCAGCTTTACTGATTCCTAAAAACAGGCTTCCCAGTATATTAAACCCATTCTTTATAAGTGACCTTGGTTCAGCGTCACAAAGGCATCCTAAATATGGCTGAGATACAAACCAAAAGAAATCAGGGTCCAATTCTTTTTGGAGTCACAGCATTCCTGTGAAATAACCACAAATGTCACAAGAGTAAAAAATATGCTGGTCTGGGAATCCATATTCTCCTACGACAAGTTACATTGCGGCTTTTATTTTTCTTTAACATCATAGGCCACACTTGGGGGTCGTACCATCTGAATTGGTTACGTCAAGGTTTTCTTCTCTTCCATCTCCTTTCTCAGATGCTCACTTGGTGTCATGCTTTCAACCAAACATACTAAGAAACCTAAATTAGCTGGAATGCGTCTCATTTCTAGGTGCAATATCAATAGATGGTTTTCAATTGTGTTGTGCTACTTGACCATTCAAAAAATGCTTCCCAGTCAAAATATTGTGTGAAACTCTTGTCATGCTGCCCCTGCCTAGCAGAAAAGATCTAGTTTTCCGAAGTGTTAAGACAATTTAGCATGAGCAAGCTAAGCTACATACTGGGGTCTTCAACAGTCAATCTGGCTACTTTCACAGGTCACAAAAGTGCCAAAAATAACAGTCACGTGATTCACACACTTTGCTTTTTAGTGCTTCTTGTAACACAGTGGCTTATCTCTGGGTGTAACTCTTTTAACTGCAGACCTACATTTATTGCACAAGATGGTGCTGCCATTTCATACATATGTTTATCAGCTGGCTGATAATCAAAAGCTGCAGAAATTCCAGCACGTGCAGAAGGTAATTTCAGATCAACTAGAAGATCTCCAAGCAAATGGCAGCAGAATGTCAAGACTAATGAAATGCTCCTAATTGCTTTAACAATAGCAACACACTAAATATAACTGGTGGAAGGGAATCTAAATTAGGCTTCTGAAATTGGGGGTTGGGGACATGGGAGAAAGATTTTAGTGGGTTTTTAGAAATGGACACATCCATTATTAACAACAACAGACACAACCTACATTTTGGCTTTCAGTATAGAAAGAACTGACATGCCCAGGGCCCAGCACTCTTGGGAAAGACCACTGCCTGATTTCATGAGGCGACATGGGTGTTTATCTGCACTGCAATCTTCCCTCTCACACACCCTACTCATGCTTTTTAAAACTCTGGAAAGTAGTGTTACTCCTTCCTCCGCACCACCTAACAAGCACTTTTTCAGCACCTACTGGGATCTAAAAATCAAATGGAAACCATGTCCTCTCAATAGGGCAGTCTTTTGGCTGCAGCTGAGCAATGTGTCTTCCACAGTTCTGGAGAAGGGGGCATGTCATCTAGAAGAAGACCAATAGGCTTAAGTTTCCTCACATGCCCTCTTCAAATGCTGCTACATTCATTTGGAGAACTTAAGAAAATATTTTTGCACTGTGTCCAGTGAAGTCATTCTAGATTTCCAACAAGAACACACCTTCAGCATGCAAGTGATCAATTCTTATTCATACACTATTGCAGTGACAGGCAGATTATCTAACTTTGAGACAGTGCTGTCAACTCGTTCCTTTAGAGTTCAAGAAGTTTCCCTTTACGGAAGTGGATTTTCCACCTTCCCCTACATTCTGCCACACCATCTGGACATAGCTTATTTCTTTCCCCCTGAGGTCTGTACTTTGGCTTGCACTTTAACTTTTAAAATTTGGGTTTTTTAGGCAATGGGTTGTATTTTTCATTTATTCGCATGCACCGTCTACTTTTATGTGCCTCTAAAAAAATATCTAATGTTGCTTTATGTTTTAATGGTGGATCCTTCCTATAACTTTCTATATAAACTTATTTCCACCTGCACAACTCAAGATTTCATGGGCAGGCGAGAGAGCTAGCAACAGACAAGAATGCTGATTTTAGGAGAAAAATATTGTATCTCTCATTACACAATAATGCACAAAAGAACTCTTAGGTATAGAGCAGGAAGCTGACTGCATTTTAAAAATATTTGGTGCTGTTTGCATGAGGAGGTGGGGTTAAGAGCAACTCATTGCTGAGCTGATTAGTGCTTAGCTAAACTCCAGTGTGTCAACATTGTCAAATCTTCTTTCAAAAACTCACATTAAAGTTCCAGATGTCACTTCTTCCTCAACACACCCAACTTAGTCATTTATCTGCAAGTATAAACCACTGAACTGTGGAAGAGGGTTTGTCAGGAATGCTTCTTAGTGAATTATAGATTTCCTGCTGAAATGCCTTTACTACTGCATGCTTATATTTCATTTTAAAAATATTCTGGGAAAATTAATGTGCCCATCTGCTGGTTTAAAAATACTGTTTCATGCCCATTAGGATCTGTCTCTGATGTATGAGCATAATAAATGAAACAACCAACCTGCAATGATTAGCTGAACTATGCACTGAAAAAGAACCACCAGCTGATGGCAGCATTCACCATGTGTATTTTCTGTTAATGCACTACCTTGGCAAGTTCCCTAGATCAGCCTTTCTCAACTTTGGCTCCCCAGGGACTACAACTCCCATCATCCCTAGCCAGCAAGGCCAGTGGTCAGAGATGATGCACACTGTAGTTCAAGAACATCTGGGGACCCAAGGCTGAGAAAGTCAGCTCTAGATACTATAGTAAACCATGTTTCTTTTGTATTTCTTTGGGGAGGGGTAGCGGGGATAGAGAGAAGTGGAGTTTTTTTCCCCAGAAACCTGAAGGCAATATTTTAATCCTTTGTGGGATGGAATGTTTTTAACCCTCCTTTTTAAAATATGAATGAGTTTTAAATTTTACTATGTCTTGGCTGGTTTTAATGCATGCTTTGTTTGTTGTTGTAAGTCGTTTTCAGCCACACAGGTGGCACTGAGAGGGTGAGGCTGTGGTTTGCCCCATGGAAGAAACAACTAGCAGCAATGAGGAAGAAGGGTTGCCTTTCCTGAGAGGCCCAACCCCATATCAGCTAGAGAAAGAGAGCAAGTAGCAGTGGTTGCTGGTGTGTCATAGTGAGTCAGGAGTTAGGACTGGGTTAGTGAAAAGCCCAGGAAGAGGTACCTGAAAGGAGAGGCACACCCTGTGAGGGGGCAGGGAGGGGGGCTTAGAATTTATTGTCTGAATTAGAAACAACTGGTATCCCAAACATAGATTGTGGGTCAGCAGTGCTTCAATTCCTTGCCCCCAAAATGCCTGAGATCACATACATACACCAGCAGAGTGTATACCTAACTGGATATGGAAATCACTCCATAAACCTAACTGGATATGGAAATCACTCACAGTAAGAAGGTGCTGCAAGTAAGAAGGTGCTGGAAGGAGAATCTCCCTGATGTAAAAGTTGAGGCTTTACTTACTTACCCCTTTAAAAAAAAACCTAAAACCCCACCTATCAGCTGTTTGGAGCAGATGTACATCAGGGAGCACCTCAAGAGGCCATCTGTTAATTCCTTTTTACAGCAGAACACCTACACTGAAACCTCAAGTTTCCATATATCCAAGTTTTAACTGTTTTCCAAACCACCTCCTTCTTGGACCTAACATATCTGAGATGAGATAGAGGTTACTCTCAGAACATATGATATTTCCAATTAGAATTTCCACCTCTTCTTTGGGGCATATTATTTAGGGCCCTATTCAAAAGACAGGATGTGGGTATTTAAAAATACTGCTATATACAAAGAACACTTTCAATGGTTCTGCTAGGTTCTGTTTGGACACTAAGGTTACCATCCAAGACACACTTACCTGGGACCAAGCCCCGCTGAATACAGTGAAAGTATGTAGAGGGTTATACTGTAATTTCTTCTCACAGGCAGCCCTTACATAAATCTACAGTTACAGTAAATATTATGAAACATGCCCTACATTTGATATACCACAGCCAGAATTCAGCACCCATGGGTTAACATTCTAACAAGCACAATATTCTCAACTTAGTGTTTGGTGCTTTAACTGCTAGGACAAACCTACCATTCTCTGGGGGGGGGGATGGGCACAGAAAAGGCCAAATAAAAGCCACTCACACTGTATGTACATCTGAGAAAAATCAAAATAACTCCAGCAATAGTAAAAAGTTAATGTTTGGAACATAATATAAATATTTTGACATTTGACATTTTCCTGCTGTAACTTTTTTGCTAGGAGAGAACCGCCATCTTTGCTGTTCAGCAATTCATGTACAGTAATCCTCAGCAGTTGCTTGGGCAACCATGGGACATACCAAAGACTTTTCAGGTAGTCTGTTTCGCATAAAGCCTACAACTGTCTAACTGCCAATGTGCAGGTTGTTCTCTTCACATGACTGTTGTGGGTTTCAGCTGGCCATTATGGCTGCAAAGCTGACAACCCAAAAATGCTCTCATTACACTTTAAAAGTCAAGATCAGGTTTTGTGCAATAGTGCATCTCATGCTGAAGAAGAAGAAAAAAATATCCAAAATGCCATTCTTAGTATCATTATCTTATATCTGGTCCAATTCACTTACCTGTTTCTTGTCCATTGAGTATGGAAGAGTTCATAATGCACCTTTCTTAACTAGCAAAACCATTTGCCTTTTAAAAAATTTCTAATTAACTTCCATATTCTACTTCTTGATTCAACTGATATCCTGTGCCACCAGTTGATCCAGAAGCTGTCCATGCCAATACAGGTTTTCTTAGTTTATCTATAGCCTCTGCTTGTCCTTAAGAACAGTTATGTACCATACCTGTTACACAGCAAGACCAGCTTGGCCTACATAGAATCCCTACCGAAGAGGAAGTACTGTCGTTTGTAGATAAAGAAACTGGATTAGGCAAGAACAACATTAGAGAGAAATGGAGAGACTAGTTGATACGCGTTGCCTAGAACTGTTGGTGAACATAAATGGAGAAAAGTCCATTACTCTCCATAGAGTAGCAGCCAAGGAAACCCAACCATGAATGACATTGTCATGTATGTCCTCAAGGAAAAAACAGCAGCAGCAGCAGCAGCAATCCTCACTACCTGAGATGGAGACTTAGGGATGCCTCCCCCAGGTGTTTCCAAAGTGGATGGCTCTGGCTCATGGTTGATAGCCTTGGTCTCAGGGCTGGTGATGGGAGTCCCATCAGGCGGAGATGAGGGGGTTTTGTTTGCTTTTGCTGGGGTACTGTCACTGCAGAGAGAGAGACAGAGAGAGAGAGAGAGAGAGAGAGAGAGAGAGAGAGAGAGAGAGAGAATATCAGCATTTGAATGAGCTTTTAAGGGATGAGGGAAAGTACCCTTTTAAATTATTATTTTGCAACAGATGCCTGGCCCCATTACTGTAATAGCACAAACTTTTAATGCAAGAAAATGTGTGACAATAATCATGTAGTCTGGTGCAGAAGTTATCTTCAAAAACAAACAGCAGCTGTGTTTTTGGGTGGGCACAGTACACATAGGGTATATTTATTTAACTCTTGCCTCCCACACCACAATTGCCAAGAAAAATTCACTCGCTCCATAAGCTGCTGCCTCTCACAGGAAGATGTCCATGGGAACTTTCTTCCTATGTCAAACAACAGCTGCATGAGGAATAGATTTCATCAGGTCTGTGATGTGGGAGGGGAAGAAGAGTTCATTCTCCTTGCATTCTGTGGTCTTGATCCTGATAATGTAATACCAAACTGTATGTTTAATGCCACGTGTAGTTTGGCCCTTGCATACAGTAAGCTGTTATCCCCTAAGAATTCAACAAGAAAGAATCTGACTTTTAGTAAATGTGATATTTACTAAATTAAACAGGGCCCCTAATAGATCAAGCATACAGCCTTTAACCCCACCAATGTCTTTCACCCTCCCACACCATGCTCTATATTACGCAATAATTATTTCAATCACCAAAGCCACTGGTTAGCTGTGATAGCTACAGGCACATAACAAGATAGGGGGCAACAGACCATATTGAAACAACATATGAGTATAAAGCTCAAGTTTGGAGCAGACAAGCTGTTTTGAAATACATTGTTCTTGGAAAGCAATCACAAGAGCTGGATTTTCACACCACATTGTGTCATCTCAGTATTTAGAAATCGTTGAGAATGTTTGAAAACTGTATCTAGCAACAGAACAGGAAACACATGCTCAGGGCCTGTCTATGGCTGAGCATTCATACTAGGAAGTAAATCCCACTGAATCCGGTAGGACTTACTTCTAAATAAACATATTTGAAACATGGTTTTAAGAGGGGACCCTAACCTGTTTGTTTATGGGAGCCTCATATGGGAATTGCAGAAAGCAAGTAATGAAAGGTGGGTCACCAACTCACACCTCAACCATTCTCCTGCCTTGCATGTATCCTCACAGGGACTCTTGTTTCAGCAAGGAGGTTGAAGGTTTTTAGCTCTCAGATCTTATCCAAGGACATACACAGCGGGAAGGAAGCAATTGAGAGTTCTCTCTGTAAACTCAGCCACCATGCAATTCAGCAAGCTAGTTAGTGTATAAACACAATACAACCAAGCACCATGTCCCCTAAGCATCCACCCAACTTACGTTATCATCCAACATCTACACTATTTTTAGGAAGTATAAGGGAACAGGTTAAAAGACTGACTGGCTCCTGTCCTGAAAAGGACAAATTTCAGTTGAAAGAGGAATAAAAACACAATTCTAAGCTGCCACAGAATATAGAAGAAAAAAAGGATATGAGATTATTTTTCTTTAGACTTTCAAGAAGGAAGAACAGGAGATCTAAAAACTCATCTTCAACAAGGTTTGAGGGAGAGAAGAAGACTACTCCTATTTTTTCCATCTCTCCTCCCACCCAACCTATGTCTGTCCTGATCCACTACAAGTTTTCCTGAAGTTCCCTGCACTTAAAAGGAAATCTGGCCTTGGCACACAGCTGCAATTTTCTCTCTTAAGCAACTTCCAGTAGTTAGGTCTGCAGTACATGAGTAGACCACAAGATACTCATTTATTCTTTGGGAAATACAAAGGTCCACATATCTTCTGTTGCCAACTTTCAAAGGAGGGTGGAAGTGGTTATAAACATTTATAAAACGCTATTAGGATTATTCAGAAACACCAATGCAATCCGTAATTCCAAAACAAAGCAATTTGGATCATGCAGAAACTCCATTTCAGTCACCAAGCTAACAATCCACTATATGCTGTTAGAATACAGCCTGGCTTTTGGCTTTTACATCCAAATCAGAGCGGGCAGGGAATGGAGCTTGCTGGTACCTGCTCATCTTTTTCCTCAGCCTGGAGAACAGTTTAGTTTTCTTTCTGTTGAGGACGGCACACGAAAGTGATGTCCATTACAACACGGCTCAACCAATGTGAAAGAAAGGTGAAGATTCCGTGCATGAGCTAATGTACATAGTTACCATGAAGAGACTTATTCAAAGAGGACCTATGGGGCCATCCCTCAGTGTGCATCTGATTAGCTTGGCAGAGAGGGAGTCCGCCGGACATTTTCAGTAGAAAAATATCCTTTTAAGTGCTGTGTGAATGTTCAGGAGATAGGAAGAGGAGAGATCAATGGCTCATTGCTTTTCATTTGGAAGCTACTTGCCACCATTGATCTACCAAGTTACCTCGAAGTTATATGGAGGACAAAGGTAGAGGTTGAAAACTAGAAAGCTAAGCAATCCAGCAGGTGGCTGAGTGAGCCAAGGACCACTGGCTATCAATCAACATATCAATAGTGTGAGCCTACAAAAGATAAGCTTGTGTCTTCTTTAAACCTTGCTTTAACTTCATAGGAGTTACCTCCTGCGGGCATCACCCTATGGCATATTGATCCTACCATGTGCACCCACCCACCATCCCGCCAAATGTGCAAGTCCTTTCCAAAGTATCTTCACCCATGGCCTTAACAATGCAGCAATATTTTCTTAAGGTCCGAAGCGATCATTCCACCAATGATGTTGTACCGTAAGATGGTGGAGAACTTACCCCCACAAACCAATAGGGGGCTGAACAACCACTGGGCGTGAGTTTTGGGGTGAAATCAGAAGCTCCTGAGAAGTATTTACTTTCATGTCCTTCATATCCCATCACAGGTTTCTTAGGGTGGACTTTCCTGCCTTTTGCACAGTCTACTGCAAGGATGGCTGACCTTCTTCAGGCTGAGGGCCCCATTGGCCCATGGCCAACGTTCCAAGGGCCACATGTCAAAGTGTATAAGTGAATGTGGCATTTTAAAATTAAATAAAAAGGATATTTGAGTGGTCCAGAAAGCATCACAAAAACCTTTTGATGTCATAAAATCACAGCCAGGAACCCTCAGGAGTGGGTTTGTTTTTTAAAAAATAATAATAATAAAGTAAAGTAAAATGTATGGGTGGAATTCAGAGGAATGCTAAGAAGGATATATGTGCACAAAATGACTCATGCAAGTGCCCACTAAACCTGTTCTGGGGGTTCCCCAACCCCTAAGGCAGATTTAGGGGGCAAAGGGGAGCCACAGAAGCAGTAAAAGAAAACTTCTATTATTATTTAAAAAATAAATTTTAGAGGCACAAAAAACAAACCTCTTGCAGTGTGGGGTGTGCATATACGCCCCATAGGCTAGCTGCCCCTAGTCTACTGGCTGCTCTGAGAATTTTTTCATCTCCTGTTATCTGCATATCTGGGGTGGGGGGTTTACACTATATATCAGGGTGTTTTAACTTTAAAAATAAATTCTTGTGCATATCACTGTGCATAGTGTTGGTACAATATTGTATAGGGACCGCCTGCTCTTTTTACCATCTCGCCATTTTCTCCCAAGCTTCAAACTTATTAAGTATAAACTGGTGTCATTCTGGCAGACCTCATGCAAAGAGCAACAGGACAAAATAAAAAGATTGTTTCAATTATGAGAGCACTCCTTCCAAAGTGTCCCCAGAGAGAAAACTGTAGTGTTGAAATGACTTCTGAGTTGAAGTCAAAATGAGCCTAAGGATGAGGAAGAAATGAACCTTAAAATGGAAGGCGTCCATCTAAATTACTCTCTCCAGGGTTCCTATACATTTAAATCAGGGCTGGCTAACCTGTGTCCCTCCAGATTTTAAAGGACTCCAACCAGAGGCAGATTTAGGGCAGCATGACCAGTTTGACTGCACTGGACGCTGAGCCTTGGGGATGCCACTGTGGATGCTGCAGCTATGATTTAGAATGGAACAAGGGGAGGCACCAAATTTTGGCATTGCACAGGGCGCCACTGAAATTTGAAACCCCGAGGTCCACCACTACTCCAACCTCCATCAGCCTCACCCAGCATGGCCAGCAGTCAGGCATGATGGGAGATGGAGTTCAACAACATCTGGAGACCAAAAGCTAGCCCTAGCATCTTCTCTCTTTTTCCTCATGGCACGATACATCTAGAGTGGTACTTGTTTGCATAAACAAAGCATACTGATAAAACTGTATCCTTGTTCAGCCTCTCCCTCTCATTCGTCTTATGCTTTGCTCTTACTTAGCATTGTGCAGAGTTGTGTTCATGCATGGTCGATACGAAAGCACTCTACATCTTGGGGGTTACACAAAGTGCTCAGCTCATTGCTGAGAGTATGAGAGCCGCGAGCTCCCTGGTGTCTGCTAAAAAAATTTCCTTAGCTTCTACATTTAATTTAATTCAATGCACCTACAAAAGAGTGAGCGTAAAGCAGTTGGGTTTAAAATATCATACTGACCTCCATTTGATTTTGCCAAAGCAGGGTGGAGTCAAGCCACAGTTCTCCTTCTGCCTAATGCAGTCTTGGCACATTCAACTCATTACTGCTAACACAGCATGTGGGACTCAAAGCAGCTTGGAGTCCAAGTTCCCAAACTGCTTCATCACTCATGCATTTGGGTGAGAGCCAGAGGCCATCTCATCCAAGGAGTGAGGCCTACCTTCTCCTTAAGAGCAGAGGGTGAGGAAAGAGAAGTGTGTGTATTTACACAATCCTAGCCAGTTCCTCCTTATTCCTATTTGTGCCCATAAGCTGTGCTGGGTTTATTCAAAACAAAACTCTAAGATACAATGGATTTCTTTTACAAATGAAAAGGGGAAGTGAGTCATTGAACGAGTCCTTAAAGTGTTAGGGCAAAAACAGAAACTGCTAGGTGGCCTTGATTGTTTTTCCTCCAGGAACCCAAAGGTTTTCCTACTTCTACAGCAATCCAGTGATGAGTTTATCAGTTCCTGGACCGCAGTGGATAAGCTATCTCAGTCCATGAGCAGCCTCTGCTGTCACATCAAAGTTGATAAAAGACTCTGCAAGTCACTGAGGCCATCTGAGCCTCAAGCAACAAAGATGGACCAAAGAGCATCCCTAGACTGCAACCTGATCCTTCAAAGAGAGCGCAACCCCATCCAGAACAGGCAACTGACCTATCTCTTGGAGCTGGGAGGCCACTCAGCCACAGAGTCTCCATCTTGCTAGGATTCAAGCTCAATTTGCTGAACTACATACAGCCTACTGCTGCATCCAGACACTACCCCAGGGCTCGCACAGTCACACCTGATACAGATGTTATGGAGAAATGAGGACACCATGCTCAAAATCTCCGTTTCCACTGGCTTTATATAGATGTTGAACATACAAAATTGTGCCCTGCAGCACTCCAAATGATGGTAAGTATAGTTTCTGCCCACCCCAAATGCTACTCCCTCTGAATGTGCACATAGGATTGGAACCACTGCAAAACAATGCCACTTATACCCAACATGCTGGGCTGGGTCAACAAGATACCATGTCAATGAGAGTAGTGACAAGATTGAGAAGAAGGGGCAAAGCTGAAAGTTGGTTTAATATCCTGCCTTGTTCCAAAGCTGGTAATCACAGTTTCCCATTTCAGACAACTTGCTGAAAATTGACTTCAAAGGGAGGTGTGAAGGGGATGGGTGTGCAAAAAGGCTCATAAATATTGTGGGCTTATTAAGATGAGATAGTGATTGTCTAAATGCAATCACTGTGTGGTTAGATGCCACAGCTGCATGCAGAATGGAAAAAGAGCAAAAAACCTGTGATTTGTATGTTTAGCTACGCAGCTCTCATCTTAATGACTGACAATTAGTTTAACTATATTAATCCCTCAAGGCTGTAGAACTCAATTTTTTTTCCTGAACCCCATCCATTTTTACTGAACATACAAGTGTGTTAACATGTGTTTCACAGTGACCCTCAGCTTTTAATAATATGGACTGCAAGGAACAGAGTCAAGGAGCCCAAAGGGCCAGCCTTTAGCCCCAGAGCTGAGAATAAGATTTATTATTATTAATTTTTATTATTATTATTATTTATATAGCACCATCAATGTGCAAGGCATTTTACAGAGTACAAGAGAACAAGTGTCTGCCCCCAAGGAGCTTACAATCTAAAATTTGACACAGGGAGGAAAAACATAGGAAGGGGAGGAAAGGGGGGGGAAGGCAGGGGTGAAACAGGGAAAGAATATGTGATTAGTTCAGGTACACATACTTAGGTTTAGCTACAGGCTGAGTATGAACAGGACACAAGGACAAGGGTATTGTGCCAAAGGTTGGCACCTTTTTAAGTGGACTTGCTCTGATGCCTTTAAAACAGCAGTCTGACACAGAGAAATTTCCTGTTCCTACCACTGTATGACATACCAGGAAAAGCTTCAATGGTTAATTTCTGTGTGTCAGTCAGCTGTTAAAAACACAGGAGCAGGGGCAGAGAAAAAGGAGGTTTCAACCATAACTGAGAACTCCATTCATAAAAAGCATGAGAGATGTTTGCTGCTTTTCACCACTCCTATCCTCCCCACCCCTCCCTGCCCTTCAATCACTACTGTTTTTCAAAATGTTGCTTCTGAACAAAACACACTATTTTTTTAAAAGTGCACAAAATCACCATAGTCAACAAATGTTAAGAACCATGTGATGTTTGGTGTGCAATGAGAGATGGCGCCCTCACAGTGGCTGCCGTATCTGCAACAGCACACAGAAAGAAAAGCATTCAGTGGGCCAATTCTTGGGCTGGCGGGATAGAAGATTAACAACCAGTGTATTACTGGAGACCATAGTCAAGAGAATAAGACAAACATAAACACCAACCTGCCGTGACCTTCCCACAATGCTAGATATAGTAATAACTAACCTTGGCTGAGCTTTAACAGGATAGGTGCTTGTTGCCTGTGCTTTGTCTAGATTCACAAGGACATCATTCAAGTTTTGGTTCAGCTGAAACAAAAAATTAAAAATGAATAAATAGAAGATCAACAAAGGAAAGAATTAAGCTCACAATTTTTATACAGTGGCACCTCTGGTTACGTACTTAATTTGTTCCGGAGGACCGTTCTTAACCTGAAACCGTTCTTAACCTGAGGTACCACTTTAGCTAATGGGGCCTCCTGCTGCCGCTGCGCGGCCGGCACGCAATTTCTATTCTCGTCCTGAGGTAAAGTTCTTAACCTGAGTTACTTCTTCCAGGTTAGCGGAGTCTGTAACCCGAAGTGTTTGTAACCCGAGGAGTTTGTAACCCGAGGTACCACTGTACAAGAGCTTATAAAAAATACATGAAAACCTAGAGGATGGGTTGGGAACAGGATCTGGCCAGTGGGTCAAATTCTACCCTCCTCCAACAAACAAACCCTAAAGGCCATTTTGACAGGTGGTGGGGCCTCCCACCTGTCAATCGGCTGGTGTCCTAATGATGTCAGGTGACCCAAAACAAAACAGAACCTATTTGCAGACACAGCTTAAACCAGCAGAGAGAAGTATTTTGCATCGCTGGCTTCAGTTCAAGCTGGCAATGCAACTTTCTCTTCTGACAAGTCCCACTTTGGTGCTTGCTATAAGTACAGGTGTCAGTGGGTTTCCTATAAGCACCAATCAGCTGTTTGGTGTTATAGGATGGGACCAGCTGTGCTACAGAAGTTTCCAGTAGACCTAATTAAGCCCACAGGTTGAAGGTTCCCCACCCATAACATTACCACCCAGAAACTAGGCTACGGGAAATGGTCTTCCATTCATTCCCACTGATTCATGGTCACAGAAACTGAAAGCACCAAGTCCTGTGAGCATCATTTGACTTCCAGAAACAGGTGCCGCATAAGCAAAGCCTGTGTCTCATTAGGGAAACAAATTCAGCTCGTGTTTCTACTGTTTCCTGCCTTTTCTCCCCCTTTGCCCCTTCTATCACATACTTCCACTACTATGGGCCCTTGTGTCAACACAGGGTCTTTGTTCCTCATTGCGACTTAATGCCTTCCTTCTGCTCTCTCTTCCCATCCGCAGCCAGGAGCCTTGCTTGGAACTGCAGCAGCCTTGGTTGCTATGCAACCACAGTTTGTCACTAAACAAGATGCTAGGCCAAACTTAGCGTTCATGCCGTGGGGCGGGAAGGGGGTGACGGCAGCCATGTGTTTGCCACAGCAGCAATTCAACCGACCTCCCCCAGGCTCTAATAAAACGTAGATAACTGCAAAGGAAAGAGACCTTTCACACACATAATCTTTTGCCAAAAGAGGGAAAATTGGGATACAAAATCTTGTTACCGAGTAGTAACAGGCTGTCCAAATGTGTTGGATGAATGCATCACTGCTAAGCAACATTTTACTAGTATGTCTGGCCCTGTCTTATTCTGCATTCGCTGCTTTGAACCTTAAACTTGTTGGTTCCCTATTTTGGGATTTGTGCAGAATTCAGGGGAAGAGAAGATATAAAGTCGTCATTCCACATGCAGGCATTTAAATTTTCTGAAGCAACTGCATGGCCTATGTAACTATATGCATCGGACATTAAACGAAAACCTTTTATGGATTGGTACCAATTCAACAGCTTGACAGAACAAACTATGCCATAATAGTATAAATCAAGGCTTCTTACTCACAGGTGGGCTCACACAAGTAAAATGGAAATAGCTTCATTCTTCCAAAGCAGAAAAATACAAGCTGGCTGAAAGAACTCACTAGGCATAGCTAAAGACAGATGCAGTGGGGACAGGATGAGGGACCAGGGCCAAATGAAATGATGATTTATTTAATTGCATTTTATGTCCCACTATTCTTCCCCAGGGAAACTCAATGAAATAGACATGGTGCTCCCATGCAGAGCTGCTACGTTTCAGCAAGGCTGCTGAACTGTGAGCTTCTGGTCATGCTCTGGAACTGAAGCAGCTGGTCAGGTAAGGGCAGAGCTGCCATGCTAGCTTGCCGGCAAGTGGGTTGTTGGTGTTTACTGGAAAGAGAAGGGATGGACAAAGCAGTGGGGAGGTTGGCACACTACCAGGATTGGCTCCAGAGGGACATTTCCACCATGCCAGCCTCCTCATTGCCCCACAGCCTCCCCTTCTGGTAAGAAATAGTGAGCCATGGAGCTGATGTTGTGGGGGCCCCCCCAGCATGTCACTTCTGTTCTATAACATTATGAAGGGATATGCCAGTGAGGAAAAATGCCCTAATAACAATGGGAGGTGGTACCATTATCCCTGAGCACCAACAGCTAACATAGCTACACCTCTCTTACAGTGGATGAGGAAAGGCATGGGGGAGAAGCCAGATTAGCATCAATGGTCCCCAAAGGGGGAAGAGGAAGAATGTCACCCATTGTTACCTTGCTCATTTCCTTATGGAAGTTCTCTTCTAAACCTGCGATACTCTGGAATGTGTTGACGTAGAAACCAACACGACTGGAAAATAAAACATAATATAAGTTACTGAAGACATGGGCAGCTGCTTTTCTTCCAATTATTCACTCGCAGAGCCATAATGCTCAGTGGAACTGAACCTTATGAGTTTCCACTTAGCAAAAGGAACCAAGTGGACCAAGACATCATGGGCGGAATCAGTCAAGATATCTTTACCCCTCCCCTCCAACCACATCCCCCATGAACACAATTTGTTAACTACTGCGTGTGCTTACCTATTCCATAGTGAAGGCAGTTCTTCCTGAAGATCAATGTTCATCTCCTCAAACACTTTCTGGGCTTTTACTAATTCTTCTTCAGCCTAGAGAGGAAGGATGGGGCAATGATATGCACAGCCTCTGGGGTACAATTCAGGGGAAGGCTTACATGAGCTTGCTGCTGCATGCTCCGTAAGTGGGTGAAGACTAGGGCATTCCAAGAACTGGGTTTCTATAGATCTTCTGCCCAGGAGCCTCTTCCCATCCACCCTACAATCCACCTCTGTAAAGAGTGTGTGTAGGAGTCTCATCTGCAGCCTGGAGCTGGCATAGGGAAGCCCTAATGATCAGAGTGGAAGAAGCTGCCAGTGACCTCTGAGACTGGCTTTAGATGTGATGTGGATGCTGAGGAAGCAGAGTTTCTGTCCCATGCACTTCCTGTTCCTCAATGTCTGCATCGTGTTACTTTGTGTTACTTCCAATGCCACTCTATGCCTTAGACTTATGGTACCCATCCATATAATCTAATAAGTGTGATCATAACAATTTGTGAGTTTTCACAAGCAATTCAATGGTAGCATTCCAAAATCCTGCTTCCCTGCATTGTAGAACTTCACACACACACAAATAGCTCCCAGGCTAAATATTCTAAGCTCAAGACCTGCTGCCCACAGAGAACAATTGTGTTATGAAGTAACATCAAAGATATTAGCAGGGTGCTAATTCAGACTGAAGGGTATTATTATAAATTTCCCAGTGTTTTCCAGGAGCCCTATGACACTTCCACTCCCCACCCCCTGCAAGTTCAGTTTATCTTTGCAGGAAATTGTGATTAATTTCCCTGACTCTTGATGACTTCCATTGTAGAGTCTTCGTCACCTTCTCCAATCATTTTCCAGTTAGGATCCTGAATCTAAATTAACTCCAATCTCACAGTCCGTTGTTTCTCTTTATTACTTTGATCACAATACTTATTAATTTTCTGCATGGCCTTTCACTCCTCCCCAGTAGTGATGAGAATGCCAATGTGTAGCTGCAGATTCTAGGAAAGTGGTACTCTAGGAAAGTGGTGGATACTGCAATAATTGTCCGAGTGTGAATCTGAAATTATTAGGCAATTGGCACCATCAGAGCTATCACTGGCACAGTTATAATGCATCTGTTTCATAAATGCAATTTGGTGCAGCAAAAAGCCTAGCACAGCTGGGATAAACAATGAATCTTGAGTCTTATCTATTCAGCAGCTTGTGTTAACAGGAAAAAAATGCAAGCAACTTACTCATACTCCACCACAAGAGCAAAAATGTCACAATGCCACAAGCCTCTATAGATCACTTATAGAAAGCATCATTGTCATGGACTGAACCTCTGGATATTTGTATTGTCAAAGGAGGCTTGTATTCTGGACTTCCTGTCCTTGTCAACAAATACAAGGGAGATTGCAGTGGTCTAGGATGCTAATATAAAAAATAAACTTTTAGTTGCTAAAACATAGATTATATTAGTAATAGTAGTAGTAGTATTTCTTACACAAGGTGTTTACTATAAAGCTAGCCTGAATCAATGATTTAATTAATTTACTCTTGCTCTGAGCAGACAGACAGAAGCAAAAAACAGATCTATCTTTATGTTGAGAAAACTAAATTAAATTCTGTTTAGGGGTTACTAAATTGATCATAGGCCAAAATTCAGAAGTAGGATTATGGTGTAAAAGTCTGCTAACTTTAGCAGTCTGCTAAATAGTTTTGTCTCTTAGTACTGTACTAAACTGCTTCTATACTCTTGCCAGGTAGAACCATTTGTGCTTGACAGCTCAGAGAATCAAAAAAAGCAATTGATACAAGTGTGCACTTATTATGACATCGCAATATGCACTAACAAAGAAGCACCCTAGGCAACATTCACTCTAGAAAGAAGCAAGAAGAGAGTTGGCGGTCCAGCCAAGATTCTAGGGTTTTCCCATGAGGAGGATCATGTGGGCATCACAGAAGCAGCCACATGACATTGCCCAACCAAATATTTATATTTGCAATAATTTGCCACTTTGGAAAGCTCAAAGCAAACTGATACATAATGGAATTTGAGGCACACCTATCCACAGGGAAGGACTTTGGCTCAGTGGGAGATCACCTGCTCTGCATACAAGAAGGTCCCAGGTTCAATCCCTGGCATTTCCAAGTAAGGCTGAAAGAGACCCCTGCCCGAAACACTTAAATGCCCAAATTATAATGTATACGACAGCACATAAAAGCAGTTGTGTCAGTCATCTGCTTTTCTTGGTTCTCCTGTGTCCAACTAATCTTTGGGAGATTAATTCTTCTAGTTGCTTTTTATTGTTGTGTTGCCTTTTTTAAAATACAGGCACAGCGCTTTGTGGTCAAGAAACAGCATCCTTTAAGGCCTGCTGCTAACTATCTGAGGTCCTTTCACCTTTCCAACCCAATAACTTGCTTGCAGATTCTTAACACTGGGCTTCAGAATTCAGTCAAATTTTAGACTCCAGTGTGATTTGATTAGATTTAGCCCCTATTAAGAGAGCCCCCAAATGGCAGCATATCCTATCCAGCAAGCGTCAGGAGTTTGCTTGCCATATCCACTTTGAGATGTGCTGTTTCTGGGCCTGTTTCATGAAGCAAGCTTCTGTGTTGCTTCTTAGTCAGCAGCATTTCAAGTGAGTTGTAGGAAGGCAGGAATTTGCTATCCTAAGCAGTCAGCATCAGTCTCTATCCATTGCCACCCGACCCATCACCCTCAAATCTGAACACATTCCAGAAGAGAACATGCTGCTTGAGAAGTAACTTTGGTTCTGGCGTAGCTCTCAAAAAGCTCATCTCCCACATTTATCTTTAAAGGGTCCACATTCCAAGTTTAACTGCTTGAGGAGCAAAGGGGCCTTGGTCTACACCAAAGAATTCACTTTAAGACTCTGATTTAAAAGACTGAAATGATAGCAGAAAGCATGAAAGATCTGTGGAATGTAGTCCAACCCATGGGTCAGTAGCTGACAGGCTTAAGATGTTGCACAAACTGAGGCAATTTGTACATGAAGAAGTAGGACTAAATCAGATCTTGAATCCTGTCAACAGCCTGCTAAGTATCACCTGATACAACAAAGTGGGCAGTTTTACACACACACACACACACACACACACACACACACACACACACCAGCCCAGATAGAAGGAAAGGGAATCCTTTTGATCATGGTTTTAAACTTTACATCAGAGGAAGATCTCTAGTAAACCAAGAAGCTGGTAACTCAATTAAAGATTTGGAAGTCTCTGTTTGGAGGTCTTAATAGTTCACTGAAGCCAGACTGTTCTGACTAGGCCAAGCCTAAAGATATATTTTGCAGCTTTTCACACACCTAGTAAAACATAAAATCCCCAATCTCCAAACCAACTAATGCATGGAGAGCTATTTCTAGAAGCTGCCCCCAAACACTTCAGCAGCCTCTTATAAAGTCCTGAGTAGCCAAATGCTAGCTTTTGTGGTAGGGGTTGCTAACCATTTAAAGACAGGGGGTTGCACTGACCCATGGTCAGCCCTCTGAAGGTGGACGGAATATCAAAACAGGCATTACCAAAGAGTGGGTGTGCCCCTTCTATTTTTAAGGACAAGTTGTGGGGGGCACAACAACCTTTTGTCACAACAGAATCACAGCAAGGGACCAGTCAGAGGGAAAATGGAGAAAGTGGGGGCTTGGAGGGCCACATAATTCCATTGATTTGCAAGCTTCTTGGTATCACAGTAGGGAACCTATGAGAGCTCTGTGTGTGTGTGTGTGTGTGTGTGTGTGTGTGTGTGTGTGTAAGAGAGATTGGGGAGGGGCAAAGAAAAAACTCCAAATTTGTAAGTAGCAATTAACTCAGTAGCCAGTTCCTTGTGAACATACAAGAAATGTGGTTCCTTCCAGCCAAGCTAATGAGCTATTGTCCTCCAGTCCTTTAAGACAGTATTTGTTTTCTTTCCTCTGTTGCTCAGTTCCGCATCTGCCAGTTGCATCATCTATCTTCCCCTCCTCACTCCCAGGAATGCCTTGTGCCAGAAGGGTTTCCAATAAGGAGGCTGAAGTTTCCCTCTCCTTTGACAAGTTGGTGTCCAGTGACTTTCATTAGTTTATTACAGAACTCCTTCCCAAACCAGTCCATGAATCTTAAGGATTATTGCCAGATTTTCATTTTAACTGGCAACTGCGCCCCCCCTTCTGATGATTTTGGAAAACTAGAAGCTAGAAAAAACTTCAGAGTTCAGTCCTGTTTCTAATCCACTGCAGAAGGAGTGGAAATATGTACAAGCCCTCTAGATATTGCTCCAGGTCCAGTTACAAAACCTCTGCACTTCAGAGAAAGGGGAATTATAAAATAAGACTTATGATAGCCATCTTCAAATATCTGAAAGCTTGTCATATAGATGAAGTAAATTTGTTGCTCCAGACAGTAGGAGCCAAAACACAAAGTAGAAAGGAGCCAAAACAAAAGACAAAGTAGAAAATTAATGACCTATCTGACAATAAAACAGATTCCCTTGGAAAGTGGTGAATTCTCCTTTATTAGAAGTTTTAATTGCCACCCATACAAGAGGCTGCAGGAGTAGAATTCCTAGAATGACAGGGGGTGAACTAGAAAATCTTGGAGGTGCCTTTGCAACTCTAAAATCTATAAAAGGGAAGCAGGAACTGACAAAGGATATTGCAGGCAATCTAAGAAAGGGAGACTCAGGAAAAGGGACTCTCTTCACCCCAACTTGTCACATGCTTAGACCAAATGAGCCAGAAGGGAGGCAAGAAGAGAGGTAGCAGAAGCATCAGTGCTATCATCCCTGGGATGCTCAAGCAGAGAGATTCTCATGAATTAATGGCCAGTTTATGGGGAAGGAGAATGGCTGTGGAATGGGAAGCATGGACAAAGCAACATGAAGGTTGATGTTTCAGTAAGACCAGGACGGTATTGCTGTGAAGATTTTTATGACAGGAAAAGCACCCAAGTGACAGGAGAAGGGAAAACTATATAAGCAGCAGAAATCTGCATTTCACCTAAACATCAACCTTATCTCCCATCCATCCATGTAATGTCTCAGAAACAAGAAGCACCATACCAAATATCATCAACTAGAAGCTCCACAACCAACTCATCATTCCTGATTAACAACCACTAGTTGGCATCCATGTGTGGAGGAAACGGTCCTTAGGGCATTGGGTCTTGAGGCCAAGAAAGGGGTGGAGCTAACCCAACACCTTTCAACTTATTCCCTAACTGGTTGTCCCATAAATCTGGCTGGTGTGCAAGGCATTGCACTACACTATTGGTGGCAAATTCGTTTAACAGCAGGAATAGCCGACAAAGAAAACAAGTTTGGAAAATCACATAGTCTTTTTTTAAAAAAAAAAAAACAACATTGCTCTAAGAATAAAATACAAGTTGGTTTGGTGTTGTCTCATTGTATTACATTTTTATTCCAATGTACTGAAACCTAAGTCACTTCTTTGGAGAAAAGGAGTGCCTTACAAGGATGCTTAGCAGAGTGAATGCTGCCTGAGGGTGAAGAGAACAGCAGAGGGGTTCAGCCAGGGAGAGGGCATGCAGGGTTAGAGAGCAAGGTGGGCTCGGCTGTCACCTGGTTCCGCAGCAGATTAGTCTGAGCTACGAGATGTGCTTGCAGCTTCCCTTGGCACCACTGAGGCGCAGCTTTCTCAAGCAACGAGACAGGCTGTGTGAGAGCGTTTTTCAAAACAAAGACAAGAAAACAAACGGGACAGATTTTGAGAACTTTGTTTTTTAAATATATATATATATAAATATAAATCTCAAACGGTAAGAGGGTTATCAGGCCAGGCTGAGACAACAAACCCTGGCAAACAGGAGAGAAAGGAAGCATTAAGAGATAAGTCAAAGGGTGACTCCTACGTGGCATGCCAAGCCTAGCAGTAATTAATGCTCCATGGTGTGGGTCAGAAAACACCAAGGCCAGCAGAGTTTATGAGCACTCCAGCTGCAAAGAGCAACAGAGAAGAAACTGTTAGTCATTTAGACAGCAACAAAACCCAGCTTGGAGGAAGATGGATCCCCCCCTCTGTGAGACACCAGCAACTTTTAAGAAAAGACAGGATTAGGAGACACCGTTATTACAGCCATGCGGATTATTCAGAATTTGCAGCATTTTTAATGTTACATTATAAAACACAGCTGGCGAAGTCTGCTCTTTAGAGTGATTCTTGTGCCTTTAAACATCAGGTTGGTACAGAGATGCCCCTCCTCTCTCTGTGAGTAGATCCTCACTGCCACCATGGGCACCAGATAGGAGGGCCAAGGGGCCTTGCTGCCAGCAAAATTTTCAAGGAGGGGGCTGGAGCCCCTCAATATCCCACAGTGACATACACTTGCCATGAGTGCACGCCACATGACGTGCTCACATCACTCATGCATGCCACGAGATGTGCTCACAAGACGTGAGCGCAGAAATGGTGGAACAGAGGTATAAGTCCCTGAGCTCTTGTTAATGGACCCCCTCTGAGGTGGGTGACCTTGGCAGGTGCATAACATTGTTAACCCTTGACACTACAAATCTGTTTCACCTTTTCTCTCCTGAAGGAAAAATGGCATCGATCAATATACTCTTCTCTACAGTCACTGCAATACAGTTATGCAAAAGTTTACATTTCACAGAATACAGTTGCACTTACATGTGAATATGCATAAGATTGTGTTCTGCATTGTTAAATTAAAAAAAAAGCTGATAGCAAGTATACAAGAAGGCCATGAGTATGAGAATAGCAGAATTATCCACCAGTAATTATATGTCTATCCCTTTCAGAGCAAAAAGAACATTTATGAAGAGAAGGTGAATCAAGAAGATACTGAAACCCAGTTTCTAAGCAGGTGTTGATGTCATACTCATAAATCACCCCACATAACACCCACGATTTGCTTCATCAATAACAGTTGAAGTGGCCTTTGATGGGGAAACAGAGCTGCTCCTTATTTCAAGGAGGACAATGTACCCTAGTCTCTCACCCAAGAGCATATCTAGGGCCTTTGAACAATCTGCTGCTAGCTGATGCTTCAGCGTGGTGCCAGGACATGATTTGTCCAATCAGAAGAGCATGGGCTCATCCAGAAGCCCTAGATGCTTTGACAATTGAGAAGAAAAGGAGACCACCAAGGAAGGAGCTCCTGGAGTCATTCTCCCTACTGAGGCTGCAATAGCCTCCATCCTCCGAAGACTTCCCTTTCTTCCTTTGCATAATTCCTTCATCTCAGTACAGCCACGGGCACCTGTTGACATACCATCTGTGCAGTAAAGTATCAGCTTCTGCACTGCTTTTCAATCACATTTTTCAGGAATTGTGTATGTTCTACCATTTGCTTTTTTGACTTGTAACAGGATACGTTCTCTGACGAAAGAAAGTTAGTTTATTTATTATGAAATGCTCTGAAGAAGGACATAGCTAGAGACATTAACATATTAATACTATACTTTCTTCTAAGGGAAAATAAATAGTAGTAGTTTCATATTCGAAAAAACAAAGCCACCAACAATATCCTAAATTACTTAGTTAAGTTACAGATAGGTAGCCGTGTTGGTCTGCCATAGTCAAAACAAAAAAAATTCCTTCCAGTAGCACCTTAAAGACCAACTAAGTTAGTTCTTGGTATGAGCTTTCGTGTGCATGCACACGAAAGCTCATACCAAGAACTAACTTAGTTGGTCTTTAAGGTGCTACTGGAAGGAATTTTTTTTTGTTTTTACTTAGTTAAGGAGAGAGAGAGAGAGAGAGAGAGAGAGAGAGAGAGAGAGAGAGAGAGATGATTTAGGATGTCATATCTGATCAAGGGCACTTTACCTTGGCAATTTTAGCTTCATCTTTTTTCTTTGCAGTCTGTAGAGATTCATAATGGTGCCTGGCACTGTCATAATCTACAAGTTTCCTTCCCCGCTTAGCAATGCGAGACTGGAAGGTGGAGAGGGGAAAGAAAGGGAGAAAAATATCATTTGAACACCAGAGCCATGATAATTAGTGGACTAATGACCTTTACAGTCGTCTACAGTTCACATACATACTGCTCAGGATGCCAACACTCTGCAGTTGTTGCAATTGTTTACACTGAAACATTCTAAAGTGGCAAGGTGGTCAGTAGAAATCAAAAGACATCCATTCAACCTTTCCCTACACAGAAGTTATTACAGAACTGGAGAGTTTTCAGAGAAGGAATTTCAGGAGGGTTTCACTGAAAAAAAAATTTATGTGTGTGCGTGTGTGTGAATACTTCAGGGTTACACAGAGTCTGATACAGTGGCGTAGTGTGGGTTGTCAGCACCCAGGGCAAGGCAAGTAATTTGCGCCCCCTAACCCGTGGATTTGCACCCCCTAACTCTACCCCCCAGATGTTGCGCCCGGCGCAGCCGGACCCCCTTGCACCCCCCACGCTACACCACTGGTCTGATAGTACTTCTCTTTTGTGGATCAGTGGAGTGATTTTGGCCACCAACTGCATAAATCTTGAGCATGGAAAGACTCCAATTAGCATTAGTATAGCAGCATCCTTAACAGGCAATAAGCAAGGAAATTCCACTATTTAGCAAGAATGTTGTGTAATTTTCTTAGTCTTTATTCATGCATTTTCAGTAGTAAATGTCAAGCGGATGCTGCGTTATGGGAATTCGGTGGCTGTGGAAACGTACCGGACCCGGTCGGATTATAAAATAGTAAATACAGATAAAGAACCCCCTATTCCCCTCTCCCTGACCCCACCTTTCATTGCATGTGTATATACCATTCACACAGAGGTAAGTTGTTCAACAAGACTGATTGTAAATATTGAGATCAATTACAGGCATTCGCCAATATCTTGCTAACATTGCTTTTAAGTATCCATTTTATTACACAATCGAGGATGATCTCCAATGGCAATTTCCCACATAAAAAATGTTCCTTGTCATTCTGCCAAGGAGAAACTCTTTTAAATCCACCCTTATATGGTCAAATGTCAAAAAAAGGTTTTTGTTTATTTTTCAGGATGGAATTAAATAAATCTGACCATTCAGTAATACTGAGCAAGTAATATTGAGTTGTGATTCTAAATTCATGTTAGCAATTGAAAGAGCACTAACAGGGGTCAGTAGTTTTTCCCACACGGAAAGTGTCTGGAAGTCAAGGAACAATCTTCAGAACACAAATTCACACCAAATGCAGCTGCTTGTCACCCAACAGACACTGAGGGAGGACATTGGCACATAGAGAGGGGGAATCAGCTGTTTGCACCAGAAGGAACTGTTGACTCCAGGGTCCAGTAACCACCATGGAGTGGTTACTCAGCCAGCCTAGCCCATATAGATTGGTTTTATTTTTTTGAAGCATTCGTACCTTGGCCTTTCCTTCTAAAAGGCTGGTGAAAATATTAACTATTTAAAATATCAATTACAAAAACATCAAACACTAAACACAATAAAACAACATTAAACCCCCATTAGCAGTTCATCACATTATATAAACTATAACCATCTTCCCACAGCAAAAGTAGTCCATGTTCATATTTTCAGTTTCCTATTACAGTCATACCTTGGAAATCAAATGGAATCTATTCCAGAACTTCCAAAATGTTCAAAAGCCAAATCGTGGCTTTTCGATTGCCTGCAGGAAGCTACTGCAGCCAATCAGAAGCCGCAGAAGCCCCGTCAGATGTCCGGGTTTCAAAAGAACGTCCACAAACCAGAACAATCACTTCCAGGTTTGCGGCATTCAGGAGCCAAAACGTCCCAAGTTCCAGGGCGTTCAGGATCCAAAGTGCAACTGTACACCACTTATGATCACAAGGTGGTTCCAAACACTAATAAACAATTTAAAACCAACATTAAAATAAGGTCCATAGTACAATAGAGCAAGCAGATGTCAATTCATAGTTAATCTCATCCAGATTAACTTCCTCCAAAAGGACATGATGAAGAGGTAATTCTTTAATGGGTGCTGAAAACATCAAATCAAGTGATTGTATCAGACAGCCACTGTCTATACTGCCTTTTCAGCATCTATTGAAGACCCTCTGTTTTCTACAAGCCTTTTGAAGTGGAGATTCTTATCCCAGACTCTATCTGCACTGGACTTGAACATATATATATATATATATATATATATATATATATATATATATATTAATTATTCATCAATTCAAGGTGTTTCATGGGAAGCAATACACAAATGAAATAAATAAAATAAATGTGGCAAAACCCAATGAAGGTAGATTGGACATCAGATTCCACAGTCAGAGGCCGCCCTCTTAAATAACTGCTACACTTCTTCAAATAGTAGGTGACAATTCAGGAACAACTGGCATGAAGTGTTATGTTTGCCAGGTCTAACAACAAACCATGTAAACACTTCAAGGAATTACGCAGTGTCTTCTTTTAAGAACATGTGGCTTTTGTTGCATCTATTTCTCAGTCTGTCCATTGTGCACTCTCTCACTCCTTTCCTGGGCTTGCCAGACCAGCTGCAGTTCATTCATGCTTCATCCATCTCTGGTTTAATTAAATTCCCAGTACAGCACTGAATGCAGCCACTGGGCATCTTTCAAGAACTCAGCGGAATTAAAAACACCAGAACAGATTCCAGATGCTCCTAACAAGGAAGCCACTTTAAATTAAGAAGGCCTTTAAAGCCACCAGAAAGATTCGCCTACTAATATTTCAGTGGTTATGGAAAAGATCCGTGTAAAATAGCTGGTTATTTCACCTCTACTGTCTGAAACATTCTCAACTAATAGTAAGAAAAGTGAGTGGGATGGAGTGGAGAAACTATTGTACATGGACAATAGAGACCTGGGTTCAGGACCCATATTAGATGAACTTGGGCAAAGTCTCAACCTGACCTATCTATAGGGTTGCTATGAGGATTAAAAATGGGATAACCCCATGTACACCCTCCTGAGCAAATGTGATAAATAAGATGAGGGTGGAGAGGGAGGGAGAGAAATATGAAATGCCATGAAATGAGGAGGCCCCTAACAGTGCAATATGATGTTTTCTCAAAACTAAGTTCCAATGTGTTCAATTGAGTTTAGTCTCAGGGAGTGTGTACAGAATTACGCTGTGCTGCTGCAAAGCTACAATCCTATGTGCACTGAACTATGGAACACCATGCAAAATTCAGTGGAACTTATTACTTCTAAGTAAACAACAATAACAGTGGAAGTCCTTCCCACTATTTAGAGGAGCTCAATGAAATCTCAAGATCCTTTGGAACACCAAAGAATTAATGTAGCTTCTGCATTTCCTTAATTGAAATACAGATGTTTTAATACCCTGCAACCACCCAAGGGTGATACATTCATAAAAACACTTTCCCATACCCAAGGCAGAAGGGGTCTTCTGGGTGCAAATCAACTAGAGTGTGAACTCTAAACTGAGGAGGGAGGAGCCCTCAATTTCTATATATATAGTCTGACAGCCACTGACTGTTGACAGAGTTATGAAAAGGAGGCTCTCCTGAGCTCTAAGCTGTTCCTGCTGAAGAGTTTCCAGCAAGTGGCCAACCAGGTCGGCAGAAACTTACATATGGCACTAACTAAAGAAAAACTACAGCCACAGGTTATCCGTGTAGCTGCCTGATACTAAATGGAGGAAAAAACACATAAACACAGTATCTTTTGCAGAATGGATTAATTGAAGGAGGAAGGGAGGGCAGCTTGTTTTTGTCTCCCTTTTGGGATTCAGCTAAGGGGGTTAAACGGGGTATCTGATTTCACTGGGAGAAAGCCAAGCTGACCTTTTCCATGTGGGAACGTAGTTACAAGTACTGCCATATGGCAAATACATCTCCTTTTTTCAACCTTCTCAAAGCCATTCAGGAATTGGGAGAGGAGCAGTCACAGGATAGAATCCAGCATTTGGGAAAGTTCTCAGGAGAGGACTGGAATTATCCCTAGCAAATCTATGCCTTTTAAAAAAAAAACTCCCCCCCCCCAAATAACTTTGCCAGATGCAAGCCATCCCTGAAAAGTACATAGCCAGCAATAATGGATTCCTTGTTATGATGTTTCCTTCGGGGGAGAGGGGGTATTAAAGGAAGGAGAGAAAGAATAAGAAGCCGGACCCTTCTGCTGAAAATAGATATATTTACAAAAGAGAATAATTCATCCACAAATGCATTATTTATTTATTTTAAATTTTTCGAATGAACTTTCTTTAATTCACATCTATATATATTGCAGAACTGCATAAATTAAATTAAGATTTACATAGTCTTTGTTTACATAATATATTCTACATGCACAGCTTCAGCTCTTGTGATGCAGAGCAAGTGATGTGCGGAATGTGCATTTTTGCACAAAATATGCACAGTCCGATGTTGGCTTTTAGGTCTTTTGATTTTTTAAAGAGCTTTAGGCAAAGTAAAGAAAAGGTACCACTTCATTATACACGTATTATTATTATTCTTATTATTATTATTAGTGTAGAAATTAAATGAACTGGATATGGAACAACTGATTGGTTCAAAATTGGGAAAGGAGTACGACAAGGCTGTATTTTGTCTCCCTGCTTATTTAACTTATATGCAGAATTCATCACGCGAAAGGCTGGGCTGGATGAATCCCTAGCCAGAATTAAGATTGCCGGAAGAAATATCAACAACCTCAGATTTGCAGATGACACAACCTTGATGGCAGAAAGTGAGGAGGAATTAAAGAACCTTTTAATGAGGGTGAAAGAGGAGAACGCAAAATATGGTCTGAAGCTCAACATCAAAAAAACGAAGATCATGGCCACTGGTCCCATCACCTCCTGGCAAATAGAAGGGGAAGAAATGGAGGTAGTGAGAGATTTTACTTTCTTGGGCTCAATGATCACTGCAGATGGTGACAGCAGCCACGAAATTAAAAGACGCCTGCTTCTTGGGAGAAGGGCAATGACAGGCCTAGACAGCATCTTGAGAAGTAGAGACATCACCTTGCCAACAAAGGTTCGTATAGTTAAAGCTATGGTTTTCCCAGTAGTGATGTAAGGAAGTGAGAGCTGGACCATAAAGAAGGCTGATCGCCGAAGAATTGATGCTTTTGAATTATGGTGCTGGAGGAGACTCTTGAGAGTCCCATGGACTGCAAGAAGATCAAACCTCTCCATACTGAAGGAAATCAACCCTGAGTGCTCACTGGAAGGACAGATTGTGAAGCTGAGGCTCCAGTACTTTGGCCACCTCATGAGAAGAGAAGACTCCCTGGAGAAGACCCTGATGTTGGGAAAGATGGAGGGCACAAGGAGAAGGGGACGGCAGAGGACGAGATGGTTGGATAGTGTTTTCGAGGTTACCAGCATGAGTTTGACCAAACTGCGGGAGGCAGTGGAGGACAGAGGTGCCTGGCGTTCTCTGGTCCATGGGGTCATGAAGAGTCGGACACGACTAAACGACTAAACAACAACAACAAAAAGAAATTAAATGAGACCAAAAAAACCCTGAACAGATCTTGTTCCCATGCTAATCTTATATATGCTTAAGGCCATCAGATAAATGGATCGGAGTTGGATGCAGGGGGAGAAAATTATGTATCTGAAAGAGGAAACTATAAAAGAAAGTATTTGTGCATGTTACATGGGGAGGGGCGGTGTAACACAGAAGTTAACATCTGCCAGGAAATTGAGCAAGGAATCTTTTTCATCATACTGAATAGTGCTTCCTGATGCAACACACATTCTATAATGTTGGCAAACCTCTTATTGCAAATGAGATTCATTTAGCCCCCTCCTCCCTGATTCTATCTCTGGTACTGTGCCGATGATTTCTCCAGTGTGTCTTTTTTAATCATCCTCTGTCAAATAATGAGGAAAGAAAATGAATTTGAAATTTATAAAAAAAAAAGGACAGAGAAAACTTTAGTGAAATGCTCATGGGTGGGGGGGGGCAAGGCTTTTGTTGTGCTTATCTTCCCTTTTGAGGTGGTCAATCGGTGTTTGTCATTCTACAAATCATCTCACCAGTGGTTGCACGCTGCAGCCTTCCCAGGTGCCCATGTCCAGAGGAAGACATCACAAGGACACTCCTCCCAACATGGGGGGCTTTATCAGATCAAGTAGGACAGGCAGCCAGGGGAGGCTGCAGAGTGCTAGAGAAATGTTTACTAGAAAGAAACTGCACAGGCACCCTCAGCCCCCGAACAACAATAAGGTAATATCAAAACCCCACCCACACTGAAAATTCTAAGGGAATTCTGCCCTGAGAATGAAGCAGGAAAAAAAGGAAATCTGCTTCTCAGGGAAGGAAATATTTTCAGAATTTGGAGGACACATCTCAGCACAGCACTAGTTTCATGAAAAACTACAATTGTTCTGGAGGGGCTTTTACTTTCAAACATCTAGCAGAAACACTGCTCCCAGATTCATGTGATTTTTATGTTTTTAGTCACACCAAGGCTAGCAGTATGTTAATTATTGGTTGTATGTTTTAAAATCGTATTGTATTTGTTTTCATGTGTTTATGAAGACAGGCAAGCTCTGAACTAATGATTTATTCATTACTACGAATGACTGTGTTTTTAGAGCAAGAAGCCCAAGTCCTCTCTAGGGCTCAAGGGAGAGAAACAAATTGTATTGAACTCGATTTCAATTGTTGCCATCCTGGCAAGTAAAGATTCATCTTCAAGTCTTGCGCAGTGGTCTACTTTATCACTAAGGTTTGAGGGTGAAACCTCTGCATCACTCTGAACGACTCAAAAAATAGATAAAATCTGCTAGTCGTTATTTCCACCATTGCCCAAAGTAGACAAGATAAGATCCCACAGAGTTCCTTACAAAACTCTTCCTTGATGCATAGTTCACACAAACTCCATTTTTTTAAAAAGGAACACAACAGAAAGTAAAGGAAACTGCATACTTTTATGTCTGGGAACTGGCCGAGGTAGGTGTCCATAGTTAGCAGTGCCTGATCCACCAGCTTCTGATGAAAGTCTGTCCACAGCAGGTCACTGTTCTAGAAGAATATAAGGAAACATGTAATCTATCAGCAGCAACAGTGCAAAACATGGCAACACTATGCTTTTTTGTGGATCATTTCACACATTTGTCTGGAGGGCAAACCCAGACTTAGAAACGAGCTGCCATTGTTTCTCAAAACACTGATAGGAGTACCTGTAAGATACATGTCTCATACATGTCTCAGATATGTTTGTTATGTTGATATCTACTTTCTAAAGAGATGTGCATGTTAAAAAAAAAAAACACTGGAAACTATGCCTAACTTCTTCTTTTTCTTTGCTTTTACAAAGCTCCTGTAACTTCAAATGATACAAAGACCTCCTGAAATTCAACAGGCAAAGAATTCATTGTCACTACATCTCCCATGCAGCAAAGGAAAGCTGGGTCTGCAGAATTTCTGTCTGCCATGCTGCAGGTGGGGGCCAGAAGCAGTCAGTGGAGAAGGGAGGCAATGCACACCAACAGTGGCATCACTATAGCTTAAGGTGAAGCATTATGCTTTTGTTGTTACAATGCAGAATATTTAAGATCACATGGCTGGTGTAGTGTGGCATAGAATACATTGGCCTGGTTCCAATGACATGACATTATATGAACAAGCCTGCTTAAGCCATGGGCTCATGTGTTCCTCCCACTCCACTCTCCCCCTACTTCCTCTGGTGAAGCCACAAGGAGGAAGCACCCACTTCCTACTTAAACCTAACAACAGTTTTTGGTTATAGCTGAAAGGGAAAAGTTGTGGTCAATTTCACTATACAGTGGAACCTTGGTTCTCAAATGGCTTAGTTGGCAAACAAATCAGCTCCTGGATGCCGAAAACCCAGAAGTAAGTATTCCAGTTTTCAAATGGTTTTCAGAAGCCTAATGTCCAATGCAGCTTCCACTTGAGTGCAGGAAGATCCTGCAGCCAATCAGAAGCCGTGCCTTGGTTTTTGAACGGTTTTGGGAGTCGAACGGACGTCCGGAACAGATTACATTCAAGAACCAAGGTTCCACTGTAGTTTACTAAAACATTTTCAGTCTTAATGATAAATCATGGACAAGCAAGATCGGGAGCAGTCAGTGGCGAGGGCTGCTACTGCACAGCTAGCTTCCCAGCAGCAGAGGTTCTGCTGCTTATCGGGAGGGAGATGTGGTGAAGAGGTTGATACTGTGTAGGCACAATGGCAGGAGTGCCTCCTCACTGATCGCTCCTGTACACAGAATGAATCATAGAATCATAGAGTTGGAAGAGACCACAAGGGCCATCGAGTCCAACCCCCTGCCAAGCAGGAAACACCATCAGAGCACTCCTGACATATGGTTGTCAAGCCTCTGCTTAAAGACCTCCAAAGAAGGAGACTCCACCACACTCCTTGGCAGCAAATTCCACTGTCGAACAGCTCTTACTGTCAGGAAGTTCTTCCTAATGTTTAGGTGGAATCTTCTTTCTTGTAGTTTGGAACCATTGCTCCGTGTCCAAACGGATGCCTCCAACAAGTTCCTTGGGACCACACTGGAGAAGGGGTAAGGGGCAGTGTGCCTGCCAGAGGCTTCAGCAGATTTATTCATAGAATCATAGAATTGTAGAGTTGGAAGGGACCACAAGGATCATCCAATCCAACCCCTTGCAATGCAAGAATCGTTTGCCCAATGTGGGGCTCAAACCCACAACCCTGAGATTATCACTTAGTCTACCGACTGAGCTATACACAGGTATCACATTTTGCTGCATTGGCTGGGATTCATGCATTGATAGATGCAGTGGTGTTGTCCAAACCAGGTCACTGTGCTATAACCCCAAAATCAGTTCAACAGCTATAGTCCCTATGAATGAATGAGGGACTGCAGATCATAATACATAAGTGATGCTAATGGAACAGAACCTCACCTCTGATATTTTGTTAGTATCATCTCTTCCCGGCCAATCTGGCTCATATACTTCTTGCAAACACTCTGTCAGTTTCTTGGAGGCTTCGTGCATTGCTTGGAGATAGAAAAAAAGAGACCCCAAATTTTGAACGACACAGTAGCGTCCCATCAAGTACCCAACCCAAAAAGTGAACAGGGGAAATGAATCTTCCTTACTGACCAAGGCCTTATCCCAAACCCATGGCAATTGTTTCCAAGGCAAGCAAAGCAGGGCGTATAACACAGAGGCGACACACACACAAACCAAGAGCTATTATATATATAACATATATTCCTCTAGTGCAGGCATCCAAGAGAGAAGTATAAATTTTTGTTTCAAAAATGTGTAAACCAATACTTTTGGAAGTGGCCAATTTTTAGATCTGAACATAAATAGATAGGGGGGATAGGGTTTGCATTTACATTTAAGTATTTACTTGGTCAATTTTTACAATGGACTGGATTTCTCTTTCTCTCCCTTCTCCCCTCTCTATAATCATAGAAAGCATATTGAGAGATCCTATATATAAACAAAAATATTAGAAAGAGAAAGGGGAGACAGGGACCAACTGAGAAGATAAGCTTCCCATTTTGATTGTTTGTCTAAACTCCATCCTGTATCAAAGGAATAAGTGCATCTTATAGAAGATGCCACTTACTGGTTACTGATCACATGAAATGCCACAGAGGGCAAATCCCTTGATAGCAAGTGATCCCAGCATTTATAAACACCACTGGAGTCTTGTCTGAACATTGTGTTTTTGTGGCATGCACCCAGGGGATGAGAACTTCCCATGCTACATTAGAACAAAGTAGCAGCTGCCCCTGACAGATATTTGCTGTCCTCCATTGAAAGTTCCTGAAACTGCTTAGTTCTGTATGTGTAGTTTTCTCTAGTTAATGCAGACAGTGCCTCTTTGCTAGTATACTGGAGTGGCCAGTGTGGTGGGGCAGAGCACTGCTGCTTACCTGAGCAGGGTAGGGAGGGGTCAATGCCACTGTGTGGTTGGGACCATGTGGCACAGTGGCATAGCCTAATCCAGTGCTCCCTCTGGTGCACCCATACAGCCCTGACCTCATTTCCACCTTCCCCCATCCCAGAACTGTCCAGGTAAGTAGCAGTGACTCCGCTGTTGTGGGAGCGCAGCTCTGTAGCATTGCCCCACCATGCTGGCCACTCTTGACACCAAGAATAAAACACACACAAGCCCTGAGAGCATTTTTAGAATTGTCTTCTGTGGGGAGAATGACATCACAGCAATTTTTCCAGGTGTTACCTTTTACTGAAGCCAGGTATGTCCGGAGATCCTTCTGCAGCTTGCTTCCCTCTGTCTGAAAAGACAGTAAATGGAATCAGTAAGTAGGCTACACAGCAGCAAAATAAAATAAAAGGCAACAGTTTGTTTCCAGGCACAAGTAATCAAAAGTGCTGGTGTTGATCTTTCAAGCTCTCAGGAAAGGGTGGGGAACCTGTGGTCCTCCAGATGTTATTGGACTCCAACTCCCGTCAGCCCCAAGCAGCATGGTCAACGGTCAGGGGTTGTGAGATTTGTAGTACAACAAGTGAAGGCCCACAGATTCACCAACCCTGCTGCAAAGATCAGGATGCTTAGAAGAACAGCCTTCTCCCCTGTGAACCTGCCTAATCTCTAGGATCAACCTTTCACTATGCTTTCACCATGGGAGGGGCAAACAGAGAGAGGGCCTTCTTAGTGGCGGTGCTCCATTTATGGAACACTATCCCCAAACAAAGCCTTCACTTACGTGCCAGGTTAAGGCCTTTTTATGATGTCATTTGATTAATCAGAGAGTGTTCCCTTATTTCAACAGTCCACTTCAGAGAAAGGCAAACAAGAACGACAACCTTAATTTCATCACCTACAAGCACCACCAAGTACTTGGCAGCCAAAGTAGGGCCCCCAGTTTGATGCGGAATTGCAACTCCTTCTTGGGAGGGATCCTTTTCCAGCTTTGATTCTCAGACTTGACCAGCATTTCCAGCACCTTTCAGATATGGCAGAACCTCTCCTCTCCAATGGTTCTGTCTTCACAACTTATTTCCAAAGAACACAAAGGATAGAGGATCGTCATGTGCTGGTTGCCCTTTCACAGCTATATTTAACAAATGGTTGAGCAGGATTTTCTGCTACCACAAAAGCAGCTGAAGATCTTCCAAAAGGAGGATGCAGGGAAAGGGTGGGGGATGCCATGGTCTGACAGTCATACATAATATTGCATTTCAATTTTTCTTTCATCTCAGTAAAGGGGGCTTTAAAGAGAGCAAACTCACAGAACATCTGCCTCAGGTGCTACTAAGCTTTGAGGAGGCGTTTCCTACTATTATTCTCCTCTTTCAAGTAGTGCAGTTAAGTAATCTTAAACTAAATTTAGACTCCAGACTTACCGGTTGTTTGGATGGCATTGTATGTTATTTCACTTATTTTGAAATAAGTGAGAAAGTCATGTACTGAGGGTCCCTCCTGCTCATTCTGTGGAATGGGGCCCTGCCTGGATGGCTGCCCCCATATCCTGCCCCATTTAATGGCACAACTGCCTGTCTCTTGCACAGTTACATCATTCACCTGTTCAGATTGCCAGCTGTCATTTCATAGCAAATCCCAACACATCCTCAAAGTCCTCACAGGGAATGAATAACGGCAGCATCATTCATTATTCACCCATCACAGACTGACATAGTGCTCCAACTTTTTACAGTAAAAGGAAAGGAGCAGGATGGAGAAGGTTGTTTAATCAATCCCAGCAGCTCACAGTTGATTCCAGAGAACAGATTTGCTATTTAGACAGTTGATATGAACATTTTCAGCTAGCAACTTTGCTGCTTTAAGGAACCCATTTTCACCCTTCAATCACAAGAGAGGCTCATTATTCCTGCACACCCAAATGTCTCTGTGGCTAAATGAGTACCACAAAATTAGAAAGTTAGAAGGGGGGGTGGAGAAAGAAACTGCCTTCCCCAACCTGGTACCTTCCAAACATTCTGGACTATGGCTCACATCAGCCCCATCCGGCATGGCCACTGGTTAGGAAAGATGAGAGTTGTCGTCCAAAACTCTGGAGATGCCAAGTTGGGAAAGGTTGACCTATGGAGAGCAGATGAGCTATTGCTTTGACCAAAGTAGGCTGTAACCATATTCTCACTTCTCTAACCAACAGAACAAGTCAATGCCCAACATCATTTCTAGCATTCCTCCCTCCCACAGAAGACCCTAACTGGTGTTCTGAACTCAACCACAACTCTCTCTGTAAGTCAAAAGAACATGCTGGGAATTATTTTTAGCATTGATGCTTTCCCTGCCAACCACTCCCACAAGCAGGGAATGTCTGCATATGCAGCCCACCTGTTCCCTGCCAGCAGATCAAGGCTGCCTCCCTGCACAAGCAGAGCCTTCGAGCAGCTCCAGGTGTAACAGAAAGAGGCATGAGAAAACTGCTTGTCACGTCAGCAGCCGCCATGCACGAAACCAGGATCAGTTCTTGATAAGCATCCATTTGCAAGCACTATAATACATAAACATTATGTGCCACTCTTAATAATATACACCCCCGAGAAGTCTGCAGTGAGAATTTAAAAAGGCAATGCAAACTTAACAATGCAAAACACATGCTCTCTTGAAAGGAAAGAGTAGGCTATGCAATAAAACTACCAGTATTTCTGAAGAAGATAATAGTTTCAAGTCTGGTCCCTAAGAGATAGCAAAGCTGACACCAAGCCAGTTTGTTGAAGGGAATTCTACAATCAGTGTGTCACAGATGAAAATTATTGCCCCTGGTCACCACCCACCCTTTGAGCTACATAGGAAGCTACCGTATTTTTTGCTCTATAAGACTCACTTTTTCCCTCCTAAAAAGTAAGGGGAAATGTATGTGCGTCTTATGGAGCGAATGCAGGCAGCGCAGCTATCCCAGAAGCCAGAACAGCAAAAGGGATCGCTGCTTTCACTGCGCAGCGATCCCTCTTGCTGTTCTGGCTTCTGGGGTTCAGAATTTTTTTTTTCTCTTGTTTTCCTCCTCCAAAAAATAGGTGTATCTTATGGTCTGGTGTGTCTTATAGAGCGAAAAATACCGTACTTTATTCAAAGTCAGACCATTGGTCCCTCTAGCTCAGCATTGTTTACACTAGGGTTTCCCAAACTTGCTAGCCAGGGATGATGGGAACTGTAGTCCAGAAACAGATGGAGACCCACGTTTGGGAAACCCTGGTCTACACTGACTGGAAGTGGCTCTCAAAGATTCAGACAAAGGTTCATCTCCCAGCCCTGCCTGGAGATGCTGGTATCTTACATTGAATATATCTTAAAATAGCTTTCTTGGATCCCAGAATGAAACCTGGGATCTTTTGCATACAAAGCTGAAGGAATGCAGTAGGTCAACATCTGGGGAGGCTGAAGAGCAAGCTTTCCTTAAGGTACATGCTTTTACCATAATGCTAATGGGACTGAGGTAGTAGCAGCTTTCATGTGACTACTAAGCTTGTGCCCAAGGTGAGCTTTGAACTGAAAGCTAATTTGGTGCCATAGCTGAATAAAATGAACTGTGAAGCAGAAGGTCCTTGGTTCAAAGCTTGCCTTTGAGCAATGAATTTATAAGCCACTCTCTCAGCCTCAAGATGCAGTGTCCCCATCTCCCTTCAATACAGGGATATCACTGTGAACCAGTAATACCGATCTATGTTCCTAATAGATGTGAGGAACTCTAGACATGTACACAAACAGTATTAATTGGCCGTCACAGCAGATATGTTTTGCCAGTATAATGCTATGTAAGCTATCAAGAGCCAATCACATCTGAGCAAGCAATTGCAAGTGGGTCAGTGCCACAGTTGCATAGAAAACTAGATCGCCCCACAATGCATAAGGAGAAGGCAATATTGCCCATGGATTGTCAACTTCAGTTTGGGAATATATTGTACTTGGAGCAGCTTGTTTTCTGCTCTTTTGGCTTAACTATTCATGTTTCATTGCATCAATTCTGATACAAGAGGTGAACATTAATCAAGAATTTTATAAAAGAGCAACAGGTAGATGCAAATAGCTACTGGCTATTATGTTTTCTAAGGGACGCGGGTGGCGCTGTGGGTTAAACTACAGAGCCTAGGACTTGCTGATCAGAAGGTCGGTGGTTCGAATCCCCGCGATGGGGTGAGCTCCCGTTGCTCGGTCCCTGCTCCTGCCAACCTACCAGTTCAAAAGCACCTCAAAGTGCAAGTAGATAAATAGGTACCACTCTGGCGGAAAGGTAAACGGCATTGCCATGTGCTGCTCTGGTTCACCAGAAGCGGCTTAGTCATGCTGGCCACATGACCCGGAAGCTGTATGCCGGCTCCCTCAGCCAATAAAGCGAGATAAGTGCTGCAACCCCAGAGTCGGTCACAACTGGACCTAATGGTCAGGGGTCCCTTTACCTTTACCTTTACCTTTACCTTTATTATGTTTTCTGAAAAACAGTTCTTGCTTCTTTTTCCCTGTAGCCCTTGGCACAACCCAAAATCTTCTCTGCACCTAGTCTTGATCTAGTCTTCTGAAGTCTATATTCTGTCTACTCTGTTTACACTGCTGACCGTGGGTCTTTTTTAAAAATCCTGCTCTGAAACATCTTTTCTCCTCCCGTGCCCCCATTTTGACCATTTTACTGAAAATAATTTCTCTGAAGACAAGTTCTGGGAGGCTCAGAAGCTTGCTCACTACTCTGTGACATTTCATCTGGATCTTAATAAAATGTATTTATACACCTTTTGCTTTGGGGGTGGGGGTTCTAGTGGCAAGAGGAAGCATGCAGCTATCTGCAGGATTTTGTACAGCAGCTTA
Organism: Podarcis gaigeae; assembly: GCF_964106915.1. NCBI lineage: Eukaryota > Metazoa > Chordata > Lepidosauria > Squamata > Lacertidae > Podarcis > Podarcis gaigeae. Next base: position 88,380,932 of record NC_139678.1, on the reverse strand, counting down.
TTCTGATGGAAATAGCGCAAAGGACAGTAACTGAATGCAGATCATCCTAGGAGGAAGAATCCTCCTCCTCCTGACCATCCCCAGTTGTGCTGCTCGTCAAACTCCAGAGGGGCCTGAGACCACTGGAATGTTAGCACCGCTGCCAAAAAACAAGTCATGTTCGGCTTGTGTCTCACGTAGCAAAGTCAGCCTCTAAGCAAAGAGGGAGGGAGATCTCGTGCCATTCGCAGAGTAAAAAGGAAGCACGCTTGTCGTTCTCTGAATGGACATACAAGGTATTTAGAACAAGATCCCCCCCCTTCCCTCCCCATTCAGGAAAAAGAAAAAGATGACAGCGCTGTGCAATGAGAGAGACAGCTAAGTTTATATCTCTTCCACTTTCGCAGCAGACCATGTGCCTGCATGGACTGTAACAAAAAGAGACTCTCAGCCCAGGGCAAATCAAAGACAGCTGCCTGTCTTCACAGGAACACAGCAAACAATTGGTCCATTTTGCAGTGGATGCCCAGAAGCCATTTCCATCCTTCCTGGGATACCAGCTTGAATACAGAAGCCTCTTTAGCTGCACTGGATCAGCTTTCTTTGGTGCTCTAGTTGCCCCAACTATAATTCTACGGTTGTGGAAATAGACTGCTGCTTATACCAGCCTAAGTGTAAGCAACTGGCTTGATGAACAATGAACATATACTGGGCTATTTTATACTTATACTAGCAGAAGTAAATACAGAGACCTGGGCAATCAAGCAAAAGATTATCCACAAAGATCCATTTGTGGAGTGGGAATTGTGCCCCTTTTTACATGTAGAGGAGAGGGAGAGGGAGAAGAAGGACTGGGTAGCCACTTGTGGTCTGACCACAGTTGGGAATGTAGGGCAGTACCAGCATCAACAAAAGCTCATGTTGTTTGTTTGGTTGTTTGTTTTTTATACCCCAGCTTTTTTTCCCCTGATGGTACTCAATGCAGCTTACAAATAAAAACAAGAATCACTAAAACATAAATAATAATTAAAAAACAAGCAAACGCTAACAGAACTAAAACTATATATACATACATAAAATATGTTTAAAACATACAAATAATCACAGAAAAGCTGCTATTTGGCACCAGAGGGAAGCTGACATTTTTTCCCCTATTCATTCAAAACCTTGTCCACACCGTCAGTTTAGAACAATATATTTAGTGGTGTTCTTACTAATTTGCTGCACATCAAAATGGAAGTGCTCATGTTTCAGAATTCTTGCATCTTCCTACCCATCATGCAATAAATACAGTTCCTCTCCCAGCTAACACCTCCATGACTGTCCTGGCTCCCACTTGTGGACGTAATACTCAGACTCTCTGCTTGGTTATTACAAAATGTTTTATTCCAGAATTTGCTACATGACCTAAACATATATCAAGTTGGAAGGTACACACTTAGCAGATTATTGCAAAGCTCTAGGATACATGGTTAGGTGTAAGCAAAGACATTGTCTCAAGATTTGACGTGTCCCCTGAGCTACCCTTCAGAAGAGGAGGGCGGGCACAATCGTTCACAGAAATCCCATCCTGAGCCGTGAGAATGGGCAAGGAGGCATGCTTGTGGGTCTGCTCATGCCACCACAATCAGCATCACATCCTTGTAAGACAAAGTCAACAGTGCGAGTTCACTGTCGGACCTAGGGAGGAAGCATTTTGCTAGCAAGAGATTGGAGCACAGCCTGGTTCAAAAAACCTTTCTCTTGGCACTCAGGACATCCACTGTCACTGGACTTCCTCCTGGCAAGCTGCTGGGCCCCTCCCCAGAATTGGTTTCGCAACTCACATACTATTATTCCTTCCCATCTGACCAGCCCTGCCAAAAGGTCTCCATAGGGCTCATGAAAATATTACCCTCAAGACTGAATTACTAAAACATGCTCTTTATGGAAGTGGGCCCTTGGGTCTAGTCTGGAAGCTCAGCTAGACTGATGATGAGAAGAAGCTACTGCCAACATACTATATGTGTGTTAAAATACCTGCAGTGGCTTCCTATTTGCCACCAAGCTAAATTCTAGTACTAGTGTACAAAGCCCTGAATAACTTAGTCCAGAGGTTTTCAATCTTTTTGGGTCTGTGGCTCCCTTGACCAACTTCATTCTTTCTGTGGCACCCCTGTGGGGCTCAAGAGTCCAGTCATGCCACCCCTTGCCTGCAAAGCCAACAATCCCTCACCCCTTTTGATTGTGATTATATGCATTTACACTTCTGATTTTTTTTATTTCTGAGGATTTACATTTTTGGGGTTTAATGTTGATTTTAAAATTTTGTATATTTTTGTCATTGTATGCTGTTCAGTATGTAAATACTGAAAAGCAGGATTGTTTTTTTAATAAATACTATTGCAAGTACTGTATGAAACAGGTCTGGGATATATAACAGCAGGCACCTGCCAGATTCACATTACTTGTCTGCACTGCAATGTCCCTGCTGCTTTGTCAACATTTGTTCATAAGGTTTATAATAACCACAGTAGCTGCATATTCACACAGCATGTGGCACTTTAGTACTGAAGTCTTCATCTACTTGAAAAAGCCTTGCAAACAACAAGGTCAACCCCCCTCCCACAGTTGCCTGCCATTTCAGGACATTGTGAGGCAAATTAAACATTCCAAGCAAATGCACTGAATAAAGCCCCAACATTTAAATCATCATCATATCATATCCTCAATGAGTTAGACAATACAGGATAGCCTTGGGAGGCTGCTATTTTGAGCCAAGGGAGGCCATTGCTGAAGCCTTCCTCAGCACACGCACACAAATTGTTTCGCTCAAAATTTCCAAGCTGCCTTTCTACATGAACTTATAGGTTCTGAAAGAGGCTGGTTTTAGCTTTAGCTCTGGGGGTTTTTTAATCATTTTCAGGGCATTTTTACATTAACAAAAAAAAGCATAACAAAAAAAAACAAAAAAATCCCAATGGATTTGAGCAAAGGTCCATCTAGTACAGCAGCTTTTTCCTCACAGTGGCCAAACCACCTCAGACAAAGCCACAAGGACCTGTTTACTGTTGTTTCTTTGCTATTTGTGCTCTCTGCCATTGTGCAAAGCCAGCTCAGAAGTGCTTGTGCAACCCCACTGAAGGAGATTGCTAACAGCTTCATGGTGAAGGAGGGACAGAAGAGTCTGTTTCATCTTGGCCAATAGCCAGTCTGTTGCATTTCCATGCTGTTCATGGAGGAAGGCCCCTTTCTTCCACCAATTGTTAGCATGGAAGCCAAGTTAGTTGGTGAAGAAAAGACAGATCACACCATCTCTCCTTTGCCAGCCTGGATGAAATTCCACATATTTCCCTTCATGGTTAAATATGGAGGCTGTAAGATGGGGTCCCATTTCATTAAAAAGATTAGTAGTACTGGCTTAAAAGTATAATGTAAGAATATGGTGAAATTTGAAGTTATGTTAATATGTCTTCCTCCTACTGTTATCATTCTCACCCAGCCTCAGTTCCAACTATGAGTCTGCCCATAGTATGTGAAACCCTTTCAAGGATACACTCATCAAAGGTTAAGGAATGGTCAAGACTGACTGTTCGTATATTTAAAGTTGCTTACCAGTTGCTTGTTGAAGTTATGTACACATTGTTCAAATTGCTCGTCTTTTGTTTCATCAGCTTTGCCAAGTTTCTGAAGGACCTGCACATGCACAGAAAAAGAGAACAGAGAAGGGTATTGAAGTCACAAAATTTGAACATTTGCAACCAATAAAAGACAATTCAAGAGGAGAGGGGTCGCTGTTTCAGCTTTACTGAGTGGCAGAGAACAGGCGGCAGGTTCAAAACTGGGAATGCCGCTTTTAAAGATCTCAGGAAACACGGCAGGAAAACCCCTCTGCTTGGAGAATTTGGATGGCCACTGCCCATTGCAGAAGACAGAGTGAATAGAGTGACTGCATGTCTTTACTGTGAATAGTCCTCCAGTCTGAAGGGCTTTAAAGGAAAATGAACCATTAGAAGGGAGATTGGACCTTGGACAGCAGAAACCTTGCCTTTGCCCCTCAACAGCACTGAACAGCAAGCTGAGCTGTCACACAATCAGTCCCTCTCATTATGATGAAATGTATTGCATTTCTATATCAATTATAGGAACGTTTTCTAAATTTGCATATAAGCATATGCAAATTATATTCAAACAAGCACCCTCCTTTTTTGGTGATGCATAAATGGCCACCAGTGGTCAGTGTTGATATAAGGCAGCTTCCTAACAGCAGTAGTTTTCTCTGTGGTTTTCTCTCCTGCATCACAAAGTCAATGTTTAATAGTTAGAAAATTTCAGCTAATAAAGTGGTACTAAATACTAAACTACTTAATTTTGCACTGCAGACCAGTTTACCAACTCTTTGGAAATGCAACATAGAAATTGAAGGGGTTCGGATGACTCACAGACTATGTTTCTCATGCAAAACTTATTTGTCCAGCCCTTGGCTGGAGAAGAGTGGTACTGAAAAATCTGCTGAACAGACAATATAAACCACTGTGCAGGTCCCCAAGAGAAACTTCAGTTAACCTCCTCTCACAAATAAACTATTTTGTGAAAGAGGAAAATTCATATGCTGGAGGCATAAATGTTATCTTCAGAGAGAGAGAGAGAGAGAGAGAGAGAGAGAGAGAGAGAGAGAGTTTCAGCCAGAACTGGAACTAGCTTGGGAGAGAGTCCTGTTTTTATCATTCTGCCACCAGGAAGGCTTGGAATAACCATGGCAACCAGCCAGGCCTCTCTTAGTACCAAGAGTCCTTTTTAACAATCAAGTTCACCCACCATTCCAGGCGGAGTAAATCTTAATCAAGACACTTTATTTATCAGCCCTTCCCTTTTAACACTCTTGATTCAAGTGGGTCGCTGAAAGTGGAGTTGCCCACACAGCTAACCCAAGGCTGTTCAGCTTGAGTGACTGAAGGGGGGGGGGGGGAGCAGCAGCAAAGGACACGAACAGTAATGTATGTAGATAGCCCTAAGCGTGATTTGTGGCAGCTGAAGCTGTTTCAGATGTGCATGTAAAATATTTTACATGACCACCTAAAAATGTTACCAGCTGATGCAGCTCATGCATGTAATCATGAAGTTCCACTCATGAGGGAACTGGTATGGGCAATGGCTACTTAGCAAGCAGCAAACCCAATGACACTTATCCAGTGACACATAATGTATGACACATAATATTTGGAACTGACCTATAGAGAGAAGAAAGTTTGAAGAATCCGGCAATATCACACACAAGGCCCCTCTAGCCTGGTATTCTGTTTCCAACAGCTTGCCAACCAGATGCCTGTGGAAGGCCCATAAGCTGGACATACTGACAACAGTCCTCTCTTGCTGCTCTACAGCAATTGGCTATTCAGAGGCATGCTGCTTGTGATCCTGGAGGTAGTTTATTGCCATCATGACTAGTAGTCATTTAAAGCTACATGGATACGTTCAACTGATCCATCAAGGCTTCCTGGTTTGCAGGGGAAACTATAGTTTGCAACTTTCGGAAGTACCAACAAACTATGGCTTCCTGTTAACCAAACACAGAAGTTTCTAATCTCTTCCAATTACATGCAGAGGAAGGGGGGAGTCATTGCCAGTCCTCCCCACTACGTCTCAGACTTCAGAGTATCATCTGAGTGCAGCCATTCTCCTTAGGGTACATTAGTATTCCTGCTGTTTAGAAACTACCCGTGTGTGTGTGTGTGAAGCATTCCTGGAGGGGAAAGTGGAGTATCAGTATAAAAAGAACCTCCTCATTCACCCAACACTGATAACAAATACAGAAGATGGTGGCTACCTCCTTGTTTGTTGGCATGACAGAGCTCAAGACACAACCCACATATCAACTATTTAGGCCCTGCTTAGAGATACCTACTTCAAAATGTAAGAATCACTAGTATACAAGCACTGAATTTAGAAAGAGATCCAAGATTCCTGTTCATTTCACTCTGTCGTTTTGAGTTTAGTCATACATGCACACACATATAGACAGCTGATTCTCTGTAGCATTGCAACATGCTTCACAAAGCACTCAGGTTTCAGAGTATCATTCTGTCCAAGTGTGCAAAAACATCACTGAAGACCAGTATTTAATCACTGAGTGGGTGGCTAGCTAAGCAACATCCTCTGCAGAAATTGGAGCTCTCCGAACTCAACCAGTCTGGAAACACAGAAGGCTATGTTAGCAGGGAATTTGATATGCACTTGGCCACCAACTTGTGTTTCCACCACGCCTGTTATAAATCCACCTAGGCCTTTGGGGTTGGGGGAGGAAGTTCTCCTGCTCAAGGCCTTACAGACCCCTTTTTTTTCTTTCTTCATAGTGCCCTTTGGGGGCTAATCTAAGATGTCAGATGCCATTATTCCAAGCTAAATGGGTTATTTCGTTGGTATGCTAACTTGTTGGAATTTGTTGTTTCAACTGTTTTAGCTGGTTTTGCTGTTAGATTTTATGGATTTGTATTTGCACATGTCTGTAAACCACTTTGAGAAGCAAATTGGCTTTAAAAAGCAGTCTAATAAATAATAAACAGAATGCAAACTGCACATTTTGAAGACTATTCCTGAGACAGCATTTTCAAAGTTGCACTCTGCATGCATACCATGCATAAGAAATCAAAGGTACACAATTGTCTGCTACTCCTTTTTTAATATCCTGCTACCCATTGGAGGATAACAATTCATGCTGTGCGCTCTCTCTCTCTCTCTCTCTCTCTCTCACACACACACACACACACACACATCACTTCTATCCATCACAATTGCTTGCAACCTTCACCAAGGTTGCAAACAGCCAGGCAGGTGAACTCAGCACTATGCAGGATCAATCTGCCAAGTCAATTTTCATTTGCTCCACACATCCCCTGATTAGGCTGAGAAGATTAAGGTTTATCCGCACATATTTAAAGAGCCCTCAAATCAATTTTCTCATAACAATACAGCAATACTTGACAAAATTTACAGTTTGCAAAGAGGGAGCAGGGAAGAATTGGGATAGTTAAGTGTGTGTGTCTTCACCTCTTATTCCAGAATGCATTTGAAAAGCCAAATCAAAAATTTCAATCCTTTCTAGGAAATGTACAACTTTGGATAAGGGGTCTAGAGAGCTGCATGTTCCAATAGCTATCACAGTGAGAGACAGTAAAATCAAACTCCATGAGAAAATTCTGGTAGTTCTTTCAAAATATTGAGGTGGTCATATTTATAGTTTCACACTAAATACAGAAAGTGTAAGAGTAAATGGCAAAGCTGAAAGGAAATAGAATGTTTTTTTTTTAATCTTTTTAAGCTTTGCGCCATAGTCCTTCTAGGCAGCAGTTTGGAAAACCCTAATGCAGAGTCTTCTTTGAGAACACAGAAGGAGTTGCACACTTCTTTGGCTCCCAGCTACCATCCTCAATTAGAACAAGGGAATAGCTAATACAAAGAGCCATTTGAAAAAGCATAGGCTGACTAACAGGTAAAATGATCAATTCTAAACTGGGGAAAGGGTCATTTAACAAAGATAAGAACTCAGAATGTTACAAAAGCTCAAAGGTGATACAGGGCAAGCAACTAATGTAGAAAATTCAGCCATAAAAACAGGCATGGAACTGTCTGAAGGTCTGTCTAGGGCACATGTGTACGAGCTCAAAATTTATGTGAAGCTATAGTTCCCAAGAAGCCTGATTAATTAATTACTATGTATTTTTAATAGTTCGGCTTTGAGTTTGCAATGGTTCAACTCAGAGGGCCAAATGAGATAAAATATGAAATTGATCTTTCTATTTTTAAAAATGGACGGGTTTTTTAAAAAATAAAATAAATGAAAATTGGACTCACAGCAAGTGGGGGGAAAGGAAATTAACCTTTTCCTCCCCTGCCATGGTCCTAACTAAAATCATTTCTGCAAATCGTGCTCTTTGGCATTCCCATGGGAAACTTCCTCCTAATGCAAAATAGCATTTTCTGAGGAACAAGTGCAGAAAAAGAGGAAAGGGTTAAATTTCTCTGCCTGTTGCAAATTCATAATAGTTACCAACCTCCTGTCCCAAGAAACTATTATTTACAAAACTTCAGGACTGGGTTCAGCCAGCTTTAACCAAATACTGAGTGTAACTTCTCTACACTCCAAAACAACTAGGACCATGGTGATTTGGATTCAAATTCCAACTCAGCCATGAAGCTAAACAGATGACCTTGCTCTCTTACCTACCTCACAGGGTTGTTGAAACAGGCAGTGGAGGATGAGACAGAGGATAAAAAGAGGGTTGGGAGAACTACCATATTTACTTGAGTCTAATGCGCCATCGAATTTAATGCGCACCTCAATTTTCAGAACCTTGAAACCAAAAAAAGTATTTGCTGGGGAATGTAAATGTGCCATCAAATCTAATGTGCACCTTAATTTTCACAATGTAATTTTGTCCCCCAAAAATGGTGGGCATTAGACTTAGGTAAGTAAGGTGTCCTGAACTTCTTGGAGGAAGGGTGGGATAAATCTGAAATAAATATGTTAGTCATATTCGAAAACAGTGTTAGAAACTCCAATATATAAGCTAGGCACCAAATGGCTCCTTATACCAGAGTTAAGGTTACCAAAAAAGAATGCCTAGTTGCCATTTTTGGGCCAGGTGGCTTGAAATACTTATTTTTCAATACAACATTTTGGTTCCTTGAATTCATTCTCTTTGTGCAGATACAATATAATGGATAGAATTCTTCAGGTTGTGTTGCTAGTGGGGGGAAATAGTCAAGATCCAAGGATCCTTAGGCATTCACCTCCAGATGATGGAGACATCAGGCATCATCCTGGCACCTGGGCATCTTCACTTGGTTACAAAGTGGCTGATAGCCAGGTGCAAAATGCACCTGGTGAATTTTGAATGCTGTCTGAAACCACACAGGCTATACCACTTCTTGCAACTGTTGACTTTCTAAGAGACAGAATTCAGGCTTTATATGTTACCAGGTTCTTAAAAGGAGAGACCACTGTAAGAGTGTGCAGATCAGAATGTATAAAGTGCTGCTTATAGGATTCCATGATGTGCAAAAGCCCTGAAAAGCCTTGAATTATTGGGAGGGGGGCACAGTTAAATAGCTCTTAATCTCAGGGATTTCCAGCAACTGGAAGGTACTATTCCAAACCCTGTGCCTCTGTGATGATGGTCAACACCATATATCAGCTTCCCCCAATCTGGTGCCCTACAGTTATTTCTCACTAACCACAGCTAGCATGGCCAATGGTCAGGGGTAGTCAGAATTGGAATCACATAACATCTACAGGGCATCAGATTGGGGAGGGCTGCCTTATATTACAAACCATCCCACTTCAGGCCATTGCCATATTTTGCACGTGGAAGGGCTTTCTATGCAGGATCTGCTCCTAAAAAAATTCAGGCAGAATTCAAAATCTCTGCAAGGGGCTCCTCTTGGAGAGGCAGATGATGCAGCAGATATTTGGCTCCAGCATCAGGAGAAATCACCATTCAGAGGGAGGGAAGGGGTGTTTGCTGTGCACACACCACAGCAAACAGGGAGGTGGTGTTGGCTGTTGACAAGAGGCAGCACCCAACCCCTGGGAATTGGAACAGGACCAAACCCAAGATGAAGTGGAAGACTTCAACTGACCTTCCCACCCAAGTGTGTCCAAATCAGATCCAGACAGATCCTCCAGAGAAATGCTTTGGTACAAAACCTTTTGCTGAAGCAGCAGATGGCAAAGAACGCAAGCAACATCAGTCATGTGTGTCCGTTTTGGCCACTAATGAACTGTGAGCTCATAGGATGACATCCATCCCCTGGAGAAGTAAGTGCAAGTGGTGTCAGATTAGACCGTTCGCAGGCAGCTATTGGCGCTCCACTCTCCCCCATCCTCCCCCTGCGTAACGCCATCGCGCTTAATCTGTCGGATCATTGCAAAGCCAGATAAAGTTAGTTAGGATTGAAACTTCAGGCTCTTTGCAGCTATAAATGGAGCAGATTTGCCCAAAGACAGTTGATGGAAAGAACCTAGCAGAAGTCAATGTAGCACCCAGGATCAGCTCACAATGTCAATAATTAGTTGTATGGTTGGAGGAGGAGGAGGAGGAAAGGGAGGGGGAAACACGTGGGAGGCTGAACCAATGATCTGGTTGCATTTAAACTGTTGAATAACCAACAGCTCCTTGCTTCTGCCACATTCCTCCTGGAACCTACCATTTACTCAGAGAACTGCTGGCACTTTTAACACCCAGAGATCAGCAATACAACACAGAGCCTGCAACAGCCCCCATATCACAGATGCAGTGTGAAAAATAATGCTATACATATTTTGCAGATATGGAAGTCTATTAGCAGGATATGACTTTTCACCTCCAATATCCTGGAACATCCTGGAATTTTCGATATGGGTTTTGGCAGAGACTTCCATAGGTCAGTTTTTTGTAGTGTTTTGTTTTACCCAGGATGCTCATGGTCTAAAACCAACATCCATAGCATAAGAAGCTGAACAGAAATTCCACCAATGAAAATAATTAAGAGAGACCAAGACAACAAATTAATTAAGGGGCTCAAGACATGCAAGACACTGGCATCTTCACAGACATTCAAGAGAGACAAAGGGAATTCATATGGGAGAAGGGAATCACAGTATGGTGGCTTGCTCCACCCCCTGACCTAGAACATCAGAAGAGAGCCTACTGGGTACTCTGAAATATATCTAGGATCCTATCTATGCAAGCAAGATTCCCACATAAGCTTTATCCACATTTAGGTGAATGCACAGGGATCAGAATGTTCAGAAACTTCAGCTAGTGCAGAATTCAGTGTCCAGGTTGCTCACAGGGGTAAGATGATTTTAACATATTACACCAATCCTGGCCCAACTGCACTGCTCTAATTTGTTTCTGAGCCCAATTCAAAGTGATGGTTTTCACCTATGAAGCCTTAAATGGCTCAGGACTGCCATACAGTGGTGGAGTTTCATGCTCCAGCACCGGGGGGAGGAGAGCAGGTGGGGGGGGCAGCCGTGATGGCCGGTGGCAGTGCGCTCCCCCCACACTCCTCTTCCTTTGTCAGTGCTCCCATACCTCAAGAACCACCTCTCCCCATATGAACAGACCCGGACCCTGAAATCATCACCTGTTGCTCATCTTTGTGTGCCTCCTCCATGAGAGGTCTGAAGAGTGGCAGCGCAAGAATGGACCTTTTCTGCCATGGCTCCCTGCTTGTGGAATACTCTCCCCCTCCCCCCCAGGAGGCTCGCCTGGCGTCTTCATTATATATATTTAGGCAGCAGGTGAAAACATTATTTGCCCAGACCTATGGCCTTTTAAATGTGTTTGGTATGTTAGGGGGGTTGTTATTATGTTATGTATTTTTTATTTTTATACCGTAAACCACCCTGTGAACTTTGGATATAATATAGTTGTTGTTGTTGTTATGCTGTTACACACACACACACACATTTATTTCATCCAGATTGAACATCCATTCAGGCTATCAATATTGAGTTAGAGGGTTTGTGGACTAGAGTAACAGGATCTTCTGGCCTACTGCATCTACTTCCGGGATAAAAAAAATATCCTTAAGAAAATATGGCACAGAATTCTTCAAGTGAGGAAATACTTAATATGAGCACACCTCTTGAATAATTTTGCCCTTAAAAAGGTAAGAAGCTAGACTGAAGTTTTATTTTAATTTATTTTCCTGACTCAAAATAATAAACCATTGTGTCTTCTGAGAATATCTTCTGTTACAAAGATACAATGTGGGGATGGCAGCCATTTCCAACTGTATTGATGGTATAAATATTTTGCTTGTCTTATCTTACAAAGGAATGCTTGTTAGCTGTATTTTGAGCAAACAATAATTTTCTGGAATTGAAATTACCGCAGTAACATCAAGGCCCCAAGATCAAAATAAGTTGTTGTTGTTGTCATATTTATTTATACCCCGCCTTTTTTCCTGGTAGGGCCTCAGAGAGCCAGTGTGGTGCAGTGGTTAAGAGTGGTAGTCTCGTAATCTGGGGAACAGGGTTCGCGTCTCCGCTCCTCCACGTGCAGCTGCTGGGTGACCTTGGGCCAGTCACACTTCTCTGAAGTCTCTCAGCCCCACTCACCTCACAGAGTGTTTGTTGTGGGGAAAGGAGAATGTTAGCCGCTTTGAGACTCCTTAAAGGGAGTGAAAGGCTGGATATCAAATCCAAACTCTTCTTCTTCTTCAGAGAGATGATTATCTTAGGATGTTGCAAGGAGCATCTTGTGGACAGTAACACTAAAGACTAATGGATTTGTTGTGGTATAAGCTTTTGCAGTAACTATCTACCTACCCAGTGGTGGGACTTTCAGAACAGCTTCCTTTGCCACAAAGACTAAACCTACAGAAAGGAGAGGATCAATTGGCCTTTTGAAAGATGCCACAAGACTCAGGGTGCACTCAGACATGGAGATTATTGCATGCGTCTTCCTGGTTATGATGTTAGCACTTCTGTTCCAGTTTCTAATGTTCCTTGTACATTACATTGCCTGTTGTGCTGTGGGACAGTGGCTTTTTCATCAATGCATAGCCATGTAACACCAAATTTCATTCACACCTGCAGTGTGACACAATGGACATCATGGGACATGTTACCACCCTTTATGGGCATGTGTGTTTTTGTTCCCCAACTCATCCCCCATGCGCATGATGGAAAAGAACTGTATGCAAGAATACTACCCAACGGTCACATGCATGGTCCAAGAAAACAGTGGGGAAATTACACCGCAAAACCCCCACAAATTTTCCTGGTTAACAAGACTGCAAGCAAATTATTTCTGAAGACAATTAACACGGAAATGAGCAGTAAACATCTACTAGATTTCTGGAAGTGGCTTTTACGTTGCGTGAAAGATTACATAAAGCATGAAAAATATCAGGAAAGGCATTTTGGGAAGATGGAATAAAGTGCCATCTGAACACAGCCTCATTGTGATTTGTAACCCTGCCCTAGTTTTTCGAAGAGAAAGAAATACAGGGGAAAAAATCAATCTGAGCATGACAAATCTCTTCTGAACTACATTTTCAAACAGTATCTTTCACAGCTTTTGAACCAGCAGGTGTGTGTTTTAGATAGGAATAGCTGCCGTCTTTTTCTGCGCTGCTTCAGAACAAGCAGAGGGCTCTGTCATAAGATATGAAGCCAACCCTGTCCAACAGTGCACCTTTCACCTTCATAAAGGCCTCAATCCATCTTGTGTAGTTTTCTGGTAAAGCAAATTTTATCTGACAGTTGGAGAAAAGCTTCAAGTGGCCTTTAGGTCATGCCACAGCATCAAGCTAGCTCGGAAAGTGACATGGAAAGAACATTAGGTCAGACAGGCAATTAGTCCCTTCGTTTCATCTGCCTACCTTGCCCTTCCTTTACCTACAAAATACAGGGATTCCTTCGGAGGGTGACCACCACAATGTCTAGGGCTGCAGTTGCCCCCATCCCAGGAGACAGACGGTGAGATTCAACATTGTACTATGGCGAATGCCCCATTGGTGCAAAAACATTGCAACTTGCCAGTTGAAATAACACCCCCCTCGCCCATCCCACTATTTGGGGGGTGGGGTTTTTCTGATCCCCCCCAACCCAATTTCAGGGGGCATGAAGAGGAGGGGGAAAGGCCTGCTGTGCAAGTGGGAGCTCTCATGCCTTGTGCTGACTGAACTTGACAGGTGAAGCCCACTCAAAGCCACTCAAAGCAAAAGGATAATGCATCTTCTTGCATTGCAGCCTGCCGCCACTTAGTAAATGATACAGTCCAGCTATTTATTTTGAAAAGGTGCAATTTCCCCACCAATTCAGATGCCCAACCATATAATGACCATGTCTCTCTCGAAGTCCCTGTTGCTCAAACATATAATGGCCTGGGCTCACACATCACATTAAAGGATGGCTAATGTTGAATGAGCAAATATGCAGCTGCACAAAGAGAAACTATTAGGCTTAAGAGCCTTTTTATTAAAGCAGATTGTGTGCTTTCTCAGTCATCCAAGTACAGCTAACATCTCGTGTACTAGAGCTGAAGTTAAGCCACATGGTCACTATTCTTCTAAACCTACTCAATATAAATCCAGTTTCAAATTGGGACTGATCAACAGTACATGAGTGATTTCCTAGTCAGGTAAAAATGAAATCTGATCAGGCATTCACAGATTGATACAACTCAAACAATTTGTTCTAACTAAAATGCATCGTTGTTTCTACACTGTGGAAGCAGGAGCTACTCGTTATCAACAGTCAAGTGTTCTATAACCTGAATTTCCCAACTAAGTGCTGAAAAATTCTGGAAAAATTCAGAAGCAAGAACCATGTAAAAATATAAAACTTTTTGAAGGAGATAGAAACAACAAGCTGTAAACAGGGAAAGGAGAGAAAACCATGTTTCAATATTTAAGTGCCAAGAAGACAGAACATTGTGATTACCTACAGCCACAGGTTTACAAAAGTAGGAAAATGTTTTCTATCGAGGGCCACATTCTCACTGGGCAATGTGTTACAAGGAGCATACTGGCAGTGGGTGGAGGAGCTAAGCCAGTGGGAGGCACCCACTTCTTCACTTCTTTATCTGAAAAACGTTCTTTAAAAAGAGCAATTTTGCAAGCACTTTCATTGGGAAGTGGAGGGATTGAGACTGGCAGACATGCAGTAATGCACACATGAAATAACCAGAGGTCTCTTCTGTTTCTTAATGAATATTGAATACCAGATTTAGAATGTTAATGGAAGTTTCGACTTAAGTGAAGTTTCTTGGTAAGAAGAATTTCAGTTCCAGAATCCTTATCAGTTTTCTGTCTTATTAGGAACCCTGGTAAGTTTCTCCTTTTTTCCAGTGACCACTAAAATTGGCTTGTTCCTGATTACTGGAGAAAATGCCTTATTTTTCCAACACGGGCCATAAGAATGGTAAAGGCAGTAAGCAAAAAAGAAAAAGGCTGTTTTAAGCCTGTGATCTTGTGTCAAATTGGTTTTCTAAATTAGGCATTGACATTTCCCTGAACCAATGTCAGTCTCTCAGGGAAGCCTCAGTTACTAGGGCTGTTCACGTTGCATCTAATTATAGTTTTTAACTTTGGAGGGAATTGACAGAAGAGGATTACAGAGTGGTTTTCTGGTGCTTCCTATTCAGTTTTCTCACATGCTCAACATGCAGGTCCTCTTCTGGAGAATAATCTTGATTACCAGCTGCCAAGTATACTCCTGGTTGGGGGGGTATACAAAAAGCACATTTCCCCAATCAGCATTATTATTATTATTATTATTATTATTATTATTATTATTATTAGAATTTATAGACCACCCTCTACCCAGAGGTGTAGCAACATTGTTTTCAGGACCTAATTCATAAAGAGACAGATAGAAGGATTCAAGCTTACCTAGTGTCACCTGAAAAATATGTTTTTATATGTTGGTAGCCACCCAGAATGTCTCAGGCAACCCAGCCACATGGGCAGGGTATAAATATTATTATTGTTGATGATGATGATGATGATTTATTTCCATTGTTACAATTTTTCACTTTGGTACACATCTCCCACCTTAAACAAGCATTACACAAACAAGCATCTCAAACACCTGCCTGTAAACTACAACTTCATTTCTTTCATGAAACAAGTGTATTTTTATTGACACACATTGTGTTTGCCAGCAATTAAAGCAAAGCATCACTGCAATCTTCATCCATACAGGTACACATTAAACATTTAGCTATAGCTGCATCCTAATTTGATCTGCTATGTGAGGGCAGTTTACAATACAAAAACACAAAAGTACATAACATTGTAACTTATAGGGGCACCAACTATGGAGGGTCATGGGGGCCAGGGCCCTCCCAATACTTTTAAGAAGGGGGCCGTCCCCTTCCCATTTCCCCAGTGATTCTCAAAATAATGCACCAGTACAAAGATGCTTGGCCCTGCCACATCCTTATGAGGATTGCCAGGGACCAAGGCCAGGCAAACCATCTTCACCCCACACATCCCTTTGATGATCACCAGAGCTCCTTCCTGCAATAAGTTGAATGGATTTTGTGAAAGGCTGGACACACACATGCACACCCTTCCAAATCAGTGTTTTCAACATTTACAATTCTTGCTGAGAACCCTAAAGAAGCATGTTGCAAATCCAACATCTCTCCATTTCCTGCCTTCTTCCTACAGGCCCAGTTACAGATTCACTCACTTCTACTCTCCATAAATATTTTGTGCTCTCGGATAACAGAGATCTGATTTAAAGATCAGCAGGTTTTATTTTTGACAACACTGGGAAAGGGCTCGATTACCAAGCTTGGACATGAAGCCTTGTTTGCTCAGTTCTGGGTTCGAAGGGTGGCGACAGATGCTGAATATATTACATGGAAGTGGACAAGAGCTGTCATTGCCGGATGGACTGGAGCAAGACACAATGGAGAGCTTTTGCCGCTGCAACTCAATAGGAGCTCTGTTGAGAAATCCCCAGTATAGTTTCTCTTTATCTCTGCCACCGCATTGGACATATTCATTCGGGTTTGCTGCTGCTGCTGTTGTTGTTGTTTAAAAAGGGCATGTCAGAGAAACAACAGAGAAACGATTAATTTAATTCATACAACAAAAGAGGTAGACGAAAAAACTGAAGAGCTTCATGAACTTCTCATAATATGGATCTTCTAAAGAAACATGAACCTCAAAGGCATGGATTCAGAAGCATGTGTGAAAGTGGAGGGAAAGAGGTTGTCCAGATTTGTCTAACTTACTTGAGAGGGAGACAAGAATATTTCTTTCAAATATTAGAGATTAGCTGTGATCTATCCTCACCCACAAAGGAACAGTACAATGCTATCACTAAAAACCTCAGTGTGAATGTTCAGGAGGTATACAGCAAACATGAGCGGATGGCAGGATTAAAACAATTATGAAGATAAGCAGGCATAAGCCTCAGTCTTGCACACTCCTTCCTCTGCATAGGAGAGGAGCTTTAAAGCCCTCGCTTTGAGTTAGCCGCAAGTCATAGGTGGTCTTTACGTCAGAAAACAACAAACTACAGTTATAGTTTGAAACTAGTTTTGATATCCAGTTTTTTTCTTAAACTGTAGCTGATGATCCTAGTCTATAGGCAAACCATGGTTAGAAGAAACCATAGCTGACCACTGTGTCTGAATGCAGCAAATTACAATTTGCTTGAAGCATGGTTTGCCCACAAATCAGGATCTGAAGCTACAGTTTGAGCCTGGTTTGGGGACAAACCAGTTTGGGCAAACCACAGTTTGCTGTATTTGGAAGCAATTAAAAACTATGATTTGATACTAATTCAAAGTAAATGCTTCTAACCTTCTCTCCTCCATTCATAGGAAACTAAGAAAGAAGTGTGTTAGGCCAAAGATCATGCCTGATCGTCATCATGGCAACACATATTTTGACATGTCTGAATTCAGCCTCCTTGAACAAGGAAGCGTTTTTTGTTTTGTTTTGGTTTTTTTGGCAACTCATTGGTAACATGTCAAAATATGTTATGACCTCTATTCTGGATTTAGAGAGGTATCACGAATACATCCAGGTCTTATTTTGGATTAAGAGGGATGACAGCACTTCCTGATGTGGTTCTAGGAAATGCCCAGAACTACAGTAACAGCAAGCTAGGACAATCAAATCAATTCTTCAAGTTTTCACCTACATGAGACCATTACAAACTTATACATTTGTATTTTGGGGCACCATATAAATTGACATCAGAACTAAACAGCATAATCAAAAGCATGCTGGAAGAAGAATTCCGGCTCACAAATGTGCCAGGAAGACTAAAGAAACAGAGATGCTGAATTATGTTGCCCTCAAATGAGTTTAGACTCTTCCCCCCAAAAAAGTCTAACGTAATGTTATAAGCTGGAGATGCTGCATTATCTTGATGGACATCATCTGACAGCACAAAATGTTCTTAGCTGTGCTTCAGCTTCTTACATAAGGGGCAGGAAGAGCTCAACATAGCATTTTGAATGTTCACAATATAAAACTGTTTTTGTTTAGACTGTGAGGTTACACATGTCCATTAGACTATCTCTGTCCTCAAGGTACACGTATTGGGGCATTTACACCAAAGTAATTGCCATCTGCCCTGTGATTATGTGCAGAGAAGGATGCAGTCATCACATGAAAGTGTCCTGATGTAATCTAAAGAGCTGGCTCAGATTAAAATAGAGGTGAGTTTGTAAGGAAGGAAAGGAAGCAATTACTCTTCTTGACATAGCAACGAGGGGATAAAGCAAAATGCAAGGAACTAAGTTGGCTACAAGATATATTCCACATACTATTCACCACCTTTACTGTATTTCATTTACAGCAGAGGAAACAGCACAGATCTTAGAACTGACTGCAGAACACCATGCTGTTAAATTTCGCTTCCTTATTTATTTATATGTAGCTTACATGCCCAAAAAAATTATTTCTCAGTTCTAACATCAACACAGTGACAAAACTATGTAGGCTAGGGAAGGCAGATGGCAGCACAGGATCTACTGGGAAATCTTTGGGTGAATTGGGAGTTAGAAATCCTTGCACCAGCCTCAAGATTCTACAAAGTAGATCATGCAAAGCCAAAGTCTGCTAACTCCTGCTTTAGATTAATCCAAAAAGCCCTTGAAGAAATATTGCTGTCTTATATCAAGTTCGACCATTAGTCCCTCTAGTTCAATACTATCTTCTCTGAAAGGCATTTGCTCTACGAGGTCTCCAGCAAAAGTCGTTCCTGTTCTTGGTGCCAGAGATCCTTAAGATGCTGAAGATTGAACCTAGGATCTCCTGCAGGCAATGCATATCCTTGGACACTGCCTCTCATCCTTCCATCAAGGATCTATCCTTCTGACTTCAAAAATTAAGGTCTGGTTAATACCCCCTAAGAGAACTATAAACAGCAAACCGCATACAATTCTACTGTGCCTGGGATAGCTCAGTCAGTAGAGCATGAGACTTTTAATCTCAGGGTCATGAGTCTGAGCCCCATATTGGGCAAAATATTCCTGCATTGCAGGGGATTGGACTAGATGACCCTTGTGGTCCCTTCAAACTCTACAATTCTATGATTCTACCACTTAACACATAACACACAGCACATCTGCACACAATATTTGCCTCTTGAAAAATGAAGAAAGGTCATGCCTATATAAGACTGTATCATTTGTCACATCATTTTAAGCTCCTCCTCCACCACATGCAGAAAGCCAGCTGGAAGACAGATTCCATGAAGGCCTGGGGGGAGGAGAGGGGAGTTTTCTTTAATATCAGTTAGCAGAGAAGCCATTTCCTATAAGCCCCACTATCAGTTTGGAACAGGTGACATGCAATGGCCTCTCCAGTCACTGCTCCATCACCCTGTCCTTTCAAAGGCTCGGATCAAAAGTCATACAACCAAGTAAAATGCTGTGGATACACTAGACGCTGTTTGGCAGGCAGTCGGGTATATGGTCCCATCCAGCACCAGGTGTAAATCCTTTATGCCTCCAGATGAGGATATGCAATAGACATTCCTAAAGAGTTTGACGACACTCATGGCAAAGCCTGACAAAGAACATGTTACTATTTAAAATGCCATCCCCCATACAACTCTCAAATTTCTTCCATTAAATAGAACACCCCACAATTGCTCGCTTTCAGGCCTGGATTGGGGGGAGGGCATAAGCCCTAGAAGGCAAATTAGGAAGGCAACAAACAACATCCTCTATGTGTAAAAGATGAGATGGGCATGCTGCATTCACAGCACACACTCAGTGACTCCTTGTGTACTGGTTAGCAAAATGTGTCAGTCCAGCACTGAGCACTTTCACCCTTCCTCATTGGCTTTGTGGTGTTCACCTTCACTTTATCTTACTACTTGGCAGTATCTTATTGAATTCTAGATGCAGTCTATTGTAAGAGAAAGTGAATAATGGCTTTGTGTGTCCACAGGCAGACACTATGGAATGAAGGTTTAAGGGATGTTCTTGAGTGATTCCTTGGAGACCAGTAATGGTACAGGAAGCCTTCCATCTTTACGTCACCACTAAAAACCCAATCCATGTGACCAAAAAGTTACTGTCACAGGATGTTCACTCATTAGCCTAATATATGTGTAGACCACAACTCTAAAAGAAATGATTCACGCTAGAACATCCACATCATAGGAACAGAAGAATCTCACTTTTATGGGCATATGTAGTTTAGCCAATAGTACTTGGATGTCAGCAGGGAGATGGGAAGACCAAGCTGATGTCAGAGTTCTATTCCAAAATAGATCCTGAATATTAAAAATTGTTTCAGCTCTCCAATTGCAAGATCTTTGCCTTTCCTGCCAGGAATTTCTCTTTATTAAAGACCTATTCTTTTCTTCTCTCTTTTTTTACACACATACTACCAGCATCTAAAACTGAACTGTAAAAAATAGCTGTGATTGTAAATGTCATGGGGACTAAGCTACTGCTAGGAAGACAGTGGAGATGTGTTGCTGTCAGTCAAATGCCCAGTCGAGAGGGTGTTGCTGTATCGGACACCATTGTCAGCTGTCATCTTTAGAGCCAAGTGTCTATTCTCAGCCATCCTGGTTCCTGCCATCATCATTCATAAGCACAGGACAGTCACCATACATTACCATACCCACTCCCAGATGTCGTCCCTGCACACACAATACAACTCACATTACACATCTGGGGGTGGTTAAATACATTTAAGAGTGGAAGTCTGAGCTGGCTCACAACAGAAAGCAATTGTGTGGAGGACTGAGAAGGCATAACCCAACACACTAGCACTCTGACCCTAAGCACACTTTCTAAAGAATGCATCTATTGAAGTCTGTGGGACTTTCAGAGTAAACAGGAATAAAATCAGGAAGTAAGGGTGCTTATACAGGGCTACTGAATTTGGACTCTTGCACAGAATACGCCTGCTGAGCTTCTCAGGTTGCGGTTGTTGGTTTAAAAATAAATAAATGTTCTTGGTGCTTGTGGATTAAAAAATATTGAAAACATTTAAGCTATGTTGCCAAAGGGCTAGAAACTTAAAGGGATCCTGGGAAAGTTCAGAGAAAGTTCTGCTGGGTGATGACTTCATGAATAGGAATAATAGAAAATGGAAAGAATTTAGTAGTATGAGCCATAAGGTCATGTGCTTGGGGGATGCCATAGTTTGTGATTGGCTGGGGATTTGACAACTGAGATCTAAGTGGAGGAAAGGTCTGAGGATCATGGCCGATTGCCATGACAACGATGATGTTACGTGACTACAAAGAATGCAAGTGCAGGATTTTTGTGGGTGTGTGATTTTTGCTGTTTGCTTTGTTTGCGGTGTATTCAGCATGGAATTTCCAATGAGGGCTGAGAAGTAGGCAATACTGTTGAATTCCATTTCTCATCATTATTAAATGATACATTTAAAACACACAAGCAAAGATATACCAGTTCATAATTAAATGGCTGTGCTGTAATACAAGGCCATGCTGGATGAAGGTGCAGAGAGTTGGAATCCAAAACAAATACAATAATATACGCAGATGCAATAATTACAACATACGGACATAGGTTATATACCTTGCTTAAGAATTGTATATGGTGTACATCCTGGACTTGATTCATATGTTAGGAAGTAACCAGTAAAGAAATTTGTTACAAACATTACCATTCAGCTTGTTGTGCTCATTATGTTGTGAGAGTTCGAATCCAACAATTTTTGGAGGCCCACATGCTCCCCATGCCTGAACAAGTGACTAAATTTATGGATGCTATACAGTAGCCATCCCACATATGCACACTGACAATGATTCAACATTTCAGTGTAAATTCTATACTCTTCATGTTCTCAGCTTTGATTTGCCTGTATATGGCAATTACAGCTCATTCACCATTTTTAAAATAGTGGTGAAGCCATTGCAGATTGGCTTTAGCATGTGATCTCTAGATGATGAATTTCTGTTTGGGTTTTGCTCAAAAGAATAAAACTGAATGCCCCCAACCTATCAAAATCACAAGCCACCAACCTCTTGGCTCAGCCAACAGTTTGGGAAAGTCACAATCTCGGCACAAATCTGTTCTAGCATTTGCAACACCCACTGCCTTGCCAAAAAGCCAACGCAACTCACACATGATCTGTGAAAAAGATCACCACAAAAATGTGTGTGAGAGAGAGTGTGCATCTCCCTGAAAACTAGCCCATGATAAGGAATTGAGAGGCCTCTTATTAATGTTGTGTCCTCAGCACATTCAACAGCTTACTCATTTCTATTCCAGCTTTTGTTTCAAATCAGTGGGAATTTAGAAGGAGGAAGATAAATCACAAGTGCCCTTTTGAGGAGTTCAACCGTTTGCTTTGCTTATCATTCTGCAAGTTAGTTCCCCGGCAGAAGAAGCTCAAAGAAAGCCAAAAATAACATGTGCCTTTAAGCATAGCTTTAAATGGCTAAGATGCTGTTGTTAAGCAGGTAACTGGAGGATATAAACTGCATGGTCATTTACCATTTCAGTGCACTAGCAAGACCTGATCTATGAAAATGTATATTAGCTGCAAGAAGCCTTAAGACCTCCACACATGTCGTCTGTGGGTTGGTTGGTTGGTTTGTGTATGCGTGTGTGTGTGTGTGTGTGTGTGTGTGTGTCCTGCTTTAAACTACAGTTTCCCATCATTATAAATTTTGTCAAATAAATAAATACAGTAATCAGCTACCTGATGCGAGAGACTGTACCAGGGACCACTCAGTGCAGCCCCTCAATGAAATTGAGAGCATTGCAGAATATTTAGCCCTTTTATAATATTTCAAGTGTCCTCAATACGCTACATAAATTATCAGGAATTCTTACAATTACAACCTTGCAAGATAGGTGAGAATTTAAACCTCCATATTGCACATGGAGAAAGCAGCTTGTCTAAGATCACTCGGTTAATGGACTACTTACATAGCAACATTATTTGGAAGAAATATGTACAGTATAGCAACTTTAACCATTTGTATCCAACCAAGCTACAGTTCACTTACCCATAAAGTATACAAGAAGTATACAGTATTTAGTCACCACTGACTTTAATGATAGCAGCATAGACTCAAACTCTAGACGCTTTGGCTTAGCTACATTGTAGAATGCCAGCCTTAATGCATTAGTGTACAGAGTACAAAAACAAAACAGAAAGACTCTAAAATGTTGAAGCCAAGTTGTAGCATCAATCATCTTGGTGCTTTTCGCCACCCCACTGCCAATGTAAATGCTCAAGATGTCGGAAAGAAACAACTTGCCCATAGCACAAGGATTTAAGTAGAAAGAACAGCATAACCCACAACAATAGACAAGTGCAGACAAGCTTTGCAGAGCAAAACAGTCTTTATCTCAGAGCATTAAAACCCACTTGTGAATAAGGACAGCTGCACATATTTATAAGTAGAACATTTTATGGGTGAACCCCAAGAACAGAAAACTATCTTGAACCTTCTGCAAATGTTAACTTACTCCAGAGAGCCCTTAGCACTCTGCTATAATTTGTTATTGTAGTCTATACAGATTATGAGTGTCAACTTCTTCCCCACTGCCATATTGAAAACCAGAAAGTGGACATACCGTTAAGTTGTGCTTCTTTGTACTACCGAAGGTGCAAGTTTGAAGAATATGCATACGCAAAGCTTGCAGATCCTTCTCTTGTATTTATGTACTTTAAAACATTTTGGTGTTAACAAAGATGCACACATGCAGATATTGCTCTACAAACATATATACAAATAATTGTTGGCATTCAAAAAAGGAAGAAGAGTCATCATGGGAGAAAAAAACACCACTGAAATAAGGAAGGAAAAGTCATCAACAAGGCTAGAAAGAGAGCAGCACCACTGAGGTTGAACTTCACTCCACAGATGCCAATACATACTATAGGGCATGGGTAGGCAAACTAAGGCCCGGGGGACGGATCCGACCCAATCGCCTTCTAAATCCAGCCCACTGATGGTCCGGGAATCAGTGTGTTTTTACATGAGTAGAATGTGTCCTTTTATTTAAAATGCATCTCTGGATTATTTGTGGGGCCTGCCTGGTGTTTTTATATGAGTAGAATGTCTCCTTTTATTTAAAATGCATCTCTGGGTTATTTGTGGGGCCTGCCTGGTGTTTTTATATGAGTAGAATGTCTCCTTTTATTTAAAATGCACCTCTGGGTTATTTGTGGGGCCTGCCTGGTGTTTTTATATGAGTAGAATGTCTCCTTTTATTTAAAATGCACCTCTGGGTTATTTGTGGGGCCTGCCTGATGTTTTTATATGAGTAGAATGTCTCCTTTTATTTAAAATGCATCTCTGGGTTATTTGTGGGGCATAGGAATTTGTTCATATTTTTTTTCAAAATATAGTCCGGCCCCCCACAAGGTCTGAGGGACAGTGGGCCAGCCTCCTGCTAAAAACATTTGCTGACCCCTGCCATAGGGTAACCCTATGCTGTGTGCTTCAGAGAAGCCAGGCAATATTCAAATCATAAATTAAGCAGGAATTGAGTTATGGCCCCTACCAAACCCCAGATACATTTATCACAAGACCATTTGCTATCCTAGAGAAGAAAGTGAAAATGAGACACACTAAGGGTTTTTGTGGGCAAAACTAGGGTTGGCAATTGAGTCAGAACAAGACCAGTTGACATAGAGCAGGTATCTCGTACAAGCACCTCAGAAGCATACAGGCACATGAGAGAACAAAAAAGAAAGAAGCAAGCCACAATATCATGCTTGATAGAAAATAACTCTATTCTGTCAGAGCAAAATCACATAGGGCTCTGATCACATGTAGGTACTGTTTGTATGAGCAAAAAAGTACATCTACTTGGAAGCAAAATATATAGGCCAAGTTATATCCAGTATACCTGAGGGAGTGTCTCCACCCCATCGTTCAACCCGGACACTGAGGTCCAACACCGAGGGCCTTCTGGCGGTTCCCTCATTGCGAGAAGCAAAGTTACAGGCAACCAGGCAGAGAGCCTTTTTGGTAGTGGTGCCCACCCTATGGAATGCCCTCCCGTCAGATGTCAAAAAAATAAACAACTATCTGATGTTTAGAAGACATCTGACAGCAGCCCTGTTTAGGGAAGTTTTTACTGACTGATGTTTTAATGTATTTTTTATCTTTTGTTGGAAGCAGCCCAGATGGGCAGCGTAGAAATTATTATTATTATTATTTCTGTGGCCATGGAGGTTTGGATTATTAAACATTTTTCAATGCAAGCAGAGAACTGGTACATAAACAAACCCCTCTGGCTTTCCTGGTTCAGTCTTCTTTTGAGTCTTCCCTTTGCATATCCATCTCAGTCTGTGATCAATGCTGGTACATGCACACAACTCCCTTTCTTTTCTGCAATGTACAGAATAGTAAGGAAATGCTTCAAGAAGCAATGGAGAATGACTCAAGGTTAAAGCCACCAGCGAGTAATCAAAGCAGCAGAAAATGGATGCTTGAATTAACAAAATAGAGTTGCAATGGCATGTTGAACAAACCCTTGTGTGCTGCTTAACATGCTGTTCAAAATTAACTGAAATCAGTTCCAAAAGCATTTGCCAATTCAGGTCCATCCTTTCCCCAGATAGCCCAAGCCAGCCATGTAAGTATGCAGATTTGTGCTGCATTAAGCAACTGCAGCTATTCCTTCCTCTTCCTACTTCTCCCCTACAATGCTGGCGCAAACCACACATGCTTAAAGCTCACAGCTGCCTTTTCCAGCAGCATTACATTAGCCTCCCAAGGCAGCTCCCATAAATACTAATTTTTGGCCCAGTAGGGTTTTATGAAAGTGAGTTATGGCGGGTGACCAGCAAATGTCCTTCCACTGCCTGCCTGCGTACTAGTAACACAAAGAACTGATGAGCAATACACATGCACACGTCATCACATATGTCATATAACCTACACACAAACATGCACGCACATGTCTTTCTGTTAACAACAAGAGGGGGAGGGAGTGAAGGGAGTATGAGACCCTGCATCTGGAAAGCAGAAGAAAGCACATCTCTATAAGAAACTGCTGTTACCCAGAGCAAAAGGCTACTTTTTTCTCAGAGAGAGAGAGAGAGAGAGAGAGAGAGAGAGAGAGAGAGAGAGAGGCTGGTTTCCTACAAGCAGCTGAAGCTAGACTATCTTCTCACTTAGGAGTGTGTGTGTGTGTGTGTGTGTGTGTGTGTGTGTGTGTGTGTGTGTTGATTTTGGCACCTCGAAATTTGGAATCCCTTCCCGTACTCACTGCATTCTGTTTCACTGCAGTTACTACAGGAGGAAATATTCACTCATAGCAATGTTGTAAAGATTTGCTTACTTTAGACTCCCCCAACCACTACTTCGTTTAACATCCAAGCCCCTTGCAGCTAATGCTGTTGTATTCTGGCCAAGACATCTGGGAATTAACTGGACACATTTCTAATATTTTATTAACCATCTCCTGCCCTTTCTCTCACAAGAAATAACAGAGCTGCCTGAAATATTCGTAACAGTTTACCAAGGGCTGTAAAGAGAAGGGCAGTAGTTTGGTGAAGCCCATGCTTTGAATATATCATGACTCAGGTTAAATTCCGGGCATCTCTGAGTAAGGCTCCAAAAGACCCCTGTCTGAAATCTGGTGCCCTATTGCCAGTCAGTGTAGGCCATAATACTGAGCTAGGTGGAGCAAAGGTCTGACTCTGTATAAAGCAACTTCCTATTCCTTTCCAAGTATTTCTGAAATTTTGTATTACTAGAAACAGCAATATTCAGCACACAACACAAACTGGCGTTCAAAGGAAGAGCAGTACAGTACAATTGCATCTTGCACACAATTAACTTGCACAATTTCAACCATGTGTGGCTGAAAGGCGGCCAGTTGAAATCCCACAAATTGCACACAAGGCAGAGAATGTAAATGTTTCTTTTGCTCTGGGTTTCCCTGGTGCAAAAAGAAACTTTTAAGCTCTTCACCTTGCTTACCAGGCTCTGTGATGTTCTCATGAGATTTTGCAGGATGCTCCCACAAGATATAACAAGGGCATTCCAGAGTCTGGTAAGCAAGGCATCCTCATGCAAGACATGATCATACCGTTATTTGTATGTGTGTGTGTGTGTGTGTTTGTTTGTTTGTTTGTTTGTTTGTTTGTTTGTTTGTTTGTTGAATGAATGAATTGGGCCGGGAAACTATTTGGCAGACAGTGCAGTCAGGCCAGGATCTGCTCCATCTTGCCCCCATGAGCAACCTGGCCACTGAATTTTGCACTAGTTTAAGTTCAGGCATGGCCAAACATGGCCCTCCAGCTGTTTTAGGACTACAATTCCCATCATCCCTGACCACTGGCTCCGTTAGCTAAGGATGATAGGAGTTGTAGTCCCAAAACAGCTGGGGGGCCAAGCTTGGCCATGCCTGCTTAAGTTTCCAAAGCATCTTCAGAGGCAGCCCCACATACTTCACTTTGCAGTAATATAACCTATAGATTACCAGAGCATAGACAACAATAGTTAGGCTATCCCTGTCCAAATAGGGGTGCAGCTCGGCCACCAGCCAAATCTGATTAAAGGCACCTCACGCTCCTGAGCGTCAAGTGACAGCAAAGGACCCAGAAGTAGCCCCAAGCTGCGTACCCCAAGCTTCTTCAGAGGGAGTGTAACCATGGTCAGAAAACACGGTCAGAAGATCTACACAGATTCCTCCTACTAAGAGCTGTGGGGAAAGCAGCCATTTCCCCATAGTAAATCTGCATGCCAGCCAATCTGTAATGTGTCATCACACAGTCACCGTATATATAAAAAACAAGTAAGAATCCTGTGATCCACACAGGACCCTAATCTCTAATTAAACTTTGAGAGAGGAGCAGAGTTGCATGCGGCATGCAGTTCGCCCTTCAAAGTAACCAAATCCCTATTATTAGCTACCAGCCTGACATTTGAGACACCATCAAGCTGCAGCTCTCCACGTATTCTCTTACTGCAGTGCTTCATAGGGTGCCCACTTGCACATTGCCTAAGAGGAAATGCATCACACGCCAAAAAAAGGGCAAGAGTAATGAGGAGAAAGAGCCAGGGACAGAATTTCTACTTAGCATTACTTAGCAACACTATGCACTTCCAGCTGAACAGTACAGGTGTGCCATCTTGCAACAGGGGAAGAAATGGTGCTTAGAGCTAAAATGCAGAGCCTGTTCTGATACAATATTTGCCCATACCAATTTGCCTATATTTGCCCCTACCAATACCATGTGTGGTAGCATACTCTGCAGTTCTGCAGTTAGAAATGATGTGGTCCAAGGCAACCCAACACCACACCACACCACACCACACCATCTTCCTGTGTAAATTTGCAATGCAGTGTAATGTAAGCAACCTACAGATTTGTGCTGATGTGAGACAAACAGAGCCTACAGTCCTGAACCTTAGTGTCCATGAACCAAACACATGGTATTAGCAATTTCTCATAGAGAAGGATAAAGAGAACGCTTGGACGATGAAATAGATGGCTGTTGGAAAGTAGAACTGCACTTTTGCAGCCCGCCTTTGATTGGCAAATCTGCATTCCCTTCCATCATTGGTCTTGCAAAAAAAAAAAATCGTTTTGCCATTCTCCCTTCTCCATTTTCTCAATATTTTAACAACCGCCAAGATTTCTCCAGCTTTCTACTTTTAATAGATGTCTTTGCCATCATCATAATTTGGGTTTAACTTAACACCCTCCACCACCACTCAGTTGTGGTGTTCATACATGCATCAAGTTGCATGGCAAATCATGCATTCCTTCATCGCCTGAGACTCATCTCATCCTTTTGCCACTTCCATCATTCAGAACTTCAGCATCCTTAGAGCAGAGAGCATTCTCTACAATGCAGATCTTTAATTACTAAAAAAAATAGCCACTTCAGACTATAGTTTGTTTCAGGGGAATATGAGCACCTATTTTGCTGAAAGAATAGCAGGGACTACAATGCAGCATCATATGCTACAGGCAATAGAAGAAATCAGTAATTCTAATCAAGAACCTCCACATCAGGATGATAAAGATGATATTACACTGGCACACATCCTCTCTTGCAAGAAAATGAAGGACCACATTCTACAGTGTCCTAGAGGAGTGCATGCAGGAGTCCAGGCCCTCATTCATGGTTTGCTCTTGTTTGGACTATGCAAAGGGTTCAATTGGAGCAAAGGGCTGAAACAGGGGGAGGAGGAAGAAATCTCTCCACACCAACTGGATGTATCAACTGCCTTAACTTGGCCACTGTGCATCTTGGAATGCAGTGGTTTTCCATGGCATAAGTCTTCTACCTACAGCTTACTACAGTTTCTGAAATGGTATCTCTAGGCTTCACAAAGCATACCTTCAAATATTATTGTCTAGAACAATTTTATAGAAAAAACTTCACCGGAGCACAGCAACCACCCAACAAGGAAATGGCTCAGGTCCAGGGGTACCTAAAAGACCACCTTCTCCCTTATAATTCTGTGCACATCCACACATGTGATGGGAGAGACCTTTCTCTGCATCTGAGAACTGGAAGCAAGTTTGTTCATGAGTGCTAATGAGAAAATAATTTGGCCGAAATCTAGGAGGGATTGCTTTAATGTCCTCCAACTCATCACCTCTTGGTGTTTTCCTTCTGCAAATGCCTAACAAGTTACAAAAGTACATACAGTATTACCAAAAACAGAAAATGAAAGCAGAACTGATAACGTTTGGGCAAAGTGCAGGAAAAGCATCCTAATAATAGCTGAGGAAGAGGACCAGAAGTGTTGCAATACTCAGCACTACCGACAACAGCATTATAATTTCAATCCCACCTCAAGTATTAGCCTGGTTCGCACACCACAGTAAACCAAACATGATTTACTGTAAATATGCAAGTGCATGGGCTCCCAGAGAGGAAACTGACAGCTTTGCTGCTCCCAAGTAATTGGCATGATGTGTGAACTAAGCCAAAGTTTAAAGTAGGAGAGGAATGGTAACATTAGCTTATAAGCACTTTTTGTACCTGTTGGTGGGTTTGTCTTAGCATTATGCACATACCCCTCAACTGTCCTGGGAAAACCAGGACATCCTTGTTGTTTGGGGCCATTTTTGATGCTGCGATTTATCCCGAAAAAGCATATTTTTCGGGGGCTTGATCTCTCCCAGGTCACATGACTCCAGGTCACATGACTCCAGAAGACTTATGGCCTGGATATATTGGAGGCTATGGATGTGCAAACCAGGTCACACTTTTACAAAGGGCATTCTCAGCTGTGGCCCCTAAACTGTGACATGAGATTCCCTTTGCACATAATTAACCTATGGAACTCACTGCCACAAGATGTAGTTTTGATCACTACATTAAGAGGCTTTTTGTTTTAAAAGTTGGACAAATTAATGGAAGATGTCTGTCAGCAGTTATTAGTTAAGATAGCTAAATTAAACAAGGTCCAAAGGTGGGGGCGGGGGAATCTTACCAGGTGTATTTATCTAGCCATACTTGACAATTCAGTTCTTTCATTCATACAGCCAACATTCATTCATACAGCCAACAATCCACTAAGCCATTTCAGCATTCAAACAAGATCTTAAGGATATATGTGATTTTCTTGAACCTCTGTAGGCAGATCAGAAGGAGTGTGACCCAAGATCACCCAGTAGGGATAAGTAAGCGTAAGAATTTTAATCCTATCTTGCTAGACCAAGTCATCCTTTGCCTATCCCCTTCAACAGGCTGGCTTTTCAGTAAAATACCCAATTCCATTGGAAGACAACACCATGCAAAAGGCCCATTTGGACAGGAAAGTACTAGAACCCTATGTTGGAAGCGTATGTTGAAAGTAAGGGGGCTTTAAAAAAACAGAAAAGCCTAAATGGAATTAACTGAAAAGACAACCTGAAGAAAAGATAAAGATAAGTGTGCTTATCATGTTACAGTAGTTTGAGACAGCAAGGTATCCGTAACAGCTAAACAGCCTACAGCGATGGAAATTCAGGAAAGAGAGCAATAAGAACAACTGTGAATCAGAAGCAGTGAGGGGCCTTAAGGCAAATGAATGTACACAGATTGATGGGAATGATTTAAGATATCTGCTTATTTTCAGAAAGATGTTATATAGTGGCTTGTAGAGATGTTTTGTTGTTGTTCATATATATATATTCTTCACCCTTTGAACTGTAGATGTATTTATTGCCAGAAAATAAAGCATGAGAAAGACATGGAAAAAGTCTTTCTACTGCACAAATTCTTAAGTCAGTTATCTAAGCATGAATACAGATTCTCAGAAGGAAAAGAAAATTATTAGCATAATATCAAATTAGCATAATATCAAATTACCTCTGGTTAACTACCCAAACCCAAATATGTAGCTAGGGTGCAGCCAATCCACATATTACCCTCTTGAATATGGAAAATGCTATGCAAGTAACACATTACTTGGGGAAAATAAGATATGTTGATCAGTCAATATAGTTTTCTCTTCAAAGCTGGTCTATGGAGGCATAATTAACTATTATTCTAGATCAGGTGTCAGCAAACTTTTTCTGCAGGGGACTGGTTCACTGTCCCTCAGACCCTGTGGGGGGCCAGACTATTTTTTTTTGAGGGGGACGACGAATTCCTATGACCGCACAAATAACCCAGAGATGCATTTTAAATAAAAGCACACATTCTGCTCATGTAAAAACACGCTGATTCCCAGACCGTCTGCGATTTAGAAGGCAATTGAGCCGGATCTGGCCCCCGGGCCTTAGTTTGCCCACCCATGTTCTAGATATCTTGCCAAGAAGGCTAGTAGTATTCCATGTGCCATTAATTGCACAATACAATAATTTGGGTATGTAGTGTGGAATTCAGGACCCTGAGAACAGTGATGATGGTGGTAATTAAAATAATAATAATAATAATAATAATAATAATAATAATAATAATATGCAACAGCGGCCACACCCCGATAAATGGCTTCAGCTGACTGGCTAAACCAGGTGACAGAAAATTCCACAAGCACCTCTCCATCCCCGAAGTAAAAGTACAATGATAATAATTGAAAAACAGTTTTCTGCCTTCAATAGCCAGGACTGACATAACTTGCAGAGTGTTCATATATGCCTAGATGCAACCTTGTTTCAGCAAAGAGGGAGAAAGCTGGAGGGAAGCAGCATGCAAGATTATTGACAGTTACCAGGCCTGAAAGCCTCCGGAGGAAAGCTGGAATGGTTGCTAGGCAACTACCATCATGTACTTTCCAGCCTTCTTCCTGAAGCTGAAGCACAGCTGATCTAGGGCCTTGCAAGCTTTCAGAAAGGAGGGGGGCAGAGAAGAACAGCAACAGGTGGCAGCACGCCTTTGGTTATGCAAGATAACCAAGCTCCTGTTCTTTTATCAGTTATACAAAACGAAGAAAGAATTTTGGCCAGCACAGCTGGTCCTGCATGGGTGAGAAAGGTTATACTTACTGAACTAGCTCTTCCTTGCAGCTATTAAAACACCCACCTTCCTATTACTCTGCTATGAATCTCCCAGAGGAGTGACAGGTAAATGCCTGGGGAAAATGAATTCTGAATTCCATTTTTTCAAAGTAAGTGGCAGTGAGCTTTTTCCAAGTAGTACCTCTATAACATTGCAATGTGGGTCTGAGACAGCAATAAGAGACCATTTGATGTGCACTCCCAGAAAAAAGCTCAGCATTATAAACTGCAATGAGGCCCAAAAGTAGTAAATATTAGGCACATCAATCTTCTTTCTTTCTTTTTCAAAGCAAAAAAAGGCTTATCTCACACTCATTGTCCTAGGAAGAGAGAAGCAACCTTTTTTCGTGTTCTTTTTTTGCTGGTGACAGGACTGGATTAACAATTAAGCAAAATAAGCTTGTGCTTCATGCATCAAGGGGAAAGGGCACCACAGAAATTATGTAAGATTAGTTTTGAGGATCTGATCAGAGACTTTGCAATTAGAAAAAGTAGGAATTTTTTTCAAATATAAATAAAGGGGAAGAATACAAAAATAAACATTTTCCATCTTACTGTAAGTTTTGTTTCACTTTGAAAAATATATATTTTTTTATTTTACCATTTATTATTCTTTATATTTTGATTTAGATATATATAGGGGAGCACCAAAAGCTTTTATCTGCCTAGGGCCTCTAAAGATTTTAATCGGACCCTGACTGGTGTGCATTTGACAGTACAGTGGTACCTCAGGTTACATACGCTTCAGGTTACAGACTCCACTAACCCAGAAATAGTGCTTCAGGTTAAGAACTTTGCTTCAGGATGAGAACAGAAATCGTGCTCCGGCGGTGCGGCAGCAGCAGGAGGCCCCATTAGCTAAAGTGGTGCTTCAGGTTAAGAACAGTTTCAGGTTAAGAACGGACCTCAGGAACAAATTAAGTACTTAACCTGAGGTACCACTGTAGTTTGAATGTGCAAATTTATCTAATGAGGCTTTTCTTACCATGTATTTCCTTCGCAGGAAAAGCTGCTCTTGCTCATTTTATCGGTGTCAGGCTGCTGTTAAGTGCACAGCACCAGGGCCAGTAAATAATCCTCCTGAGAACCTGATCCTATGGTTATATATTGACTTCAGAATTAAATTGCACTTGGTCAAATGGAGCCTTAGAAATGCAAAAAAGTTCAGAGCTA
Source organism: Podarcis gaigeae (assembly GCF_964106915.1). Taxonomy (NCBI): domain Eukaryota; kingdom Metazoa; phylum Chordata; class Lepidosauria; order Squamata; family Lacertidae; genus Podarcis; species Podarcis gaigeae. The sequence continues at coordinate 88,347,417 of NC_139678.1, read as the reverse complement.
GGACCGGTCTGATGATCCTCATTTTTTATTAAGATCCTACAGCAAATAGAAGATAAAATTATTCTGATCTACATCCTGCTCAGACTAGAAGGCCTTTGCGCTGTTGTAGGCAAGCTCTGCAGATATTCAGGAAACTGGAATATTAACTGCACAACTAATAGGGCCAGAATAGCATCACTTAATTCAGCTTGCATCAATGTCACATTCCATGCCCTGTAACTTCACAACATCATAAGTCTCCGGTATTTGGGTAGGCATTTAATATGGCTTAGTTAAACCCTATCTATAGCTCGCTGTAACCCTAGCAAGAGGCACCGTGAGCAAAAAATAGTGCAGCCTGCACAAGCTCCACATCCCTTGACTATCTCTTCTCCTTCCATTCCACTCTAAAGCAGTCATCTTAAATTGCTGGTTTATCTGCACAGGGTTAAGGTTCTATGGACACAAGTGCAATATTAAACTAAAAGATGAGGCAGAAAATGATAGAAACAGAGACCAGGAAGAAGACTTGGGGGAGTAGTGGATAGCTCAATGAAGATGTTGACCCAGCATGCAACAGCTGTTTAAAAAAAAGGCTCATTCAATGTTAGGGATTATTAGCTTCCCATATCACAATGCCATTGTACAAATCTACGATCTGAGCACACTTCAAATACCAGGGACAGTTCTGGTCGCCTCATGTCAAAATGGGTACTGTAGAGCGAGAAAAGATACAACAAGGAGCAACCAAAAATCACCAAGGGGCTGGAGGTATTCCTCTAAGAGGAAAGGTTACATCATTTGGGGCTTTTGTTTTAGAAAAGTGTGAGTAACAGGGAACACATATAGAGGTATATATAATTATTTATGGTGCAGAGAAAGTAGATAGAGGGCCTAGAGACCTCTCCTCACCACCAGTAGCCCTATGATTGCTTTATTATTTGAAACAGGGACATTCTTGTAATGTGCTCTCTTCATGGGTCTCTGTCTCAGCAGTCTCCCCATCCCAACGTTATTCAGTGCTGGAGGCTCCATTTGGTTTATCTGCTATTACTCTGTGCAATGGCCTGTCCTGCTCTAAATCTGAATGCACTGAGGCTGTTATAGTGTCTTCAGCTTAGCAATTCAAAATGAATCTCACCAGTTGCAAGGTGTGCAATGGCAGACCACAGTGTGTTGTGCACCAGTGCTCGATCATACAGTGGTACCTCGCATTACAAACACTTCAGGTTACAAACACTTCAGGTTACACACACTTCTAACCCGGAAGTAGTACCTTGGGTTAAGAACTTTACCTCAGGATGAGAACAGGAATTGTGCGCCAGTGGCGCAGTGGCAACAGAAGGCCCCATTAGCTAAAGTGGCACCTCAGGTTAAGAACGGTTTCAGGTTAAGAACAGACCTCCAGAACCAATTAAGTACATAACCAGAGGTACCACTGTACTTCTAAGCACCTGTCAGGGATTAAGCTTTAAAGAATCAGGTAAAACTGAACAACAACAGCTCCAATAACCAACACTGAAAACGTTGTCTTTAAAAATGGGACAGTAGTATGCCAGCGACAACATATCAGAAAAACAACACTGTTTGTCCTCTGCCTCACTGGATACTAGAGGACATGGCAGAGTAAACATTCCACTGCATTCTGGAGCTGCAGTATTCTGAACAATTAATACCATTATGATACATTGGGCAGTGGTGTTAAGAAAGAATAAACAATTATTTAAAACAAAGGAACTGTGGAGTAAGAGACTTTGCCACTATTCTACAGTAACTCTTCAGGCAATGAAGAAAATGCTTGAGAAGTGTTAACTGTGGTTAATAAGTCAGCTATTTCCTTGAACCTCAAAACATTTGCAGATAGCATCTGTGTTTAATGTGTTGCTCACAAATCAAAAGCTAATATTAGTAACCTTAAATAACCCAATTGTTACATCAAAATAGTATGCTGCTTTGAAATGTTGAAAGTGCCTTTCTGGCACTTTTTAGACAAGCCTTTTAAAAAGAAAAAAAATCACAAAACTAACACCATTGTCATAACTAGAAACATAGCTAGAATACAGTCTGTTTACATGCAACATGCTTATCAGCTGCGAAGCATGCAGTTTCACACCATCTCTACAAGCCTGGTCATCGTTCTTCTTATTTTATATAGATATTGTGATTTGCCTGTAGCCACTACGTGAGAACATTGCTAATAATTATTTGAGCCCATGTCTTCCAAAACCAACATATTCTGTCCACCATACTACTTGTTCTCTTTTGAATCTCTCCATGATAACAGAGACAAGACACCACAATCAGATTATTGTTGCCACAGGCACAGCTAAGCTGCATAGTTTTGAGGCTGAGATTCACTTATGTGCAACAAGGGCACTCTAGAAGATGTTGAACTGATTTAGATGAGGAGTGGGCAGAATCAGAATCTCCTGATAGATCTCTGGATGATTTGCAGAGCTCTGGATTTTTGAGCCCCAATCATCTAACAATAGCAGTAACAAAATGACCATGATGATGATGGTCGTGATGATAATGATGATGATATGCAGAAAGCTTGGAGTAATCCAGGGTGGCTTTTTTAAGTGGAGAGACTGAGCTCTGTTCACTTCTGGTACTCAGAACAAACTTCTGGGTCCAGAAGGCAAATTCAACTGAATAGTATCACTAGTGGGAACCAACCCAACCAACATAACGCAAATCCTGCTTGAGCAATGTGGGCTTCTCTACCCTCCTCTCTGCACCTCTCCAAGTTAGCTGGAGGTATTAGGACAGGGGTAGGCAACCTAAGGCCCAATTGCCTTCTAAATCTGGCCCACAGGCAGTCCGGGAATCAGCATGTTTTTACATGAGTAGAATGTGTCCTTTTATTTAAAATGCATCCCTGAGTTATTTGTGGAGCATAGCAATTCGTTCTTTTTTTTTCAAAATATAGTCTGGCCCCCCACATGGTCTGAGGGATGGTAGACCGGCCCATGGCTGAAAAAGGTTGCTGACCCCTGTGTTAGGAGAACCTCCAGAACAATGGGGGGGTGAAAATGTTCAGTCTAGCAAGCAGAAATGTTTGCACTGATGGAACAATTGTTAATACTGCAGTGCTTAATTCCTCCCAGAATTTTTAAGTATATGTGTGAGTCTTTTGTACCACTCAGGATTTTAATAAAAACCAAAGTAGCTCCCACAAAACTGAAGCCTGCATTAAAAACATATACAGCTTTCAAGAAAAAAAAATTGTTACCATATTAAAAACCACACTGAATCAAAACAACTTTAAACCATTTAAAAATGCAAGAGAAAAAAATATGCAATGCCCACCCTTAAAAGACCCTGCTAGAACAGCCAGTTCATACAAAAATGGTTTTGCTTGCTGGCAACAGGAAAGCAGAAAGGCCATGGAAGGGAGTTCCACAGTTGGGAGCAGCCACCGAGAAGGCCCTGTCAAATGCCCTCACCAAACATGCCTGTGAGGGTGGCAGGTCTGTGAGAAAGTTCTCCCCTTAAGTTATCAAAACTAAGGCAGGCTCATATAGAAATAAATGATCCTTCAGATAGCCTGGACCCAAGACATGAAGGGCTTTGTTGGTCATAACCAGCACTTTGAATTGTGCCTAGAAACAGACCGGTAGCCTGTTATAACAAGGGGTTTCTGTTCTCCCTGTACCTTGTGTTCCAGGCAGCAATTTGGCCGCAGCATCTTGTTTCCACTGAAGTTTCTGAACACTTTCTCATAGCAGCCCCAGACAGAGCACCTCACAGCAATGTTAGTGTTCTCTGGTCTTCAGAACAATTCTGTCTGCATTTGGAGGGTAGGAAGTGGTGGCCAGAGAGGCAACTCTGCAATCTCAGTCATTACTAGTCTACTCAATCCATAGGCAAAATATATCTAGTTCTGCAAGTGGAATTTTTCTTTTCTCTCCCTAACTGTATGTCAAGAAGTCACTGGCATATACACACACAAAATTCACATATTGTTCCCCTATTATGGTCATGCCAATTCATTTTTTCCTACAAACTCTGCTTCTGGCTTTTGTGTGTAATGCAGTGGGAGCCAAACAGATAAAAGTTGGCACATAAAACAATTGGCTGCTTCCTAAGCAAAGCTCCTTTTTCTGCAGATTAAAACAAAGATTAAGTATTTCTTGCCATGTGAATAAGTTTTCTTCTCGCTTCACTGTGTTGAATGCACAATAAGCAGCCCCTAGTCCTCAGTTTCCTCTGCTCCACTGACATAAGCACAGGATATTTTAACATACCTACTTCATGTGGATGACAAATCACAATCCAAAGCTGACAATTCGATTCTTGATTTTGTGGTGCAGAGGGGCATCTTGTAGCAGAGAAGTGGCTTCTACTCTGCCCTCACACATCTCTGAACTTTTCAAAATGCATTATGCTGAGCGACAACAGGAACATCCAAAGTTGGTTGTCTTCCTCCAACACCTCCTTTGAAACTTATACTGGGAAAATTATGGTCCACAAAGTTTTCTACTTATTTAAAATATTTCTTACCCATCCTTTATTGCAAAGCAATGGCAGAATAGGGTACACGAAAATTTAAAGCCATATATAATAAAATACAAACATATATATCCCTTAATCTACACAAAATAAAACATAATTCAGACTCAGACATTAATAATCAATCCTCAGCTTTTGGGGCGCACACACACACACACACACAAAGTAGTTCTCATATAGAATCATTAAGACAACAGAAGTATAAAATATAATTAGCTAGAACAGCAACAAGCATGATCCAGGCATTACTTCCAAAATCTCTTATCAGTAGATTGGCCACAAAAGGTTCCTCTGTAACACTTTTGCAGGAGAAATTCAAGCACATAGCACAACTTTGCATTTGTGCCATTAAACATTAAGCACTCTGTCACCTTAGCACAACAATTTGGAAAGTGATGAGGGAAATAAATTGAAAAATGGGGGGTGGGGATGGTTGAATGTAAATTAATAATATAAAAGAAGAAGAAGAAGAAGAAGAAGAAGAAGAAGAAGAAGAAGAAGAAGAAGAAGAAGAAGAAGAAGAAGAAGAAGAAGAAGAAGAAGAAAATCCAGATGAAGGCTCATCATCACATATTTGACCTGTAAACAAATCAGACCGCACAATAAAACAGGATATAGTCTAAATACTATGTAAGCTTTAAGCAAGCAAATCAGGATGAATGCTGAATAAACCGATCATTTGGGGGAGCCCTAAGTCTCAATCAAAAGCAGAGTTCACATTCTTTAGGAGTACAGTATTTGTTACCTAATTTGGCAATTTGCACCTCATTGACGGCGTACAAATAAATTCACTGCCCATCTTCCCATAATCACACAGACAGATGCAGGTGACACTTTTCTGCTTCTAGTCCTCATCATAAAATGAGATCTAAAATCCAGGCCCCTCCATTATAAATTTGTCCAATGAACTCTATGAAGTAAAGAAACGCTTTATGGATCTGACACAAGATTGTTTGCAAAGATACCCCACAATAGAGGGGAAATTGCAGAAGCTATGGCAAATATGAGGACCGTGAGGTCAGAAGCACAAACATTAGAGGGCGGGGAAAGCACATGTCTGTGGCAAGATCATTGTAAACAACCCCTGGTTCATTGCCTAAGTGAAACAGTTGCCCATTTGTAATCCATTATAAGTACAAAGGACACAATGCAAAAAATAAAAATCTGTTGTTGTTAAGAAAAATGAAATCATAAACAAATAAAAGAGGAGATAATGAAGGGATCTCAAAAGCTTGTTGAGCTTGGTCTTATTCCCTCAACCGGAACTTGTCCACATGATCCTACCTTACTTAACATTAAGATTTACTTTGTGCAGGCAGAGGGGATGCTGTTGCTTCCAGAATACTGGTTGTGACTGCCCCCACACACTAGCATGAACAAACATACTCAGAGCTTGAAAACACATAAAGGTAAAGGGACCCCTGACCATTAGGTTCAGTCGTGACCGACTCTGGGGTTGTGGCGCTCATCTTGCTTTATTGGCCAAGGGAGCTGGCATACAGCTTCCAGGTCATGTGGCCAGCATGACTAAGCCGCTTCTGGTGAACCAGAGCAGCACACGGAAATGCCGTTTACCTTCCTGCCGGAGCGGTACCTATTTATCTACTTGAACTTTGATGTGCTTTTGAACTGCTAGGTTGGCAAGAGCAGGGACCGAGCAACGGGAGCTCACCCCGTCGCGGGGATTTGAACCGCCAACCTTCTGATCGGCATGTCCTAGGCTCTGTGGTTTAACCCACAGCGCCACCTGCGTCCCTTGAAAACACATAATGATACCTAAACCTAGGATTTCTTCCTCTCTTCTGGATCTGGAAGAAACCATGACAAAACACTGAACATGGCCCAGCCACAATCCTACTGACTTCCATGGAAAAGCCAGCATGCCTGCTCATCTTGTCTACTGAAATGAACGAATCTTTTTTTTACAAAATACTTAACTTTGAGCCAGATCATTCCATATTATCTCTTGCTATGCATTTTCCTTCATAGGTTAAGCAGCATGATTGAAAACCAAAATGTTTGGTAAAAAAAAAAAATCAAATAAAAAGAGCCAAAGGATCCATGTGTTACTTCTAGTGCCAACCAGGTGATGCAGTTTTGTTTGTAAATGATCTATGCTGGTACCAAGGTCTATACCTAAGCAGGGCTATATATATGCTATATTATTTTAGAAACTCCGCATCAAAAAAAGCTGAATGTCTTTATGAACACGTTGCATGTACACGCGCATTTTCATACCTAAATGAAATCAATAATAGAAGTGGTAACCCAGGACAGAGGATGCCCTCCATGAGCCTTTCTTCAATGAAATTGGGCCAGGTCCACTCTCGCTCCCTTCACAATTCCTTCTATGCTCCAGGGAGCAATGTGTGTGCACTTTCTCTGCTACAAACAGGGATGCTCTCTAGTGGCATGAGAGTACCACACAGATGCATCTCTCACCTGCAGTGGCCTCTGAACTTTTATTAGTGGCTGGGAGAGGGGATGTTCTGAGCCCCTATTTTTCTACAGAGGCTGGGTATGGAACCCCCTTCCCCCCACTCTTCCTCTGCTCCATGTTTTCCACTACTTCCTCTCCAAGATTTCCTCATATGGGCTCAGGATTTGGAATGAGGTTTACACAAAATTGATTTAGCAGGTTTTATTTGGATTTATGGAGAAAGGTACAGATCTAGTCACTCTCACCCAACTCCTTCCACAAGGAACAGTTCTGAACAGGCACAATCTGGGCATGACTTGCAAGCTGATTTTAAAATCTGTCAATTTCATGTATAGTTTGGCATTTTTATTTTGTCTTGTCTTACTTTTTCAAAGTCTACTTTTCAATGAATATTTTATACAATTTTACGTGAACCACACAAACATATTTTTTTTATTTCAGTGGCAACGTGCGTAGCAAGCATATGCTTTGAGCCCTGCCCTGACACCATGTCCTCTTTCAACAATTGCACAGTTGTCTGTGAAGAAAGACCATCCTGCTCACAAGTCGGGACTCTGCAGCTGTCACTTGCGCTGGGAAGAAGCCATGGGAGAAACAGCAACAGAAAAGCAGCTGATGAGGACACATCAGCAGAGCCAACCCTACCATTAGACAGAGTGAAGCCTCCTCCTTAGGCAGCTGATTTTGGTTGTCCTGAAAGGACAGCAAAATGCCATTTTTTTATTATTCTATTTTTATGGGCAGGGAGGAGGAGAAGCACTTGTGGGATGTTCTATCCCAGGTATCAAAATAACTTGGGCCAGGCCTGCGTGGCATTATTATCAGGGCTTTGGGTGGAAATTATGACATTTTGCACTCCAAGTCTGACGCAGTAGCATTCTAGAACTTTACATCTGGACATAATACTCTAACATTCTGGAACATTACAAGAAGGACGCAATGTAATACCCTAGCATTCTAGAGTATTAAAAACAAGGAAAGCAGGCCAGGGATTTACAAAGGGTTTATTTCAGGATACAAATAGTCACCCTGAACAAACACGCATTAAGCTTACTGTCTCATTATTTATAACGTTTGTGGAATGAATCACAGACAAGTCATAGTGAATCTAGAAGTTCACTGGGAAGTGCTAAACAGTTTTAAAGACCTAAAGATCTGTGGATTTTCAGATAACTGGATGAACACTGGCAATGAGCAAGTTTTCTAAACATGCCACATGTTTAGTCGGTGGGCAGGGGAGAAACAGCTCTGTGGCACTGAGGCACAAATCAGTTGTGGCAAGTGGGGAGGCCCAAAGCCTGTCCTAGTCAGGCAATCCTCTCAGGATTAACTGGAGGCATCCCAGAGGGAGGCGTAGGCATGGGTGGTCCTCCCCCCAGCTTACCAGAAACTCTGGGTGTACTGAAGCTGCTGGATCAGGCCTCTGTGGGTCCCCCAAAACCTCCTCTGCCTGGGCTGCTGCTAAATTCAAGGAAATTCCAGGCCCCCTTGCACAGGTGGCTTGGGTAATAATAATAATAATAATAATAATAATAATAATAATAATAATAATTTATTTATACCCCGCCCATCTGGCTGGGTTTCCCCAGCCATTCTGGATGGCTTCCAGCATAATATTAAAATACAATGATTCATCCAGTATTAAAAGCTTCCCTAAACAGGGCTGCCTTCAGATGTCTTCTACAAGTCCAATAGTTGTTTATTTCTTTGACATCTGGTGGGAGGGTGTTCCACTGGGCAGGCGCCACTACCGAGAAGGCCCTCTGCCTGGTTCCCTGTAACCTCACTTCTTGCAGTGAGGGAACCGCCAAAAGGCCCTTGGCGCAGGATCTCAGTGTCTGGGCAGAACACTGGTTCCCCACAGATCCCTCTGATGAGTTAGCAGAAAGCTCCATCTCCCAGAAAAGGTTCTCCTCCTGAAAAGTGGGCCCATTCCGCCATGTTTCAGCCTTTTCCTAGGCTTTCCTCCCAAGCACTGAACTCCAAGACTTCCAAAGAGCTGTAGGCCCAGGCGAGGGAAAGGGTCTAGAAAGAAAAATGGATCTGAGAGGGAGAGGGAGAGAGAGACAGAGAGACAGAGAGACAGAGAGAGAGAGAGAGAGAGAGAGAGAGAGAGAGAGAGAACGAAAACCTTCTACGGAAAGCAGAAGGGAGCTGAAAGAGGATCTAGGAAGCAAAGACAAAGCAAGAGAACAGAAGGGGGAATCCCTTCCAATATGGCGTTTCTGCCTTTTTCTTTTCCCATGCCTAGAGCTGGCGAGAAATCTCCTACCAATGATGAAGGCAGGAAATAGAACTGGAGTTGGGGGGTTGTCTTGCCCCCAATGTATTCCTCAAAATCTTAACTTCCTGCCAGTGGTGAGAGGGGCAGAGACAGCCCACATCATGGATCCCAATCTCCCCTACAGGAGAACAGATGTACACAGATCAGTGAAGACTGATCGTGGTGCTGCATTTCCCAAGGGTGCTTATCTTCTATTAATTATCTTCTGACTGAGGAATGAGGAATCTCCTCACTGGGAGAAAGACCATAGCCCACTGGAGGATGTCCTGCATGCAAAAGGTTCCAGGGTGAATCCTTGATATTTCTCAGTAGGACTAGGAAAGACTCCAGGTTCAAACCCAGGAAAGTTCCTAATGATCTGGCTCAGTGTAATCATCTTGGTGTGTAACAATATCTGCAAGATTGCTCTGCAACTAAATTGACACAAATTTCAAGTCTGCTTTTGTCAAGGAGATCAATGATACCCATGGGATCCAGCATTGCCTTTCAGGGAGTGGACTGAGATCCAAGAGAGGAGCCCACAGCAGGAAGAGGAGAAGTGATTTTAACAAATTTATCCTCCCACAGCAACACTTCTGGCACTATTCTGGTGGTCCTTCCAGCCCTCCAGAGTAGCTTTCCAGGAAGCACTGACACCAACAGCAGCAGATTTCCATTTTGTGCCATGCATGCTTTTTTCACGATTTCGTTTCCCGTAATTCACATTTCCCTTGTGTCACATTGCCTGCAAAATGCAGGCATCCATTGCAGGCAGCCTTGGGTTCCCACAAGGTTCTTGACTAACCATCTGTGAATTACTGATAGTGGACACCTGTCTACAGGATAAATATAGCAGAGACATCTAACATATGTTACACAGATCACTTTAATAATGGGAAAAAAACCACCCTACCACCTGTCCGAAATCTTTACTCACAGTTACCCTGAGCCTGCACCCAGAGGCTTTATTGTCTTACTCCCAAAACACACAACAAAGTTATTTGTTTCATATCTCTAGCCATTAAAGAGAGAGTGATAGAGAGAGCACCAGAAATAAGTCCATGACTTTGTTTGGGAAAGTCCAGTGGCATAGCGTGGGTTGTCAGCACCCGGGGCAAGGCAAGTAATTTGTGCCCCCTAACCCTAACCCCCAGATGTTGCGCCCAGTGCGGCCGGCCCCCCCTGCTACGCCACTGGGAAAGTCCATACAGGGCATCCACTCCAAAAGCACTGTTGCCACAGTATATGAAGGCTGATCCCAGAATCCTGTTTCCAGTACCAGAGTTCACAGCTTCCAAGGATCCCCGCCCCCACCTCGGTACTGCAGTTACCTGGTAATGGTCATGTTCATTCAGTAGTATGCGCATGTCCTTGCATCCACACCACTGAATAAGTAGGGACAGCAAGTTAAGATTGATTTTTAAATGATGAATTAAGCACAAACCCACCCACACTGCTTTTCAACCATAAACAGCACTATGGACTCCCATACTTGGCACTTTGCTGGGAGGATTTGCTCTCTGGTAACGTCAACCTTAGGAAAACTGTTGTCGGGTTTGTCACATGGCCACCTGACTGTATCAGCCACAGATTCCAGTGAAGCAGCTATTTAGTCAATAGGAAGAAGACAAGTTGCAAGGCAGGGCAAGTTTGTGTTCTAGTTACAAAATGAAGCAGTGCCTGCTCCTCCCATCTTTTCCACCCAGGGGTTGGTCAGGTTGGTACCCACCAAGGGGGCAGGCCCAGGGGGGCACAAAATCATGCCTCTCCACTCTGCCTCAGGGTGGCTAGAAGCCCACCAGCCCATCCATACACTCCTTGGGCCATTCCTCTGCTGCTCTGGGTGGCCGGGCAAGGCACTCAGTCTCCTCTGGGCAGACAAATCCGGTGACTGGCATGGGCTGTTGCAGAAGCCCTGTGGAGGCTCCTCCCGTCAGCTGGCACAAAGGACAGAGGGGCACTGATAATGGGGTGCCAATACAGCTCCTTGTCAAGGGAGTTTAGGTAGGTATGCCTCTGTTTCCATCTCCATGTCGTTTTCCTGGTAAAGTTTTCTTTTTTTGAATCCATCCCCTTCAGTCATACTAATATTGGTTCTGAAAGGCTAACAGGATGCATGCACGATTTCTTTATTTGTGGCAGGCTAATTGAGACCACAGGCTACATACTTCTAAAATATGGGGTATCATTTGGGAGATATGGAGAATCCAGCCTTGTTGCAAAGCACAGGGTGAAGTTCCTTCTCCCTATCCAAATATTATTTGTTTAAAGTAAATTAAAAAAGATAGCTTTTCTTTCCAATTTGTGTCTAATACTAGTAATTTTGTTAAGAAAGAGAAACTTCTGGTAATTTGAATTTTTAAAAGATATTTTGGCTTTGATATGATACTGTAACAGAAAATGCTACATATTCTCCATTTCAGAAGTCAAAGTTGTGTTTCTAACAACAACAAAGTTACATTTTGTGTGTTAAACTGTAAATTATATTACCCTTGAAATAAGCCACTCACAGGAAGAATTCACTTAAGTGTGACACTATGTAATGTGTTACAACTATAAAAGCCAGAATAAAAAATAATAATAACAGCTTGCTTGAATAAAGATTTTAGAAAAGCTCTTCTTCAGGCTATGCAGGCTATGGACTTAAACTGTGGTGATCATTGTCCCTAAGAAAGAAAGGGAATTGTGTATTTGAACTGGAGAAAGGGGACAAGTAAAATAAGACAGAATGCTATTTCCTTGCTTGATCTAGATAAAATTGCTCCAAGGCAAATCAAGAACTATTTGCTCCAAACTGCTCTGGAGCAGTGCAGCAGCCATATCTTCCTTTCTGAGCGTAAGGTGACACTTTGCGCTGCATAGCAACTTGCCACACAGGCAAAAGGGCTCTGCTGTAAATAGACCTACCTCATTTAGAAACTTTACCCCAACCATCATCAGCTAGGCGAGGCTGAAATAGAACCTCTCCTCCTACGCCTGGATTCTCGCACATTGGGCCAAGCCCCCTTGCAGAGGGGCAGGTGTGCAAGACACCTCCAAAGGAAGGTGACAAGATTGCTGGAGGTCTTGCAACCACAGGGGTCAAAAGTCAAGCACCAGCTGATGGAGGCCCCTCTCTAGGTTTTGAGTATGTGCTTCCTTCCCCTCTGGTCCTCTTCTAGAAAACGAAGTCCTGATCCCAATCACGGCAGAGTTAGTGACTGGAAGAGAGATGGAACCTGGAGTGGGAACTCAGCAAGCAATTGGCCTAGCCCTTGAGAGTTTCCCTCCTGCCTTTCTGCCAGGACTGGCTCCTTTAACCACCCTAACCTGGAGTTCCTCTAAGAAACAGGACACTTTCAACACTGGACCACCCCCAGGGGCACATGGAGAATCCCTGCACAGTCGGGTACTGAAAAGGTAACTGGTGCTTGATGTGATGGTGAAGGCACAGGAGGCCCCAAAGCAGAGCAGGCCTAGAAGAAGAAGAAGAAGAAGAAGAAGAAGAAGAAGAAGAAGAAGAAGAAGAAGAAGAAGAAGAGTTTGGATTTGATATCCCGCCTTTCACTCCCCTTCAGGAGTCTCAAAGCGGCTAACATTCTCCTTTCCCTTCCTCCCCCACAACACTCTGTGAGGTGAGTGGGGCTGAGAGACTTCACAGAAGTGTGACTGGCCCAAGGTCACCCAGCAACTGCATGTGGAGGAGCGGAGACGCGAACCCGGTTCCCCAGATTAGGAGACTACCGCTCTTAACCACTACACCACACCACACAGAAGGCTGGCAAGCAACAAAATGCCGGGGGCAAAGAGAGAGAAACATTGTCCCAGTGGTCAGGCAGAAAGCACAATCATAAGAGAAATTGTTCTAGATGCTTACTTCACCCTCCAGCGACTTAACCCTAAAGTGTGTGGAATGAGGCTACTATGGTGAAAAAATGCCATCCAGCAGGTACAAGGGATCACTTTGGGAATTATGCTTTCCATGGGCTTGCACGGATAGCTCAGTGGGTAGAGCCTGAAATGCTTAATCTCAGGATCGCTGGGCAAAAGATTCCTGCATTGCTGGGGGTCGGAACAGATCTCAGGGTCCCTTCCAGCTCTACAGTTCTATGATACTATGTTGGAATTGGCCCACAGGTGCGAAGCAGCAACCCCACAGAAAAGCAAGAACAATAATGAGCTTCGGGGGTTGCTGTTGCTGTGGGGAAGGCAGTCTGGCAGCAGGCCAGTCAGACCCTGAGCAAGAAGGCAAGCGTAAACCAATCTGTGTCTCCAAACCCAGCGAGTAATCCGGTGAAGAAGCGTGGCGCGCAGCAGCACTTCCTCCGCCTCTCCACGCCTTATGCAGCACGCCTGCGGTCTCTTCCACACGACGGGGGGGGGGGGGGGGGAGAGAGAGAGAGAGAGAGAGAGAGAGAGAGAGAGAGAGAGAGAGAGAGAGAGAGAGAGGCAGAGGCAGCGGTTTTCATCTCCCCCAATCGCCTCTGATGGCACCTGACCCACGCAGAGCCCTCTGTCTCTCTCTCTCTCGGCTGGAACTGCAGGCAGGCAGTCCTAATCTCCCGCCGAGCCGCTCTAGAAAGCAGCTTTTGAGAAAAGCCCCGCTCTCGCAGCAGCCCGACCTATGCGCGCCTGTCAATCGGGAAAAGTGGCCACAGCAAAGCCCGGGGGGGGGGATGGAGAGACAAGAGTGGATTAGGGGAGAAGAGCCAGCCAGATCCAAGGCCAGCCACAGCGCCCGCCTGCCTTGCTTTCCCCCCGCATGCGCTCAAGAGAGAGGGAGATGGAGAGACTGCGAGAGCTGCCCACGGGGACAGCAGGGAGATTTCCAAGCACGGGGGGGCGGGGGGCTGGGGAATCCGGGCTGAGCTCTCCGTGTTCTGTTAGGCAGGAAGAAGAGGAAACGACTAACTGCTGTCCTTGCCCTTTGCAGGTGAAGGAGCTGCAATTGAAGCATCTTAACCTGGGGGAGGCGGGGTGGGGAGGGAGGCGGACATCTCACGCGTGCGTAAAGGGAGGAATCTCGTCCACATCTCCTCTGACGTTGCAGAGCGGATTTCCAACTCCCCGGGACCCCCCCCTTTCCTTTCCCTATTCGAGGTGGGTTTTAACCCTGTGCGGTCTTTGGGGCGCGAAGCCTCTCCCCCCCCCCCAAACACAAATGCATCTTTATTGCAGGCGTAAAGTGGGCGCCGTGGACCCCCGCCAGGGGGCAACCGCAAAGCGCGCCCTTCCCTATCGAGAGCCAGTCGATCCGTCCGCCCAGAATCCCATCCCAAGGCCTCGCCATCTCGTCCGGGCTTCGGGCCAAACCCCCGGTAGTGGCGGTGGGTTTTCTCGCGCTGACCTTCGCCGCTAAAAATAGCCGCGGTGTGTCCGCACGCACAGCGCGCGTCGCTTTCGCCCTACAGCAGACCTGTCCCGCTTGCAGCGCTGGAAGGGAAACGGATCGAGGCTGAGGGACACCTTACAAACACGCCAATATAGGAGAGATTACGGGGTTGGGAGAGAACAGAGGGATATCATCCCCAGGAGAGGTCGAGTTTCGCTTCCATCCCATACGCCATAATGCCTTTGCCCCTAATAACCTTCCCCTCGGCTTCACCAACTGGGCAGGAGTCTCCAAAATAAGCCGAGCCACCATCCTACAACCTTTGCCGATCTCTCTCTCTCCACCCTCTTCCCACCACCCAGGCCAGGGGTGCCAACTTGAATAAAATATTGGGGGGGGGGAGGTAAGCAGCGCCCCACATAATCGATTACAAGACACGTCACACGCACACCATTTGAATGGCAATGGCCATCAACTTGGGGGGCAGCCCCCTCAAATATTTCAGTAGGGGCAGAAGGGTCCTCGGCTCGTTGGAGTTGTCTGCTATCCCAGGCCCCACGTTGCGCTTCTGAGGCTGTGATTTGAAGCCCTCGTGTTGAAGGCAGCCGGACTTCCACTTCCGAAGCAGCCTACAAGCCAGGAGCGAAGACTGCATTGCCCTGCTCCCAAGCCCACCCCGGGGAATCTCGCAGCGTGGGCACCCCAAAAAAGTAGCGCGGGAGGGACGGGCAAGGAGGAGACGTGGCCGAACTGTCAAGACGCACCAGGGATCCTCCGCAGGGACGGCACTTCTAGGAGAGCAGGGGAGAGAAGGACGCCCCACTGAATTGCATTGCGCCACTCTCGCCAAAGCGCACCCGCCCGCCCTGCTCCTTGTACTGGCGACCCTTTTCCCTCTCCCCGCACGCATGAAGCCCCATCAGCGCCCCGGGGAACCGCAGACGCGACGCCCGGCCCGCCGGCCCAGCCCCTTGCCTTTTCCGCCCCGCGCTCTCCCCATACCTTCTCCTGGGCCCGGGTGAGCTTCTTCTGCATATTGCTGGCGATTTTCCCTGCGGTGACTCCCTTGCCCATCTCAGCCATCTTGCTGTCCTTTTTAAAATATATGTAGATGTCTTAAAGCTGTGCGGTGGTGGTGGTTAAATTGATCAGACCCGGAGGAAGAGGGGAAAGAGCAGGAGCGAAACAATGGCCATAGCCCTCTTCAAGAGCCGGGGACCCGCAGGATACAGCCTTTTAAAGAGACAGTGCAGCCCAGGCGCGGCGGCCTCTTAAAGGGACAGCGCGCCCTGCTCGGGAGCAGGACGAGGACGCGAGCCTAGCGAGAGCAAACGAAGAAGCAATGAACTTAAGCTAAGGAGCCAATAAACGTAGGCTAAGCATGGAGGAGAAGCCTATGGGCATCGTGATTGGAAAAATCAATAGATGTACAATGATTATTGCCCCATTTGCTTTCTGAAAGGATGAGGGTTAAGTCACATGGTTTCAGCTGTGCATCCGACCACCTTTTTCGGCAACTTTTAAATTTTTGTTGTGTTCAAAGATAGAAACGCACGATGAGTGTCAAGTCATTGATTCATCTGGGCGCCGCAGTTTTACGATGAAATCGCAGTGGCCCTCATCATCTTTGAACTTTATCAAATATCCTGCGTTTTTATTATTCTCCTCTTCCCCTAGAGCAATGTGCATTTCTCTGGTTGAAATTAAATGCACCTGCCGCTTGGCAGACTTCTTAAAAGGAATCTGGAGATAATCTTAATAATAATACATGAATGTTGGATGGTGGTGATGCAATCACATAATACTTTGCCTGCAAGGCAGGGAAAAGGCAAATGGCTCTTTGCTCTAAGGATATTAAAATCCTAACATAGTGGGAATGACAACCATGGTTAAGGAGAGATGGCAGAGACAACTGGGGAAGGTTTTTTACTTAAGGTTTATTTGACAAGAATTGGCATCTGTGTTTGGCGCCACGGTCGCTGAACAGAGAACCTCTGATGATGTACAAAGTAACTTCCATTCATTCCTGAATAACCACAGGCATCTCACACACATCTGAGATGTAGGCAACGTAACTTCCAAGTTTCTGGATTCAGACCAGTGACCCAGTATCCTGTTCTCACAGTGGTCAACCAGATAAATGCAGCACACAAAACGTCATTATGATCATGGTTCAAAAATCACAAATACACATTAAAATGCAATAAAATAGGCAAAGTCCTTCCCCCTGTGTTCTGAAGACCTGCATGAATAAATGCACCTTTAGCTGATGCCTGAATGAAACCAACATAAGGAACACTATGACCAAGAAGGGCCTGCTCTGTGGTAGCCCCATAGTCTGCATTTACTAAAGACACCAGAAGCTGAGTCTCCCCCACTGAATTAAAAACCAGGTTGGTGATCAACTCCCGCCCAGAAACCAATGTCCCCACTGTGGAAGGACATGTAGACCCAGAATTGGCCTCCACAGTCACTTACGGACTCATTTTAATAATTTCAAGTACTTGCACCAGAAGTGGCTTAGTCATGCTGGTCACATGACCCCAAAACTGTCTGCGGACAAACACCGGCTCCTTCGGCCAGTAAAGTGAGATGAGCGCCGCAACCCCGGAGTCATCCGCGACTGGACTTAACGGTCAGGGGTCCCTTTATCTTTACACTAATATTAACAACTTGAATTGGAGTTAGAAATTGACCACCGCTCCACCATCCTTTTGTGATTATACAAACACACACCATTTTCTTGAAAAAAAATCACCTAAGGTACAAAAATCACACTCATTGTACTATTAGTGCTTTAATTGATAGATTGATCAAATAGAGATTTGGGCTCCAATACAACTTTATAGACACAGACCTGCCACAGTCATGGACACATAGCCCTGTCTAAATAAATAAATAAATCAGTATTTGTACCAATTAGCCCAGGCAGCTTTGTCAAAAAGGGAATTACATATCCAGCATCTGTTTGTTTGTTTGTTTGTTTGTTTTTGATGTATTTTTATTAACAATTTCTTGGTTTACAAAAGTATGTGCAATGTCTCTTTTTTCAAGTTACATTTTCTACAGATCAGTTTCATTTGTTGAGACATTAGTGTTACATTAGGAAGAAAGGGGGGAAATGGTGAGTGGGGGTGGGGTCGGGTGGCAATGCTTCTATTCTACTTAGTGCATGTGGGGGGGTTGTGTCAGCGTCGCTTGTGCAGGTTCCCTTTACTATTCGCTTGTGTTCCTTTGGTGGTGAGAGGGTTGGCCTAGGGTGTGGTTGTTCATTTGTGATTGGCTGTGGTGATCTTTGTTTTCATGTGTGAGTGGGGTGGGTGGATGTTTAGGATCAGGTTAGCCATATTGATTTGTATGCTGTTGGTGGATTCTTATCGTTGTCCTGTTGGGCTGTGTATGTGATAAAGGGGAGCCATACCAGAGTGAAGGCGTCTTCTTCTATTTGTCCCCATATCCAGCATCTCTTTGTGAGTGCAGTTTCTCATCCAACTCCAGATATACCCCTGACTAGATTGAGGTGCTTGGATATTATAATCAGTTTGGATTGCTAGTTTTATATGCCCAACAGGGCCAGCTCAAAACATCCTGCTGCCTGAGGTGGAACAGCAAATGTTCTCCAGCCCTGCCCAAGTCAGAGGCATTATACCCAAGACTGACCAAGTTATTTTGGCACCTGAGACAGATAATCTCATTGCTCTCTCTCCCTAGAAGTAAAAACACAATCCTAGTAAATAAAGTAACAAACAATTTGTCAACCAAAATCATCTGCCCAAGCCTACCACTTCCATTTGCCTAATAGAATCAGCCCCAATGCTCAATAAATAAGCAAAACTTATGTAAATACAGCCATTTCCTAATTTTTATTAGTCATGTGACAATGTGCAACTTTTTACATGTTATATCCATTCTAATGGTTTTGTTTGTGTATGCACTATGTATTGGATAAATACATTAAAAACTGACCCTTTGGTTGATAAATTTTGGTGGGGAGAAATTTTAATCGTTGGAGGCAAGAAAGTAGGGTACATTTGTTTCTATTTCAAGCCTTTTTGGTTCTGATGCAGTTCTGAAATGAACCTCCCCCCCCCCCAATAAAATATTAAAACTAGCCTTTCATTTTTTTTAATGAATATTTATTAGCATTTTCAATAACAAACATAACAAAAATAGACAGAAAAAAGTAACAAAAAATACAAAAAAGAACTTTAAAAACAATTAAAAACATATACAATTTCAATTGCTTATTTTCATATAACTTCTTTCTCAGACCTCCTCACACCTCCCCTTCTTGTATTCCAATTCAATTGTTATTCCAGCAAATTCTTATTACAAATTTCTCAACCTTCGCTTAATAATTTTTACATATTATGATTTTACCTTTTCTCTTTCTTCCATTTCCTTAAATTATTTTTGCAATTCTTATTTTCATTTTAATTTGACCATTCTAAAAACCAATTTTAACTTATCTAAACAACATCAATACTTATACGTCATTTCTTATTCTTAAGCATATTTCTTAAAGTCGGCCAATATTTCCCTTCCACGGCTTTCCCAACTTCCATGCAAATAATCAACACATTAAAACAAAGTAAATTTTAATTATATATCCTTTGGATTACCAAACTCCACCCCCCCTTTCCCGGTTTTGGTCCCCAACAATTGTTCATCATATACTGTTTAGCCTGGAGATCTCACGTCCGAGGCTCTCAAGTCACCCTCAGTTCCTCTCTGTCAGCCTCTTTGACAGTCCTTGATGTTAAGCCCCAGGGCTCGGAGGGGCTCCAACCCCACAGGATCCATGTTTTTTCCAACTAACCCTCCATATTTAAAATTAACGCTTATGGGGTGCTCCAAACCTGGTTTCATCTTCCTCTCAAATCCAAAAGCTCCCCAAGCTCCAACTTCCACCTTGGTCAGGTTTGTGATCCTTAGGTCTTCATTTTCCATCTCAGGCCAGACTTTCCACCTCAAATTTTTATTCTCCTTTGATACCTTCCTGTCAGGCCCCGTTAAAACTAGCCTTTCAAGGGGACATGAATAGCATTCCCTCCCCAAATTAAATTGTAGGTTAGCTCACAGTTGCTTACAGTGCAACCCTAGCACCATGCCTATTCAGAAGTAAGTCCTGTTGAATTGATTGATGCTTACGTCCATGTGAATTGGGTTAGAATTGCAGGCTGCCTGCCTCATTCAAACACAGCCTCCCTCGCACTTTATATCTGGTCCCCACTCCTTAACTCAGGGGTCAGCAAACTTTTTCAGCAGCGGGCTGGTCCACTGTCCCTCAGACCTGTGGGAGGTCAGACTATATTTTGGAGGGGGGGAAGTGAACGAATTCCTATGCCCCACAAATAACCCAGAGATGCATTTTAAACAAAAGGACACATTCTACTCATGTAAAAACATGCTGATTCCTAGACCATCCGCGGGCAGGATTTAAAAAGCAATTGGGCTGGCTTTAAAAGGCAATTGGGCTGGCTCTGGCCCCGGGGCCTTAGTTTGCCTACCCATGCCTTAACAGATGGAAGTGTCCTCTTCAAGCTCTGGCTGGAATGCTGAGATTCCACACCTATCAGGAGATAAGCTCTTAACCCACTGTGGAATCATCAGGCCTAACTTCCTAGACTATTCATAATCTACATAGCAGAAAAATGCTCTGCCAGCAATGATAATCAGCTAATACCAATTTATTTTTATTGATTGACTGTCCCAATTTTTGTTTTCGTTTCGAATTTGGTATGGCGGAACTAGGCCTCCCATTTTAAATATCCAATAGCAAAATTAAAATAACAGAGGATATAACTGAACTGTGAAATTCACTCCCACAAAAGGCAGTGATGACCATCAACTTGGACAGCTTTAAAAGAGGATTTCGAGGAGAAGCCTATCAATAGCTACTGTCCAGGATGACTATATCCATTGCTGGAAAGCACAGGAGGGGGAGAGCAATGTTGCAGTCAAGTCCTTCTTGTGGGTTTCCTATGGGCATTTGGTTGGCCCCAGTGCAAACAGGATGCTGGACTAGATGGGCGACTGGCCTGATCCATCAGGGCTATTCTTATGTTCTTATGCTAATGGAATAGAATCTGACTAGCAAAAGAAGAATGGTGATTCATCTATCTCAGTGACAAATCGTTCTAGAAGGGCAGGAACAGGAACAGAGATTAGATTAGGAATGGGAAGCAGCATCCATCAATCCCATGTTTCTCAATTACCTGGTTGTTCGCAGGACAGTTGCTGAGAATTTCTAGACTTGCCCTGAGCAAGCTAGGGTCCATATGCATGCAGAAAGAAATCTGTGCCTGCATATTCCTCACTAAATGGAGAAGTGCTTGTGGAAATGGCTGATGCATGTACAATTCCCCAGGCAGGTTTTGCAGATGTAGAGGGGCAACCTGTGTATATATGAGCACCTTAAAATGCAGGGATGTTGTCCGTCAGCCCCCCGCCCCCACACTTTGCAGACCAGAGAGACACCTGGGTTGTCTTCACCCAATGTGCAATCCCTGATTTGTTTCCCCACACCAAACTCCTATTCAGTAAAGCTGCCATCTGAGCATACACAACTGCTGCCTCAAATGCACACATCTCCGCAGCTGGTGTTTTTAAATCAGATAGAAGTTGTATTATTCCAGAAACTACAGGATGCATATAAATTGTGGCTACCAGCATGTATACAGTACTCTGCTTCAAACTGCCCTGGAGCCAGAGTGAAGGATAATGTGCTCACAGCCTTAGTTACAGTGAATAGCACCAATCAATGACTTGCAAATGTAGCTGTCCTCACCTCTCTGCTGAACAGGTGATTGGTGCTATTCAGAGCAACTAAGGGAGAGAGACAACAGTGTAAGATTCATTCCAGCAAGAGAGGCATGCAATCTTTAGCACACTGCCATATTTCAGGTCAGTTTCAAATACTGGTGCACCAAACATTTTATCACTGTCTTTGCATCTTCTCAGTATTCAGAATTTTGGTAAATCAGGATATATTAGTTCCTCTCAATTTTTATGCAGTTGGTAATATATACAGCAAGCGATGGCAACCAGTGACTATAATGATTATGTGTGGCAGTAACTTTTTCTTCATTTTTCAATCATTCATTGCCACCTGATTATATATATATATTTTAGACCGATATCACCAACTGCATGACTGTTTCTGTTCTTGAGTGCTCCACAAACTTTGAGGCTAAATATCTCAAGCTGCCCAAAGGTTATAGAATACAGTACCATCAACTGCTGCTGCTGTTGGCTTTTTTAAAAAAATGCACATGGAGTAGATATAAAAGCAATAATGAAATGTTTGGACCACCAAAATTTCAGCATTTTGAAAGTTCATCTGCACAAGCATATGGTTTCCAGAATTCTAGACTGGGGACCCCCAGTGGGCCTCAGTACTGCAGCCCACCCTCTGACCACACCAGTGTTTAACTGGATTGGTGTCTGCAGCAGCAATTCCTTGTGTGTGCAGGGCATAGGCATGCATGTTACAGAAGGAACAAAAAGAATTGGGATGAGGTGAGAGAGAGGAAAAGCAGAAGCTCTTGGAGACACTTCTGTGTTGTCTGGCAGCTCCTCTTCTTCACAATGAAACTCACACCCTCATTCCCATCTGGTCTTGCTGCTGAGCCAAGAAGCCTCATCTCCCTCCTTTGAGGGGAAAGGGCAAGAGGAGGCACAGAAGGCAATCAGGAGGAGATCAGAAATCAGAACCTGGAATCAGCACTGTTGCTAATTCACACCACTGATTCATGGCCAATTCCAGCAAGAGGCGGTTGCAGATAAGCCCAACCAATGGCATAACTGCTCCCAGGAAGTTTCTGCGATGAGTTTGGGGTGCATATATGGTCTTTATCTTCCAGGGCTGCCTAGCCAGCTGCATTCCTGAGATAATTATTGTATGGGGTCAATCAAGTGACACATTGATAAGGCAAAGCCTAGGTGATATCTGGTGTTTGTCTTTGGCCTACTAGCTTAGAGTTTTCATGCTTTAACAGCCTAAACAGGAGACTATCTGCTTCCAGAAATGATTACACATTGTTAGGAAAACATTAGCTACCGGTACCTAGCAAAGCAAACGTATGAATATTAGCCCTTTAGAGCTTCCTAAAGTGCAAAGGCACATTTGAGCAAGCCGGGAAGAATGACTGGGCAAAGAGATCACTGAAGTCTTTTTGCATCCTAGCCAACTCTTATATACATATAAGCTACTAGCGTTGTCTACTGCTACTAGGTTAGCAACTGGGAGCCTGGTCAGAAAAGCATGCTACAATGTGAGCTAATCTTGCAGCATTTCAAAATCAAGTGAAGAACTGATAACAAAGTTCTTAGAGAAGAGCTCTCTGACAAACAAACTGTTGCCATAAGGAAGCTTAACTTCAGGGCCTAATCAAACGAGACTTATAAGATTAAGATACCAAAAGGCAGTCAAAGAATGAGGCTGCATAAGATCATCGTCATCAGACTCTAGATTCTGCCAAAAGTTAATTAGCCTCCTCCAGGCGGTGATCACAGCTACAGATAATTTAACATTCCTTGTATACTAAAAGGAAAAAGTCCTTTAGTGCTGACAAGGATGAACTGGTAAATCCTTTCCCATATTTGCCACTGTAATTCTATTATCTAAACTTTGAAAAAATATAAAATGCGCTCTGCAAGAATATTGTTTACATAGGCTACAATGGTCATGGAAAGGTATTTTGTTTTCCTTGACCTCAAGAGGTGTCAGCTCTGCAAGGCTGTACAAATACATTGATCTGACCTGAAAAGCTTACCAGTCTACAGATTCTTATTTACACTAGCACATACTGTAGGTGCAACACAAATTTAAGTATGGCAATTCTCTACAGACCACATCATATCATGTCAGGTTTGAGGAGGTAGAGATGTGGCTGCCAATGCCTCAATGTGCATTCCCAGTTTTGCATTGGCAAGGGAAAGCAGGTTTTGACTGATGACTGGTAAGGCCCAAGCCTTGGGCAGTTTAAAGCACTACACAGGACTCTTGGAAAGCCCTACACAGTATATTAAATCTTGGCTTCAAGATACCAGTGTTACATCAGGTAACTTCTCTGCAGTGGCTCCCTGTCTGTGGAATGCTCTCGCCAGGGAAGTTTGTCTGGCACCTTCATTATACACCATTAGGATCCAGGCAAAAAAAAATCCTTTTTAACCAGGCCTTCGGGTGACCTGATTTACATCCTATGCCCTTTTAAAATGTCTTGGGAGGGGCTATTGGGTTGTTGTTTTCATTTTGATTATACATTTTGTGCTGTTATATTTTGATTTTGTTCTGTGAACCGCCCGGAGACCTCCAGGTATAGGGCGATATATAAATTAAACAAGAAGAAGAAGAAGAAGAAGAAGAAGAAGAAGAAGAAGAAGAAGAAGAAGAAGAAGAAGACATACTATTCATTTCATCAAATATATTTGCATTGACATTAACACAGTTGTCTGCACTGCAATTCACTTTTGTGACAGAAATATTTTTCATAACACTTATCTTGCATATGGACCAGTGAACCAGTTCATAGTAAGAATCCTGAACGTGTGAAACGTAATCCAATGTGGCTTCCATCTCATGTTACTCTGTTTCCAAGCTGGAAGTATCTGCTTCTTTGAAAAATATATCCTTGTGTATGATTTGAACAGCCCGGTGGATTTGAACAGCCTAGTGGGTGGTGCTTGTGAATACACACACATACCCCACACACAGCCCTCTTTTTGCATTCATTGGCATGTGTTCACTGTTGCAGCTGTACATTGTAGCATTCACTATTGCCTTTGTGATATATAATTTACACGGCTTCAGATTATTTTATGGATGGGACCGGTTCAGTATGTGTGAGGAAAAAACCAAGTCAGCACACTCCTGAAACATCTGAACAGTGTTGGGTGGGTATAGATATCAAAGCTTACTTCTTCAACATCAAAATGAGTGTTGTCTGTTCCTACAAAACCAAGAGTCACTTTATTATGACCAACTTCCCCCAGCCTTGAATTTTCTAAGTGTTTTGATAGATGGGAATCATACAGGTATTTATTTTTATTTTTCATCTCAAGGAGTACAGTGGTACCTCAGCTTACAGACACTTCAGGTTACAGACGCTTCAGGTTACAGACTCCGCTAACCCAGAAATAGTACCTCGGGTTAAGAACTTTGCTTCAGGATGAGAACAGAAATCGGGCAGCAGCGGCGCGGCGGCAGCGGGAAGCCCCATTAGCTAAAGTGGTCTTCAGGTTAAGAACAGTTTCAGCTTAAGAAAAGACCTCCAGAATGAATTAAGTTCTTAACCCGAGGTACCACTGTACTTGAGATGTCCTGTTTATGACTGGAAAGCAATGAACAATCTTGATAACAGATCCAAGTCACTGTACCCCCACTTCCATCACTCCCTATAGCAGGAAGCAGTAATTTGAGAAAATTTTGCTAGATTTCTTCAACCAGTCAATAAATCTAGTTTCTCTGGACTTTCTGAATGGAACTTTCTGAACCATCTGAGCCACGTTTTCAAGCTTTTATTTCAAAGTAAGCATTGCCCCACTGTCTCATCCACCACCCTGCTGGAATAGATAAGAAAGTCAATATAGACAGACTATTGCAAATAAAAAAATAGCACCATCTGGTGGTGTTTTGGTTCTATACAGCAAAATGTCCTTGATTTGATTCAGGCAATTGAATTGCTCACAGAATATTAGTGCTTCACTGCACACTGATACACATTTATTTGTCAACTGCACTCATAGCCTCAGGAGCAGGATTTTGTTAAATACACCTTTTTTCCAGTTGGGCAAATAAAAATTCATACTATACAAAAATAGGACTTGTGTCAAGTCCTGAAAATAACCGCAACAACCAGGCTGTGCAACTGTTGCCCAACAAGAAAGTAAGAGAAAAGGGAGGAAACCACAAATGAACTAGATGCTGGGAAATTCACCTGGGCACATGCTTCATCATTTTGTACATAGCAAATGACAAAAGTATCATGCCCGGAATGTAATCAAGGGCATAAACAGGCAGACCTAATGCAGCCACCATAATGGAGGATCCTAAAGTTGTTGCGAGATTTCAGTCCATTCAGTTTTCTATATGTACTTATGAACTACAGTGGTGCAATTTAATCAGTACTGTTTCAAATTAAAATCCATGCCAGTTTCTGGGATTCCCAGTAGCCACAGACATGTGACTTTTTATCTGGATTTATAGATACCTGGCAAAGATAACAATGTAGCAAGGCTGTAAGGTGAAAGTGAGCTTTAATTTGCTGATCCGTTCACTTTATACGTCAATCATTACAGCTGATGATGGTTCTCTTTCTTGTTGATTTGTGGTGCTCTTGGTTGACAGAAATGTTTTGAACTAGGGGTGGGGGACCTATGGCCAATGGGTCAGTCCTAGCCCCTTGCTGAATTTCACCTGGTGAACTTTGAAGGTATGGATCAAGATGGTAGGGAAACCTACTCAATATGTCCTTTCATCTTTGAAGGTGTGGATTGAGCCAGCCTTTGAAACTACAGACAGTACACCACATCTGCACTTTCAAATATCTCCCTTCTTAAAACTGCCGGGTGCTGGGTAGTCTTCTGTTTGTGGAGGGATGGCTTGAAACCACTCAGACTGTCAGCTTGCTGAATTTCAAACATCACCACAAGCAGGAGAGATGTGGATTTTTTGTTTTTTACTTGCAGGTGGCTTTCAATTGATTCCCCACCACCACCACCTTGTGAGCCATGAGAAAGTCTGCCATTTTCCAGAGGTGGACCCAGAATACATGTTCACAGTATGGTGAATAGAGCACAAATAAAGCAAAAAACTCGGGGCTAAATGAGATGCTTGGTGCATGATAATGTGAAACCGGTTGGTCAAGAGGTGTAGGGATTTATCCTCACTTCTTTTTCACAACAAAAAAATTCCTTCCAGTAGCACCTTAAAGAGTTAGTTGTTCCTCTTTGACTAGTATGCATTTCAATAACACCTCCGATAACATTATGAATCATACTGCTCCTAAGCAATAAGAAGGGTGATTTATATTCCTCTCTCTATCCTCTACTTCTTTCCCTTTTAAAGGAAATGTGGGGGTGGGGGTGAGGACTGAACAGGAACCAGCCTGCAACAAAGCATAGTGAGACCCAAAAATAGTCTAGTAAAACCAACATATTGTGATTATTGGTGAAAAGGAAGCATTTGTTTATGGCAGAACAGTGCTAAATAAATTAAAATAGTGAAAACAGCAACAACGAGAAAATATATGGGTAGAAACAAGCAGAACTTAAAAGGAACTCAAACTTAGCTTTCTGAAAGTCTGCTCAATAATAGCATCTCATCCTCTTCACTTTGATACATAGTTTACAGGTTACATAAGTACTGCACAGTATCATTTTTCTGGGGATAATATCTGTCTGCTAGTGAATGCCAGCAGTGCTTAGACTCTGCACATAGGTCAAGTCTTCTCCCAAAGCTGTAAACTAGGCTCTTCTTAAATTGGGAATGTGAGAGTTGGAAATAAACTCACTCTGTCAGCGAAGGGGGGGGGGGGGCATTCTGACTTGGAGCCAACCTGACCAACCCAGAACAAACTTTTCACTGGATAATCCTGGAGATAAACCAGATAATACAAAATATGGGGCCAGTCCAGAAATAACTTGTTGTGCTTTAAGTTCCATTGAAACAGCATGTTAACCCAATTAACTTTTCCTGGATTGAAGCAAGAGGGTTAGGAAAGGAAAATATCAAGGGCACTGAAGTCACTACACTAATTTTTCTACAGCACATAACAGTCGGGTGGTAGTTTGAAAGACAGAGCATAAATTCTATTGGTGCAGTTATGATATTGTAGCATTGGACCATACTAGCATGTGCAGTATGAATAAATTATAGTGCAAAAGAAAATGGTTAGGTTTTGCAACACCCAGGATGTGCTCCAGAGGCTGATTGGCATAAATTTCAATTCATAGCACCTACCCTTAATAACGTTTGATACAGCAAGAGGCAAGTATGCAGCCCCAGGCAATGTGTCTCAGCAGTCATTTTTCTAAAAAACAAACAAACCTGGAAATTATGTGCAGGGCATCTTTGCCCTGTTGATTTCAGGATCTTCCATGCCACCTGGCTATGTATTTCCTTCTTTTGAACTTTCACATTTGTCCCTTGACTAATACCTGGACAAGTGTGCTTTAGGTCAGTCAGAAAGTAAAAGCAAATCTGGGGGGGGAAATGTCAGGTTGTTGCAGCGTAAACAAAAAGTCTCCTTGCACCTTAAAGACTTCTACTACTACTACTACTGGTTGTTGTTGTTTAGTCGTTTAGTCGTGTCCAACTCTTTGTGCCCCCATGGACCAGAGCACGCCAGGCCCTCCTGTCTTCCACTGCCTCCCGCAGTTTGGTCAAACTCATGCTGGTAGCTTCGAGAACACTGTCCAACCATCTCGTCCTGGGTCATCCCCTTCTCCTTGTGCCTTCAATCTTTCCCAACATCAGGGTCTTTTCCAGGGAGTCTTCTCTTCTCATGAGGTTGCCAAAGTATTGGAGCCTAAGCTACTGCTGCTGCTGCTGCTGCTGCTGCTGCTGCTGCTGCTACTATTACCATGCCTTTTCCCCAGCCCAGGACTCGTGGACCCATTAAAAGACCCATTAGAAGACCCACAGACAATAACAGTTCTCAAAGGCCTGTTGGAATAGAAAGGTCTTCAGCTGCTGGTGGAAGAACAGCAAGGAGGAAGGAGCCAGTCTAACTTCTCTGGGAAAGGAGTCCTAAAGTGTGGGAGCAGCCACCACCGAGAAGGCCCTCTCTGGAGTCACCACCAAGCATGCCTCTGAGGGAGGCGGGACCTAGAGAAGATCTCAGAGCCCAGGCAGGTTCGCATGAGGAAATTATTTATTATGAAGAGCTTTTCTGAATCTGACTGTATAGACTGTAGGCAACAAAGCTTATGCTGTAATAAATGTGTTTGGATTGCTGGCATAAGGCAGAATAGCCCTATGATGTATTTTGTTTTTAAAGGCGCTGACAATTGCAACAATTTCAGACAAAATCCAGGGCTGATATATAATTACTTTATTATGGCTAAGGGACAAATAGGGAAAATGATCAAAGTAACTAAACGTATTTATTAATCATAGAAAACTATTAAAATGTTTCTCTTTATTTTTATATCATATGAAAAGTTAATTTACAAAAGATCATAAAAACATATTATGACTTTTGATAACAGCTAATGCAACAGTCCAAATTACAGTGCCATAAAGAATTCAAACTGAGAACCAGTCATTTGATCCCCATGTAACCAAGTTCTCAGAGTTTCCCAAAAGCAAGCCTAAATATTGAGAGCGCACAAGTTTTGATTCTCTGCTGAACTTCTCCAGAGATGGAGAGACGGCTTCACAAGAAAGTTGGACAGTTACACATTTGGAAAATTAATGTGAAGCTGAGATTAGTAAATGTCAAGGTAGTAACAGCTGGCTTGAAATATCTAATGTAAATGTTTCAAAGTAAATAAATTTAACCCATTTTGTACATATCCTTATTCAATCTTACTAGCAACTGTTTAGCTGCAGGTATAAAGCGGTTTCACTACACAGTAATTGCTTTAATAATGCTTTCTGCATAACAGTCAGATTGCTATCCTCCCATCCTGTAACAGGCAAAAGTTTCAAACATAAACGTGTCTGGTTGCCACTAGCTATACAAATTGCTTATATGAGCAACTACAAAGTGCACATTTTTCAAGTACATAAACACCATGTCATTTATCTATCTGTCCTAGAGAGGGCAGTAGCCCACACAAATAATAAAGTTTTATGTAAAAGCAGGATATACAATGTGCAATTACAAAAAAAAAGCCGAGATACTAAAGTAAAGCTTTTATTTAAAATGAAAGCTATATTTGTAATAACTGAATTTTTTTAAAAAATGACAGATATAAAAATTTATTCTTTAACCATTTATGTGACTTGTTGGCTTAAATTTACATAAACTTTATATTCCTTTTGCATATTATTCTAAAAAGCTTTTATGAAATAAAAATCAAACATTGGAATCTAGACAACCTATAAGTTTCATAATTTTCTTTAAAATGTCTCTATATTTCAAAATATTATACTAGGTTTTTAGTACATTATAGTTAATACACAAAAACTATCAAAAAGTTAACCAAAGTCAAAGTGGAAGTTCCCAAAGAGACACTGAAGGGAGCAAACAAACAAACATTACTAACCAGTGTTTATCCTGCAGTCAGTCACACTTATCTTTAAGAATGTGTTTATATTTTATGCATGTGATGATTGCAGATATCCTGAGGATGTAAATCTCTTACCAGTTATCTCATAATTGCCTTTTATCATAGGCAATCACCTAACCATGGGAACCCAGCTGGAAGAGGTGACAAAGTGATTACTACTTAGGCTATCATTTACTAGAATTTGGCAGAGGATGTCTCAGTTCTTCTCAAAGGTGATGGCATGTGATAAAGACTATGACACTGTTCTGGTACAACTGCTGCCTTTACCGTAACTCTCAAACTGGATTCCCAGCATAAAGAGGAATGGTTCTAATTTGGACTTACAGAATGTTCTGCATGAACATTTATCATTGTTTAGCAGGAGAAAAAGAAACCTCTAGGGACGCATATAAAGCTTAATTACAGGAATCCCATCATGCAGCTTTCGGTCAGAGGTCAGGCTGAGGAGCCTCCTGAAGGTCCTACTACCATTTCCTGTCAGCAAATTTCACATTGATGGAGTTTGCAGGAGTCAATAGTCCATGGGTTTTGGCATAAGCTGGTTTAGTTTTTGGAGAAATTTTTATTTCAAAATTTTGAAGCAGCTTGAAGGAGGGGGGAAAAAACAGAACACTAGAATTAATAAAAACTGGATATGAGAAAGGCAACAAGAATATTGATAGTCCTAACAGCCTACATTGTGGCAGAATCCAGAATACAGTGGTACCTCGGGTTACATATGCTTCAGTTTACAGACGCTTCCGGTTACAGACTCCGCTAACCCAGAAATAGTACCTCGGGTTAAGAACTTTGCTTCAGGATGAGAACAGAAATTGTGCGGCGGCAGCGGGAGGCCCCATTAGCTAAAGTGGTACCTCAGGTTAAGAACAGTTTCAGGTTAAGAACGGACCTCCAGAATGAATTAAGTTCTTAACCTGAGGTACCACTGTAGAGGAAAGAGCCTTATTGATTCCCAACAGTGGCTAGAGAAGTGCTTCTGTGAAGCAGCCATCTCAAACTGTTCACCCCCTAGCAACTGGCATTCATTGCCCTTTAACATGCGCTTCCATTTACCTGTTATGGCTAACAGCTGTTCTCTGTGAATGCCTATTTTGTAAAAAGCTCTCTCATCCAATGGCCATCATCACCACATCTTGTAGCAGTAAGTTCAGCAATTTAATTATGAGTTGTGTAAGTACGCTCTCTCCTTTGAAACTACTGCTAATCAGTTTGATTGGCGACTCGAACTCTCAAACTACCAGTGGGGTGAGCCATTGATCCAGGTAGAATATCCTAGGGCACTACAGAGACCCCACATGGTGTCCACTGAAGGAACTTGAAGTGGAGCACTGTCAGTTCTGGGGTACACTACTCCAGTGAGACTTTTTCAGAGTAACTGGATCAGATGGTGTGCCTTCTGAGCAGCTTTCACCCCTAGAACCCCTTTTCAGCTATTAATCACTGGTGATGAAAATAAGCTGCTACTGAAAGGGCCCAAGTATTAGGCCCTTTGCTTTAGTCTGCAGAGCCTTGTGTGCCAGGACAGAGTGGAAGAGTTTTCCATAAACCCTCACTGAACAGTTGTTTTTGGAAGGTCCAAAGACTGAACTAAGGCTGAGGTCCTTTGTGTGCCTGAGAGCAAATGCCATGGAAATGAGCAGGGCTTACTTCTGAGTAAACATGCTTCAGATTTATTTCAAGGCTTCATTAGTATGCACACTAGCAGCAAGTCCCACTAAGCAGAGTGTGGTTTATTTCTCAATAAGCAACTGCAGGAGTGGACTGTAAGACTGTGCTATGGGGGAACTCGTAGCACAACCACTATCTGCCCAAAGCCAGCTTGCTATAGGCCCCAAACACCTGATTGGCACTTAAGGAAGACTGCTGAGATCAGCTGCAGTATGGAGTGCATGGTAGGGAAATCCGTGGCACAGGTGATACCTATTCAAAAAAAGGTGGGATATAATTGCAATAAAAATAATAATAACCTGAGCTTCCTATAAGTGCTGATCAACTCACTGACAGTTACAGCAAGCCCCAAAATGGGGCTTGGTATATAGCCAAATATATTTGCATGACTATCTTGAATTGAAGCTATTCATGCAAAGGATCTACCTCTGTGGGTGCAGTTTGAGACACACCCACAAAATATTTTTTGTTCTGTTTTATGTCTGAAGGTCCTGCCAACCTGTCAAAATGACCGACATGGGGTTGAGACAGCCAGGATCTGGCTTGCTAGTTAGATCATGTTCCTTACCCCTGCCTTAGGGGAAGGACAATATCAGAAATTATATAAGTGAATGATTTCATTATATAATTCAAATTAAGAATTGGGAAAGATAGCTTATTTGCTATTACAGATCACTCTTAGGACCATAAATCTATAGCCTTTTTTACTTTGAGTTCAACAATACGGGCACTTACAGCCAAATGGCCCCGTGACTTGCACCAGTGGAGCACTTTGAGGACTGGGTCTAACAGTGTGAACCACTATGTGTCTACTCAGAAGTAAATCCTATTAAGTTTGATGGGGCTTGCTCCCATGTAAAAGGGTACAGGATTGCAAACTAAGTCACTTATTGGCATTGCATTTATAGACCCCAATCCTTGCAAAAATATATACAGTGGTGCCTCGCTAGACGAAAAGAATTCGTTCCGCGATTCTCTACGTCTAGCGGTTTTTTCGTCTTGCGAAGCAAGCCCATTGACCGCTTAGCGGATTAGTGCTAGAGCTGTCAAGCGGCTTCCAGCGATCAGCTGTTAAGCGGCTTATCAGCGGAACAGCTGATAAGCGGCTTATGGCTTAGGAAAAGGGCAAAAAAAGCAAAAAAAACTGCTGGGGGACGCAATATTTTTTCGTCTTGTGAAGCAACCCCATAGGGAAATTCGTTTTGCGAAGCGCCTCCAAAACGGAAAACCCTTTCGTCTAGCGGGTTTTTCGTCTTGCGAGGCGTTCGTCTTGCGGGGCACCACTATGGTGCCTCTGGTTGCGAACGGGATCCATTCCGGAGGCCCGTTCGCAACATGAAGAGAGCACAACCCACAGTGGCGCGTCTGCGCAAGCACGGGTTGCAATTCGCAGCTTCTGCGCATGCGCATGATGTCATTTTTGTGCTTCTGCGCATGTGTGAATGGCTAAACCAGGAAGTAACCCTTTCCGGTACTTCTAGGTCGCCGCAGGACGTAACCTAAAAGAATGTAACATGAAGCGGACGTAACATGAGGTATGACTGTACAAATGCTAAACTTTAAACGTGTGAGCAGTCACACTGAAAAGAAAGCTATTGCTGGTTCAGGGAATTAATCTGAATTTCTGAAATACAAAATCACACATATTTTAAAACATTTTATATAGCAAGGAGATGTGCTTTAGTAGCCTGCTTACCTGTATTAGTGCAAGGTGAATTTCAAGTTCAGCAATTCTTTTTCCGATACAACTACGTATACCATAACCAAAGGGGATGGAACCAAAATTATCCACTCTGTCCATATTGCTTTTCCTTAGCCAGCGCTCAGGCTGGAATTCATTTGCTAATGGGAAATTCTCTTCCTGATATGATGTAGCATAATGACAGAGTGCCAGCTGGGTCTAATGAAACAAATGAACATATATTTACATATAATTTCCCAAATGCCTGTTAATGAACTACTTATAGTTTCCTAAATATACATTTTATGCTGTTTAATATAAATTCAGATTATTCACAAGGATCAATACAATTGCTTAAAAAGTTTAAAAAACATTGGACAAGCTAAGATGCTAAGAGTGCAATCCTATATACGTGTACTCAGAAGTGAGTCCCATTAAGTTCAATAAAACTGGCTGCCCGATGTGTATAGGATTTCAGCCTAAATCAGACAAAACAGAACTGACCCATTTAGGGGGGAAAATTGTACTAAAAATATACTTCTTTAACTTCACAAAAAGCTGCCATGCTCTCTAGATTCTTCCTCCTAGAAAAAAAAAAGTGTGGCTCACTAGGTCTACCTTAAGTAATTAGTGTGCTTCATGAGCGTGTCTCAAAGCAGTCTCAAATAGGTGGTTCCCTTCAAGGAGCACACCACACTAAATTTGACATCCTCTCACATAAAAGAAAACCAGATGTTTGATGCTTCAGTTAGTTGCATCAGCATTATCAATTACTTTTATTGGGAAGGTTGTTGGATGCATGACTGAAATGCAGCCTCAAGGCAAAATCCATTTTTAAAAACTACTACCCTGCTTTTGGGACATGGGTGGCACTATGGTCTAAACCACTGAGCCTCTTGGACTTGCCGATCAGAAGGTCGGAGGTTCAATCTCCACGATGAGGTGAGCTCCCATTGCTCGGTCCCAGCTCCTGCCAACTTAGCAGTTCAAATGCACATCAAAGTGCAAGTAGATGAATAGGTACCGCTCCAGCGGGAAGGTAAATGGCGTTTCCGTGCACTGCTGTGGCTTTGCCAGAAGCAGCTTAGTCATGCTGGACACATGACCAGGAAGAACTGTCTGCGGAAGCGGACAAACACCAGCTCCCTCAGCCAGTAAAGCGAGATGAGCGCCGCAGAGTCGCTCGCAACTTAGTTGTCAGGACTTTGTTGTCAGGGGTCCTTTACCTTTACCTTTACCTTGCTTTTG
Source organism: Podarcis gaigeae (assembly GCF_964106915.1). NCBI lineage: Eukaryota > Metazoa > Chordata > Lepidosauria > Squamata > Lacertidae > Podarcis > Podarcis gaigeae. Next base: position 88,313,072 of record NC_139678.1, on the reverse strand, counting down.
GCATACCATTGGGGGGGGGTGAAAGCAACCAGCACTGTGGAAGAAGGTGGGCGAAGGGTAGTCAGAATGAACGGTTCACCAGTCTTCTCCTTATGTCCAGTAATTTCTCCATTCAACAGCATGGCAAAGGGGAATACTGTACTGAAGCAGCTCATCTCATGTACTATGTCCCCTGATACATATCACCCACAAGGTAAAAGACCTCTACCAGCTAATTCCTGTTCACATTCTTCGGGTTACTGTTTTACCCAACTTTTTATCGGTGGAGAGCAGAATAACATGTAATTATACAAAAAGTACAATTTCAAGTTACCAGTTCCTACACTCAAATAGGTTGAAAATACCATACAGTATAATTTTAGAATGTTTCAATGTTTCTTTAAAAAATGGCGCCTATGTTTTAAGCTAATGACCTCACATGGCCAGGGAATTTCCTAGGTGCTTTAAGCACTCACTGCAAATGCTCACAACACAAATTTGCATGTTCTAATTCATGTGTATAAATGGCTCTAATTAATGCCTAAAATTAAACCAGACTTTCACATAATAGCTCATTTCCTAGCAAAGGCAGTTTCACGTATCCAGAGTAAATCTGTGATTTCATCCTTTCCCACTCCTTTCACAAAGCCATTGTACAACTCACCCCTTTAGGTATCAAGTATCCTCCAACAATCATATCTTTCTGGGTTACTCTACCGTTTCCTGGTAACACTGGATATAACCTACAAACAAGTGTCAATTAGATATTCAGTGCCTGTAATGTTATATTTCTTTAGAATTATTTGAAGGTGCCCACAAATGGGAAGATAGGAGGAATTCAGTGAGTAAACACTGCATATTTGGATTTTTAACAAGGTTTTGACAAAGGCCTTCAACAATGGCCCCTATATTTTTAAAAATAGCATTAATTGGATAATAGAACAGGATCCCAATACTAACTTAATTGTTGGAAGTACAAGGTAAGAATAAACTTTTTTTTTTTACAATGTAGCCAAGTAAACAGGGAATCTGCTTCAAGACTGATGCCTCTTAACAAATTGAACAGTGAGGCAGCCAAGGTCATAGAAAGCACTAATTTATTTAGGATGGCAAAATCCTAAAAAGATTGTGAAGAGCTCTAAACTTATGTGGGGCATGTCATTGGACCCATGCCTTTAGCAAGGCCACATTCTGGATCTGGTCTTCCTGACTGGGCAGAAAGAGGATGATTTGAAAATGAGGGGTTGTAAAAATCAGTTGCTTGTCATGGTCAGGTCACTTCCTGCTGAGATTTTGGTTTTCAGCAGCTTTTCACCTCTGCAAAAGCAGGGGAACTATTATAACTTATTGGAGACTGATGGATCCAACTAATTTCCAGACAGCTCTGGGAGACTTTTTGGCTGATATGATTGGTGCTCCCTGTCATGTTCTCCTTGATCTGTGAAATAAACAGGTGACCCAGGCTATTGACACAATCACACACACACCCCAATGTCCTCTCCCACTTCATACAGCCTGACTCCTTGGTATACACCAGAGCTTAGGACAATGATATAAGCTGGGACATGTTGAACACAAACAGAGGAAACCTCCAGATGAATGCAGCCAAACTAGAACCCAAATAAGGGCTCATTATTAAGCCTACTCAGTGGCAATGAAGTCAGCACTATTATATCCAGTAGAACTTTCCCAGATACTGTAGGACATTTTATATTCTGACTATAAAAAGTTGGTGGAACCAATGGTGGCCCATTATAATTTGTTTGCAAAACGTTTTGAGAATAGAGTTGCCTGCATCCATGAAGACATTGACTTCGCTATTATAGCAGGTGAATCTCAAGAGATATTTAGAACATTATCTGGTTCTGTTTTTTTCAGATGAGCTTCAGTTGGTATGGCTTGAGGACATGAACAAGGTGTGTGGATTGGTGTGGACAATCACATGTGCTCTTAACCCATGCCCTTCATGGCTGATAAAAAGTAGTAAAGAGGGGGATGGACAGTTGCTTTTAGTTAATTAGTGTTCTTTTTCTGTATTTGAAATTTTGTATTATATTTGTTTTTATAATTGACATAAATTTGTAGTAAGCATCAAGTAAATGTAATAAACCACTACTAATACTAACAACAACGGCAGCAGCAACAGCAGCAGCAACTACTACTATAACAAACTGAGTGATTGGGTAACAGACTGACAGATGAAATTCAATGGAAGTAAAATGATAAACATTCCTAGTTTCATATATAGAATCTAGATTGGCTAAAACCATACAGGATCTTGGATGTATCATAGAAAACTCAGGGTCCTACAGCAATGAAGAAGATAAACTCAATATTAGAAAAGGGGCTACACTTAAATGGAAGTATCATAATGCCATTTTTTAAATCCATGATGCAGTCGTCTCACCCCATCTCAGCAAGAGTAATGTCAAGCTGGAGAAAATATAGAAAAGAGCAATAGGCAATATAAAATTATACATGTTTACTTAGAAGTAAATCCCACTATATTCAGTGGGGTTAGTGCATAGGATGGCAGCCTAAAATACTGAAGGAGATGGAGTATTATTACTATTATTACTATTACAACTGCAGCTATAATCCTAAACACACCTACTAGGGAGTAATCTCTACTGAACACCATAGAACTTACTTCTAAGTAAATGTGCATCTGATTGTGCTGTTAGAGAAGGTATGTGAGAAGTTGACAAAATTATTTTGTTCTGTTCACAAACCACAAACTGATCAGAAAAACATGAGATGAGTTACATCTCATGCAAAACATAATCAAATTAAGAAATGCTTGTTTGTTAGTTTTGTATCGTACTTGTCTACTATTGCCACTTGATCCTATGCTGGTTACTAGCATAAGCTGTCTTTCAAAAACTTCGTTGAGAATAATCTATCAATAACTATTAGCCATACAAGTTAAAAGGGAAAGTCTCTCTTCAAAGACAGTCTACAACCAACTATCTTTACTAACTAAAATAGTGTCTTTCTCCACCATACCTTCCTTGTAATCTTTATTGAGGCAGCTGACTAGATTTTATTCAGGTGAAGTAGGAACCCATGGTTTCCTGTTGCAATAATGAGCCTGCATAAGCCTCAGGCTCATATGTTTTCTCTCCATGCACAAGAAACAGGAAGCCACGGTTTCCATTACATCTGAATTTTGGGAAACCATGTTTTTTTTCTAAGTGTGATTTGTTAGCAAACTAGAATATAATGCCACAGTTTAAAACTGGTTTGTTTTAACTAATCACACTTAGAACATACCACAGTTTCCTGCATTCAGACATAAGGGGGACAGCGGTTAGTTGAAAACATAAAGTATAAAGTAGAAGTTTCCAATCTTTTCTCGTTGCATATCATAGGAAACGGGAGAGGAGTATGCAAACAGACTCTCTTGAAATGAGAGCACATTATGTAAAAAAACTCACTTATTTTAAAAAACTATGGCAACTTTGTGAAGCTGCAGGTGGAGCAAGTTTTGAACCTACTGGCACAGTACTCTGAATATTTAACTCAAAAGGAACTCAGAGAAGCTTCTCTGTAATGTAGGGAACCTACAGCCCAATTCAAAGCCTGCTTAGTCAGCAAAAAGTCCAATTGAATTCAACGTTGCTTGCTTTTATAAATGTGCATTAAATCACTATTTAAATCTGCAGAGAATAGTGAGACATACTCTAATACAAATAATGAAGGGCACGTTAAAAAACACAATTGCAATTTAGCTAAAACAAAGACACAAAACAATAAGAAAGGAACAAAAACGTTTAATGGTCAACTTAGTTTTTCTGCACTTACCTCAAGGTTTCTTTGAGAAGGGCTCTGATCATTGGTAAGTTGGGGACGTCATGTGCATCAGGGATTTTATCTTTCCCCAAGTTATTGACTATCTCTTTATAGACAGAATGCTGCACTTCCGGGTGCTTTGCTAAAAGGTACGTCGCCCAAGATAAAGTGAATGAAGTCTAGGGCAGGGAAGAGACAGTAGCAATGGGAGGGAGAACATTCAGTAACATTTGCTAAGCAGTAGCATTTTTCATTTTCAACCAATGGTTTATTATAACCTGAACAAAACACAGATATGATTATTATTGTTCTTCATGACAACAGCTAATTTTTATAAAGCTCTTACAAGAAGAGCACAATGCTATGTACTTTAACTCAGAAGTTACTGACTTCCCATGGTAACCATGGGGGGGGGGCAAGCAGCAGTTACACCACTCTTTCCAAATTTGTGCTACGCTGCCTCCAGTCCCTCATTTCATTATTTTCATTATGTTCTGAATTATCGTTTTTCTAAAAAGCTCTGGACAGCTTCTCTCAGTAGAGGCTGGGAGCCGTGCCTAACTACATAAGAAATTGCTGTGAGCTAAACAGTGTCTCCTCTCAGGTTCCCAGCTCCTTCACATCCTCTTCAAAACTGGCACCGTGCTAAAATAACTGAAGTGCTTTGAAGCCCAGTAACAGCTGCCCTATTCTATTCAACGTCTTTAATAACCCCTTTCTGTGCCTGCTGCTTTTATATTTAAATCATAGCGCTGGGGGACCAGGGCTTAGACACTTCCCTTCATATAGTACAGAATCATGATAATCTGGTTATTACCAGCTACAGAGGGAGATATAAATTAAGACAAATGCTCTGATAGCACAAAACAATTGCCAATTCTATAAAAGAGCTTGCTTCAAAACTAAAAGTTGAAATGCATGTATAGAACATATATATTTGACACACTTTGTTTTATTCTAAATGTCCCCACCCTTCAGGCTTAAAATCAGAACCTACTAAATTCAGGTGTGGAATTACTTTTAATTAAAGCAAATTATTTATGTTAAATAATATCTTAATCATACTTCCATAGATGTTTCTGGGGAGAGTATTATAATTCAAATCTGTAACATAAGGTAAAATAACATCAGCTCACCCTTACCAAGTGCCAGCCCTACCATGAGACAGAGTAAGGCAGCTGCCTCAGGTGGCAAGTATTGAAGGGCAGGGAATGGAGAGAGCTCTCTCTCTGTGCGTGTGTGTGCATGTGTGTTATGCAACCTATCCTGCACCCACTAAAGCCACTGCCCTTAAGATGCAGTGGAGAATGTTGAAATAAGATTCAATGGTCTGCTGAGCTTTTCTACATGGAATGGGAATGGAAGGATGGAAGTTCTCGCCCTTTGCTTAAGGCAGCCAAATGCCTTGGGTTGGCCTGAAATACCATTGTAACTCTTATTACTTAACAACACACTCACATTTGCTTTGCCATCTTTCTTAGAGAAACTCTGATAAAGGTATTTATTTTACATATATGTAGGCAGAAGCAGACTAGTTTGCTGCTCCTCACACCTCAGCTATAGCTTTACAGATTTATAGAATTTATTTATGCATCTGAGGTATATCTAATATTAGAGACATGGTGACATGGTGGGACTGCGCCGCCCACCTGACCTCCCATCTGGCTGAGTCACTCCAACATACCGGGATGGAGAAGGGGAGGGGCACAGTGGCAATTATGACAACACAGTGCAAATCCACCAGCGGGAGGGAGCACTGGATTGACCTTGCCACTGCCACACCCCTCCTTCTCTCCGTTCCAACATGTTGCAGTGACTCAGCCAAGCGGAGGTCAGGTGGGTGGTGCAGCCCCACTACATCGTTTGCTGCTGCAACAATCAAAACATGAAATGCTGTTTATACTGTTTTCTATAGGAAGGAAAATAACTCCATATTTATTTCTCCTTGGTTGCCTAAAAGTGGGTTTGTTTTTTGCCAGTTATTTTTATTGATTTTCCGAATTGTTACAAATCGAACCAAATTAATTCAATTTAATATGCCTAAAAGGAGGTTGTATCTTGCAGCTTTAGGGATATTCTGTCTTGAGATAAATGGACCAGACAGAGCCAGCCCTGCTTTGAGCCAAGGTGAGCCGCTAGGCTTAGGCAACACATTGGAAGGGTTAATGTGAGACCTGATCCCATTGTCACCCTGGATTGAAACTCAGGCAAGGGAGAAACTAAAACAGTCTTGATTCTCTTTCTCCCCCTGCCTCTCTCTCTCATAAGGAATTTAGGAAATGTCCACTGAACAATCATATTGATAATGTAATAACAATCATAGCAGTAAACCTACTGTATCAACTCCTGCCAAAAGCATCTCAGTCATATTGGCATAGATTTCTTCCACTGTAAGTTCTTTACTATTAAGCAGAGTTGTGAGAAGTCCACCATCTACCTCTTTCCCCTGGTCCAAAAGGGACTTTATATCACGTAATTTATTGTCGACATGAATTTGACCTTTGCGATGAAGAAAGAAGAAGGGGGAATGCATTTGTTAATCAGTGAGATTTCGTTTCTCAAACTGCTATTTCTCATTTGTCATTTGGTGACAGCAACCAACACAGGGCTTTCATAACAGGTTTAGAGCTGTGTGCTGTTTTTTTGTAAGCTCATTACGCATTGCTTGCTAGAAAACTGTCCTAGCTCTGCTAAACAAAGTGATCTGCTGGGCAAAGCACATAACTGCAGCCCCACATAAATTCTGTTATACAGCAAATTACACTCAAAGCAAGGGAAGCGGTATGGCCATTAACACGGCTGAAATATGAGATTTTCTTTTTACTTTCTAGGTAAGGTGCAATGAGAAGTCAGACTCAGTTGAGATGTTCCTCTAAAGTCTCCAATCCATAGTTTGGAAGATAAGGAATGGCCTAAAGCAGGTGTTGTGAACCTCACCCCAAGGTCCAAATGCAGCCCTCTAGGTATCTCTGTCTGGCCCCTCAGACTCTCCCTGGGGCACACACCCTTTTCTCATGCCACGCCCTTGCTGGTCCGGCTCTGCACCTTCCCTGGCTACTTCTGCCTTGCTGAAATGCATCCTTGAACTGCAATAATGCCTCGCTACATTTATTAAGGAAGCAGAAAACATTGCCCTCCAAATTACTGCAAACTTATGAAACCAAAATGATTTTTTAAAAAAACCTTACTAAATCTGAAGAGTCCATCCCATGATCTACAGAATTCTCTCCAAGGTTTTGGAATAATTGGACGAAGCCATTTGGGGATGGCTCCTGCATACATGGTAGTCTTGAAACTACTGAACATCAACTCCAAAGCTTCAATGTATTCCACAGTGTTTTGGGGGATCTGGTTTTCCAAGCACCCCAGGCGGCACTCATACAGAACAGTTGCCACTCCTATAGAATAAAAATACATTGGGATTTATTCTTTTCCTTTCCAAAGTAATTCAAGGTGAAAAACTAAAGCAAGCTAACAAACACCCACCCACACCCACAACTAGAACCAAAGGCCCAGTCCTAGGCACATATCTGGGAGGGAGGCCCATTGTCTCAAAACACATGGGATTAATTTGCATGGCTATAATATTGTCGGTACATTTACACCAGTGCCGGATTTACGCCTAAGCTATACAAGCTATAGTTTAGGGCCCCACTCTCTTGGGGGGCCCCCAAAAAATTAAAGGAAAAAAATGTAATTCACTATTAATATACTTCTTCTTAATTGTATTTCGGTTCAACAATTACTTTGATAATATACATATTTTGTTATGTGCAAACGGCTTTAGATAACTGTTAGGTCCATAAATTACCATATAGCATATATTCAACACTAAAACAGTAACAATTTGTTGTTGACAAAGGACAGCTGGACATATAAAGGGCCCCGTTACCTTCAGTAGTTTAGGACCTCATGAAACCTAAATCCGGCCCTGATTTACACAGCATTTTTTGTGGAGTAAGGCAACATACACATAGCATATGGTGTAATGGTGCAAACACTGAATAATGCACTACATTACACTGAAGAGGAATAATGTAAAGTGCAACTTTATCCATCTGCAGCACAGATGAGCAATATATGTGGACCAATGTATGCCTGTTAATGACACCAGCTCCATCCACTGTTGTCCATGCCCACAGGCATGCAGTCTGTGAGCAGCCGTCCAACACCACATGTGCACTTTGCAGGCAAAAAAAGTCAACTACCTCTGATGTACTGTGGAATGTATTGCGAGACAATTATATTGTTCTCCTTAATAGCTGAATACTGCTTATCCAGACATTGTACCTTTGTGTGGAACATAAGTGTGTTCCTTTTGCCAACTTGAGTAATGCAAGAACAGTTGTTGTTGATGATGATGATAATATTAATAAATAATAATAATAATAAGCAATAATGGTTGATGAAACACCAACACAGCCACATCTTCCATTAATTTCTAAGAATGAATTATCAATCTCACCTTCCATTGAATACTTGAAAAAAAGGCTGTTAACATTTGTCACTGTTTCCCCATCTTCTTCTTGATTTCTGAGAATGTGGATTCTTTTAATTAAATCTGCAATAACTTCATTAACTCCTCCTGAGAAAACGGCAACATCTTTGGGTTTTACCATTTTTTGCCTTAGTACACGCCTCATTTTTAGCCACTGTTCCCCTTCTCTGGAAGAAATAACAGTTTAAAATGATCTAAATAATTATGTATGACAATAAGTAAAAAAGAGAGCATCTCTCATTAGAAAGCCTTAACCAAATGTGTCTATTCTTGAAAGTGTTGTTGCAGGAATAATATTTGTGTGCTGACTATTCAATCATTTAGATTCAACAAGAAGCAGATGGCACATTGCCTTACTGGTTATATTTTACATATTTTACAAACTGGTCCAAGTCCAGTTTCAAGATAAATAACCATAAAAAGAGATAGCAGTGCCTCTGAAGTTGCCCATCAACAATTAGCAGACTGAATAGGCAAACAGTTCACCTGGTCTCAGCTGTCGCTACTATATTGAGATTATATATTTCCATTTGAGACTTGTTTCTAAATGTGTTTGTGCATTAGCATATGCAAACCTGTGTCTTCTTTTGTCCTCTTGTTTTGATAGTTTTTTTTATGATTCATAAGAGGCCACCCTAGAGGTGAGGTGTGCACACGCATGTAAAACTGTGCAGTCTGATCAGATCAGTTAGGATACAATTAAGTCCAGCTGCCTCCCCATTTCCCCCTCCTCCAGAAAAGGTGCCTAGCACTGTTGTTTGAACTGAGGAGATCTTTGTGTATAATGGAATATATCTGGATCAGTGCTACTGAATTTTGTTATTAATATATATCAAACTAGGTAATGGGGCATCATAACAACTCACATGTAAATTAATTAGAAGTTTTGACCCATACCACTCATACCAATTTGATCAGAGTTTGCTTCCCACCCCCCGCTTCCATAAAATGCATCTAGTCCTTGCTAGCTTCCTTATACTCTTAAGTGGTATATTGAGGGGAGATCTGATGTTAAGCTAGTGGACCTGATGGAGCTCATACTTCTCCTTCTCCCCACTGTGCCCTTGGGGTATGTGGGTGGCTGCAGTGGGAAGGAGAGGATCAATAAGCCCCATTTACACAAGCAGAAGTCTGTTAAGCAAGCAAAATGCTGCAAGCAAGATGATACAAGTGGATATTATACTTTAAGTCTAATTATTAAATGTTCACTCTCTCAGTTGTGCCATGCCATTTGGAATTAAATGCCATTCACTTTAGTGGACTTTAAATATATATAACAGTGGGGTGATTGAAGCCTAACTTACAACGGTTTGACTGCATATTAAAAATGGGTGACATTCTGTGTTAGTCAAACAACGAATAGATCCATTGACGTTGATGGACTTAAGTTATGGGTTTACTCTGAGAATAACTAACATTCCAATAATTATATATTTTTTAATTTGACTAACATTGTCACCTTACACATTTACTATGGGGGAAATGGAACATTCCATCTCTAGACTTACAAAAGAGATACATTTATCTTTGTCCAGACTGTAGCATTAAGATGTTGCTAACCTTTACTAATGTACAGCCTAGTTCTTACTACATAAAGCACTTAGCTGCTGCAATGTTATCATGTGATAAAAGCAGAAGAATGTCTGTGAGTCATAAAGGGATTGGCTTTCTTTGGAATAAGCACATTGCATCAATAATTACTCTGAATGTTCCCTAAAGGCATTTGCCAACACTCATCCCCATAGGTATATAATCATGCTACAAGCACATTCTTTCAAGAAACGCATTAATCAAAAACAGTTTAAAATGTATCATCAGTGTCTTTTGCGTGAAACCCAAAGATATAAACATTGTTTGGCAACGTAATGCCAAAAATACCATTGCACTCACGCAGATATAAGTCCTGTAGCTCTCCCTCGTAGATCCCTGTATTCCTGCCAGGAATCCATGTCAGCTCGTTGTGGCGCGGATCCTTCTTCCCGAAGAACCTGAGCAACCATGTCTCGATCTGCAATGGATACAACTAGTTTGGGACCAAAATGAGACTTGAAAATTTTTCCATATTCCCGAACGTGCATCTGCTATGAACGAAAAGTAAATTTCAGATGAATACATTATTCATTCTTACCAGCAAGAAAAAATATATTCATATGGCTATGCAGTTAGAAGTAATGAACTACATTATAGCCTGATTTCCCAGATTCTCTGGGTCCTGAAAAGCTGCTGTTGCAGAGCTCAAGGAGTTGAAGGAGTTTAATCTGATTTTAATCTGAGCCCAAGAATTCCTGCAGGGCATGGTTCACTCTTCATAATGCACCATTACAAGTTCTGTCATGGACAAATCTGTATTGTGACCCAGGGAATTAAAAAAAATATGATAGCTTCAAGCATTGTACATAATTTCAAGAACTTGAAGTATAAGATCAGGTGTGCTTTCTCTTTTGTCCAGTTGTGAAACTTATGAAAATGCTCTCTTTCCACCACTCCAGTGGTCAAATATGTTTATTAGAGTTCAGGAGAATGTGTTGTTAGAGCATGCAAACAATATATATTTATTCATTTTATAGAAATTATATCATAAACGTTATAAGAGTTTGACATAATCAACATTAGATGTGTCTGAATTATTTTTTTACAGTGTGTTAGGATTGGAATAAGAACAGAAAGTTAAGAAATTCCAACAAACCTGAAATGGAACTTTGCCCACATTTTTAATGATTTGAAGTGACATTTTATTTATTTTACTTTATAATAAAAAGTTAACAAAGCAGTGTACAATAAAGGAAGATAAAGTATAAAATATGAAAGATTAAGAACTTTATACAGTGGTACCTCGGTTCTCAAACGGAATCCATTTCAGAAACCTGTTCAGCTTCCAAAACATTCAAAAACTGAGGTGCGGCTTTCCATTGGTTGCAAGAGCTTCTTGCACTCAGCAAAAGCTGTGTTGCACATTCAGGTTCCGAAAAACGTTCAAAAATGGAAGCATTTACTTCTGGGTTTTTGGTGTTCAAGAACCGAAACGTACGACAATGGAGGTGTTCAAGAACCGAGGTACCACTGTAAATGGAAGTCTATAAAGCCAGTAATACAATTATACAGTTATTATTCCATAAAATGGCAGGGTAAATGAAAGTCTTCTTAAATAAAAATTTCATTACTGGCTGTCTAAATATCAGAATGCTAGGTGTTTCAAAATGTAACTTATTCCAGAGGGCTGGAGCTGCAACTGTAAAAACCCAGTTTATAGTGTATTCTAAGCACACATATGGGGCATACAGAACTGAATAGTGCTGTTTCCAGGCAGAGATATATACCGTATTTTTCGGCCCATAGGGCGCACCAGCCCATAGGGCACATCTAGTTTTTCGGGGGGCGGGGAATAAAGGGGAAAAAATTATTTTTCCCCCAAGGCATGGGGCTGGGGCAGGGGAAGCCCGAGCTTCCCCCGACCCCAGCCCCCAGAACAGGCAGCTCTCCACAAGCCGTGGGAGAGCTGCGCGAAGCCCGAAGCCTGGGGGCGCTGAGCTCAGTGCGCCCCCAAGCTTCGGGGTGCAGGCAGTTCTCCCACGGCTTGCAGATAGCTTGCTGAAGCCTGCATTCGCCCCATAGGACACACACACATTTCCCCTTCATTTTTGGAGGGGAAAAAGTGTGTCCTATAGGGCGAAAAATACAGTATATGAAGAGAAACAGTCCCTTAGGTAACCTGGTCTCAAACTGTTTAGGGCTTCAAAGGCTAAAAGGAAAACATTGAAATGAGTTCTGTGGCAAGTTGGCAGCCAGTGCAGCACCCTCAGAACAGGTGCCGTATGGTGCTGACTGGCTGCCCCAGTCAACAACCTATCTGCAATATTCTGCTCCAGATGCAGTTAGTTTCTGGACCAAGCTTAAAGGAAGCCCCACATTAAATGCACTGCATTAATCCAGTCTTCAGGTTGCCAGTGCCAGGACCACAGCAGGCAAGCTTTTCTTAGGCCAGGAAAAGCCATAGCTGACTAATCAACTAAAGCTGACACGAGGCATTTCTACCCACCAAGGCCACATGCTCCTCAGGTCACACAGGAGACCATATAGATATTCATTCAGAGGGAATGCAACCCCACCTAGAGCAGGTTGCTGACCTATCTCCCAGACACAGAAACCACTCACCCACAGGGCTTCCACACTGCCAGGTTTTAAACTAAAAGAGGGATTCAACTAAGTTGTTGTGTGCTCAGAATGAGTTCTGCTCATGCAGTGGAACTCCCACCTCCCTCCATGCTCTGCTCTGGAAGGCTGGGGAAGAAACGCATAACAGGTTTGGGGGCATGCTAGGGGGCACGTGGGCAGAAGAGATGGGGGAAAGTCCCATTGTGAGAATATACTTCCTTCTCCACATGCATACACCACTTAGCACTGTATTAAATTTCTCCGTAGGTTTATTGGCCCTCAACCCACCTAGCACTGAGCTCTGTGCAGAGCCTGTTTTCCTGACTCAGATCTAACAGAGGAATAGAAATATTTCTCTTTGGCATGCTGGTAACACTTTGTTCCAAATCCCAACACCTTCATATAGATAGTAAACAGCCTTGGGAAATAATATTGCCCTGCAGAACCTCATAGTACAAATTCCAGAGGGGCAAACAGCACTCCTCCAAAGCTACTCTCTGGTACCAACACTGCAAGCAGTATGGGATCTACTAAGTGCCCACAACACCATGCTACAAAACCAGTCCAGAAGTATACTGTGGTCAATGGTATCAAAAGCTGCTGAGAGATCAATCAGTAGAAGCAAGAGCATACTCCCCTACTCCTAATGAAGGTCATACATCAGGACAAACAAGGCCAATTCAGTCCCAAATCCAGATCTGAACCCAGACTGAAATTAGATGAAAATAGCTTCATCCAAGAATAGCTACAGCTCATCCACCACAACCATTTAAATCTCCTTTCCAAGAAAACATTAGCAGTTGGTTGGTAACTATCGCAGACTAGTGGTTTGAGAGTTGCTTTTTGTTTCTAGGAACAGCCATGTTAGTAAGCAAAATATTCCATTTTTGTTCAGTTCTTTCTTCTGCAATGCTTTTGGTTTTCCCATTTCTTGGAAAAATCTATTTATGGTCTATATACTGATTGCCAAGGGAAAAAATACATGCCCTTAAATGTCCCCACCTTACAGCAACTTTAATCTTTTAAATACATTGCAAAATTATATATAATTTTAGAGGGAAGAAGGCTTATTCATATAGCAATGAATCTCTGCCAACTGGAGACAACAAGAGGACAATTATGAAAGAAGAGCTGGTGAAAAACATTTGAACTATGAAGAATTTTAAAAAGTGCCTTCCCTAGCAGATTATATTACATAAAGATGAAAGATTATACTTTGTTTAATAAATTGTGACTGAACCACTTTATTTCAAAACTGAGGAACAAAGTCTATTTAAAGAAAGAAAAACTAAAGTTGTGCTTGAGAATTCTGAGATTCATTTGGAAATTATGCTCAGCATTCAAGAACTACGGCTTGGATCCTAAACTGCCCTTCTATGAATAGAAAGAACTCTCATCCAAGGAAGGCTTCTGCAGGCAGAGTGAAAGGTGGTGATTTTCATCCATTCCTTCCCCCACCCCCTCCCACATTGTACCTGGAGGTCCCCAGGCCTCCAAGGCATATTTTCAGAGAGCACAGAGGGCTGCAGAAAAAGAACAGAATAAGTGAAAATCACATTACCCAGCATGTGTCAGCTGGAGTATTCTGTGAGAGTTCTGCTCTCATGAGAATTTAGGGATCCAATCTGCTATGGCCTCAGTAGTGCTGCAGATAAAGACTTTCTTCACCAAAACAAAACAAAACAGAAAATCTAAATCTGGCAAATGATTTTTTAAAACCTCCTAATAATCCCAATGACGTTTAAATGCTGTGCTGTCAAATATTGCCTGCTCACTGGGCTCACCAATGTCATACAAGCATTTAATCTTTGTTCAGTCATTAAAACACTGTTTATAATTTATGTCATCGTCCCCTGCCAGCTAATGTCACATACCACTTCACATGCAAATATATAGATTTTTGGGGGGTGGGAAAATCATTCTCTGCTTTCTTGCTTAACAATGCAGAGAACACATTGCATAGCTATAGCTCTTCAAAATGAAAGATGTTTCTCTTTAACCAAAGCAGAGCTAGGCATAGATGTTGTGGCCTGGCTTAATGTTGGAGTCAGGTTACTGACAAACAGAACCTTCATTGTAAAACCACTCAACTCCCTCCCCCACTTTCACATATGGTGTGATGCATGGAACATTCTGCATGTCAGACTGCATCTTTTAAGTAGCTGCTGTGATTGCTCAAAGGTTTCAGATTATTATTTTTTATTCTATTCACTTATGTTCTTAACAGAGTTTTATTAATACTTTTAGAGAGTTGCATAAGTGTGGTGGTTTGCATAAAACTCTTGAACAAGAAAGCTACACAGTACTACAGACTGTCATGTACTTGCTTGCTACCACTTCCTGTAGCTTCCAATAAACTGTAAATGGTTTATTTCCCTACATGGATGTACAATCGAAACAAAACGTTTGAGTTAATTATTTAATTAGCTATTCCCTTTCTATTGTGCAACCAACATTGTGAAAGGTTGGCTTTTATGTCAATATTTTCAATAAATGCATGGGTGATATGAGGAGTCTAACATGCAGTTGCATTTGTGAAGCCCACAGGCAGGAGTTGAGGGTGCAGCAGCCACTAGTTTTCAGAGCCATGCTTCCTCTGAACTTGGAGGTAATATACAGCAATCATACCAAGTGCTGAGGCCTTGCTGATGAATTGGAACAATTGTCAAATAACAATAGTATGCTTGTGGAAGACTCTTGAGAGTCCCATGGACTGCAAGAAGTTCAAACCTATCCATTCCGAAGGAAATCAGCCCTGAGTGCTCACTGAAAGGACAGATCCTGAAGCTGAGGCTCCAATACTTTGGCCACCTCATGAGAAGAGAAGACTCCCTGGAAAAGACCCTGATGTTGGGAAAGATTGAGGGCACAAGGAGAAGGGGACGACATAGGACGAGATGGTTGGACAGTGTTCTCAAAGCTACCAGCATGAGTTTGACCAAACTGTGGGAGGCAGTGGAAGACAGGAGTGCCTGGCGTGCTCTGGTCCATGGGGTCACGAAGAGTTGGACACGACTAAAAGACTAAACAACAACAAAGTGCTTGCGGAAACTGGACCCTCTTTCAGTGATGTTTGGTGCTGTTCTTCATTAAGTGTTTGTGAAATAATCTCAATATCCATGCTGAGACCTCTTTAGTGCAGCTCATGACTTAATGGCATGAGTGGGCTGTTCTTGGTATGGATCAGAACCTACTTATACTACAAATCGCACCTTGGATTTGTACTAGACAGGACACTGGAGATCAATACATGGGAAATGTAGTTACAACAACATGGATAAATCATTACCTGGTGATTAGGTTTATAGTGAATGCAGCCTTCTTGGGAGAGAGTAATAGTAGTTAGGATAATCTGCCTATATAAAGGCTAATGGTTACAAACGGTTTATTGACTGCTCTCCAGGGAATTTCCTTCAAATAAATATTGCAAGTTGTCCCACTGAAGTACTAGTCAACTGCTAAAGCAAGGAGACAGTATGGGCAGTTGACAATATTGTTCCTAGACACACTATCCTACATGCCACAGTTCATGGTCAGGCTGCACATTATGCTTCATGTGTAATAGAAGCTAGGCTTCTTGTTTTTATTTTAATAATTACAGCCGGGGGACAGGAAGGTTATTCCTTCCGTCCACATTTGTGACCCTCCAGCAGTTTCTTTTGTTAAAAAGAAAAAAGGAGTCCCCATTGTTGCCAATTGTCTCTCTGTCTCTTCAGGTTTGATCCCTAATATTCTGTAGAGTTTAAGACAATGAAGAGGTAGGGATGACCAAACACAGACCAGAGCCTGTGTTCTTTTGTGGCAGTGATGGTGATGTGAAAATCTTACTTACCACATCTACTACCACTGTATCCACAGTGGTCAATCAGCTGAACTTTTCTAGGTAGCTATGGGCCTGTTATATCCAGGTCTCTAATGGGACAACAAACCAGCCCTGGTTATCTACTGTGCTACATTTGCTAAATGTGTTGCAAGAAAAACTGTTTGTATCCAAGCTGATTTAGCTGCTACATATAACATTTTAGATGTGCCCTTGCCTTCTTATTACATTTGCAGAATGAGTTTAGTTGCTGAATTTCCTGAGCAGGTAGATTGATATTTGGACCCAAAGGTCTCGCTGTGGAACGGTACCTCTGCTAGTGCGTGGGGGTTTCTTTCTTGACAGTTTTCACCTCTTGAAAACTGGTTCCAGAGGAAGAGGGGATTGAGATGAAGAGAATTGGGAAGGCCAAGAGAATTACAAGCCAGCCTTCAATCTACAATTAATGGGCAACGTGACTTAGAATTTGGTAGGTATTTATCTCACAAGCTTTTGGTTAAGCTTGCTAGGTTGGTTAGGGAGATTGTAAATGCCTCTTTTATATGAGCATGTAGGAGGTGGTGGTAGCGGTGATGAAATCTCCTTTTGCAAGTCAGTCCCAGAAGATGTCAGTAAGTCATTTCCCTACATTTTTGCATGTCTTTTACTCTCTGGTCCTTCCAGTTCCTTCCCTTCCAGTTCCAGATTCCTTCCATTTCCTCCCCTTATTCAGCGTGTATAAGGTACAACTGAGCAGCAAGACAACAAGATTTGGTGAGATCTCTATATGCTGTTGCCATCCCATTTTATCTTTCTTTCTCATGCAATCCAGGAGCGGCATGAGATCCCACATGGCTTCTAACATGGATGTAAGTGAATTAGCAAACTAAATCCAGAAAATACTGAACTGATATTCTGAGTGTGTGTTGTGCCCTGTCAGGTTTACAATCTGAAATCAATGCATTTGACTTCTTAGCCCCCAAGCCAATTCTGAAGTATTCTTAACTGCATATAAAGACCTGAACAACTCTGGACCAGTATGCCTGAAAAACCAAAATCCTCTCCATTGCCCAGTAAGGGCATTAAGATCAGCCAGCAGTCTTGCCACAGCCTAATGATGATCAGCTTGTGATAACAAGGAAGCAGGCTTTTTCATTGGTGGCACCAGTGTTAGGAAATGCATCCCTTACTTAAATATAAGAGGTCCCATCTGTATTGGTATTCCTCTGACTTTTGAAACATGCTTGTTTACACAAGCATTCCCTTGATCTCTCCAGAGTCTCCTGTTTTAATTACTGTGGTTTTTTAATTGAATATTTTAATTGCGGATTCTTTTAACTGGATTGTTTCATTGTGTTTTTTTATTATGGATATTTATATTTGATTGATTGCACAGTTGGTTTTTATACTTATAAACCACTAAGAATGCTCTTTTGGTATTAATCCATATAGAAACTAATGAATAACAATTTATTAATGTATTAATAATAATATCACGTTGTGGTGCATTTCTTAACTCCTGTCTGCCCCCACATTTTCCTGTGAGCACTATGATACACTGAGAGCATATCTTATCTTTCATTAGCAAGGGAATATGAAAGGACCCCTCAGCAGTTACTCACAACTACAAAACTTCCCAGTATGCAATATTTGATGGTCAAGGTAGCAAGAGAGAGAGAGAGAGAGAGAGAGAGAGAGAGAGAGAGAGAGAGAGAAATCCTTTTTGCCATTTTAAAACCTGCTGAGGCCAACCTCCCGAGGAAAATAAAGCAGTCCCACATGTCGAGCAAAACAACCGGTCCCTGGGATGAAAGGCTTAGCGAAGCAGATGTAAAACGTTAGCGCTGTCAAGTGCCAGGAACAGCGTGGATGGCAAATGCACCAAGTCCTTCGGGGCGGGGGTGCAAAATGTGTTTTTGTGTGGTGTCAAAACACTCCTGGCTCCATAGCAACCCTCCGGTTATGCGACGGGGGGGGCGGGGAAGGGCTGAGCACAGAACCAGATGTGGGCAAATTAACAGCCAAGCACCAACCCGAAGCGGGGAGGGGTGGGTAGGGAAGGGATCTTAGCGTTGCCTCTCTTCAAAATCACCCTGCCTCCAGCCCCCCCCCCCCCGCTGGAAAGCAGACAACTGCTGGTCCCACCACCACCCTCCTCAACCCCACGTCACGTGGGGCTCATCTCCCCGCCAGCATATGGGGCGGCGAACGGAGGAGTGTGGCGCCTTTTGGCGGGGGAGGAAGAGCCCTCGTCGCCCACCCGGCGCCGTGGGCATTTGGGCACCGGGGAGCTGCGCGAGGATGAGCAGCCGTGGCCTCCCTGCGTCTCCTCCAGCCGCCACTGCTTCGCGCTCTCTTTCAATAGGGAAAGGAAGCAATAGTGCTACTGGAAGGAATTTTTCAATAGGGAGCGAGGGAGAGGGAAGGAAGGAAGGAAGGAAGTTCGCCGGGAGACGGGGAGGGTTTCAAAGCGCCCGCCTCCGCTGAGGGGACGTTTGTGCAACTTTCTCGCCGGCAGCTCGTGCTGCTGCTGCTGCTCCCCCCCCCCCCCACCGTCAACCATATCTATCTATATCTATCTATCTATCTATCTATCTATCTATCTATCTATCTATCTATCTATCTATCATCTATCTATCTATATCTATCATCTATTTATCTATCATCTATCTAATCTATAACGTGCATATATACTCAACGTCCCCCCTCCCCCGGGGACCTGTGCAAACGAAGGCGACAAAATGGTCTCTCCCCGGAGCTGAGGAGAAAGGTGCGGGTTTCAGCCCTGCGACCCCGGAGCTCCCTCGTCAGCTCCTCACGGACACACATACGACGCACGAGGCTGCGTCACGCGCGTCTCCCGCCACGGCGAGAGGGGGGGGGATAGTTCGGAATAAAAGCCTTGACCAAAGTCTGGAGCTCAGACATTTCCGACCGCAACACCTCCTTTTCACGTTATTTTCAGTCCCCTCAGAGCATCTGCCACAAACAAACAAAAAACCACCTCAGAAGTCACGCTTCAGACATCCAAACTATTTAAATACCAGCTAGTTATATTTTCTGGCACCTATTTTCTGACTTGTCGGTAAAGTTATCAGACCGTTCTTTTATAAAAAAAAGAACGACACACACACCCCTACAATCTCTCTAGGTTGTATCTGCGACCCGATATTTTACAAAAGGGTTCATCATATACTCCTCTGGAAAACAAAGCAAGGAGAAATAACACAAAACTGATTTCATGTTCTGAATGGGGGGGCGGGGCACACACACAGCTGCCCTCCTTGCTTCTCAATCAGACGACAAGGGAGCCCTGCGAGGGGAGAGAAATGCGTGTGAAATCTTCCCACCACCGTGATTCACTCGCTCTTTTGTTGCCCAATTTCGTCGACCGTCTCCTGCCACGGATCCCCTTCCGCTCAATGGTACCTGGATCTCGTGAATGCGGCTGAAGCCATCCTTCCAGAAAAACTCGACCAGATTGGAGAAGGTCTTGGGTCCGGGCATTTCCCTCAGGCTCCTCACTCTCTGGTGGCTCGGGTGCTGGCAGGCGTCGAGGAGGAGCCCCCGGGCTCCACGGTCCGAAGCTGCCCCCATCTCGTCGTCGTCGTCGTCTTTGTCCTCCGCTCTCGCAGCTGCCTCCTTCTGCCCCTCCAGGGACGGGCTGCCTGAAAGTTTGGGCAGCTGGTGAAGCCTGCTGACAAAAGCCACGCCGCCAACGCAGCTCCTGCGAGGCTCCAGCACCTGCCTGCAGTCCCTTCTCAAGACCTTGGCGAGGAAAGACATTTTCTCTGTCTGCTGCACTTCAGGGGCTCCCGCCTTTCATTGAGTCGCGGCTCCTCTGTGGGATTTCTCGTCCAGCAGTGCTTCTTCCCCAAACTCTTCGCTGCCTGAGCATCAGTTTACACAGACCATTATTAAAGGCTCCCTCCCCTGAGGCTGGGAAAAGGCGGGGTGGCCTGCCATGAGGGGAAGGAGGCGGCATGTATTCTGTTTCATTTAGGTCAGATGAAATGCCCCACAGGAGTGTCTGATCAGAAACTGGTCAACATGCAGGTTTTTCTACTCTCCTCCCCACTGTTTTGGCAAAAAAAGGAGGGGAGGATTTGGCTGTGAGGCGCCTCTTTCTCTTGGTTGGCTTGGTTTCCATGTGTCAGCTAATGCTCAGCCCGATTCCTAAGCTGCACAAAGAAGGGCACTCAGTGTGCCGCAGAATAACCAAAGGGGGAACCCTGAGTTATTCTGTACACAGAATGCTGAAAATGCATTCAAAACTGCATAAATGACACATTTTTGCCATGATGTCCTCCACTGATCCTTATAAGTGTGTGCATGCATGCCCTTTGCTTCTTACATATTGCTGAAGTACTATAATAGTATCTTGTAGCTGTCTAACATTTTCCAGTTCAACAGATTTGCTTTACGTCAGACCTGCCGGACATTGCATAACACTCTCGTGCGACAGTATCCATGCCTACCATTCTGGTTTTGTTTACACAGAGAATCATCTAAGTTTCAAACTATATTGTAATCTCTCTTTGAACTTTTCAAAAGTTAAAACCAATGAAAACCGATCAACATCAGTGAGCTCGCAGCTCCAAGAGAACCCGAACAAATTCTTCACCTCACTTCTCACTGTGTTAGTTTTCTTCTGACTTGCCCAAACGTAGCGCTGTTCTTGGCTGAGTTTCTGTCTTGCCTTTTCCTCTACTCCCACTCTGCATTGCTGCTATGTAAATTTTAAGTAAAACAATAAAACATAATTTTCTATAGTATTATCAATATGACAGCATCAATATTTTCTCCATAACTAGAAACAGTCCTGCTAACACATTCCACAAGGGATACTGATGTTATTTTTAGTCAGTAGAGTGCAATATATGTGCTAATGTAGGATTTAAAGCAATAGAAAGTCAATTTTAAATTAATTTTATTTGCTTGTTAGTGTTTGGTTTTCCACTTATGTTGCAGACCAGGAGTGGTATCTAAGTCATGCTCAGAGAAAACCCACTGAATGAAAGAAATTCAACATTTTCCTGTTATGAGTTTTCCTATCTGTGCATGCATTTCTGCTTGCCAGATGGAACAATGTCCCCCTCTTTCCCTCACATGCTGTTCTGAGGGTTCTCCCAACTCCCCAGACCTAATTGAGGGAGCGGGAACACACAGGCACAAAGCCCTGGAACGCCTTTTGCTGTTTAGTTTAACCTAGCTCAATGGGTGGTATTAAACTAAATTTTACTGAGGACAGAGTCAACAAACTGAAGCTCAATCCAGATAAGACTGAGGCATTGTTAGTGGGCCTATATCCATCCTAGATCAGATGGAGAGGAGGTTGCTTGCACTTGATGGGGTTACACTTCCTCTGAAGGTGCAAATACTTCTGGATCCATTGCTGTCACTTGCGGGTGGCCTCAGTGGTGCAGAGCACCTGCCTTCAGCTTCAGCTGGTTGCCCAGCAGTGCCCCTATCTAGACAGCAGTAGCCTAACTTCTGCCATCTATGCTCTGATAACCTCTAGATAAGATTACCGCTATGCATGGCGCTGAAGATAGTTTGTAAACTTCAGGCAGTGCAGAATTCAGCAGCCAGGTTGCTCATCAGGGCAAGATGGTTTGAGCATATAACTGGCTTGACTGCACTGCCAGTTAGTTTCCAGGCCCAATTCTGGAAGTGGGTTTTGACCTATAAAGCCTTAAATGGCTCAGGACTACAATACCTCAAGGACCACCTCTCCCCATATGAACCAACCTAGGCCCTGTGATCATCATTAGAGGCCCTTCTTCAAAAGCCTCCTCCATGAGAGGTCCTGAGGGTGGCAACACAAGAGCAGGGCTTTTCTGCAGTGGCTCCCCATTTGTGGAATGCTCTCCTAAGGGAGGCATGCCTGGTATCTTCATTACATATTTTTAGGCACTATGTGAAAAGATTTCTCTGTAACTAGGCCTTTGGCTGATTAACATTCTATGTCCTTTTAAATAATAATAATAATAATAATAATAATAATAATAAACCTTCACTTAATGCATATGTATGCTTATATCTCACCAAATATTTTGTTCATCCAGCTCATATTTCCTTTTCTCATTCTCACATTATAAGTAAAATTAACTTAGATGATGAGAAAAAGTTTAAATCAATAGCACATTTCCTGGTACTGGCAGTAGGAAACTGCCAACATCTATTGCCTGGGAGACAGAACATGATGGTTTAGCTAAGGAGGAAGAGAGAAATAGTGACACTAGGTGGAATTTTTAAGACTATTGAGAAAGGAGAAACAGCTGTTGGAACATGGTGTTGGGAAAGGCAAGGGATTAGGAAACTTGTTTATCTCAAAGCCTTTTGACTGTATGTAGATATCAGCTTAGGACATTTGGCCACTTTTGTAGACATGACTTTGTAAAAGTCTTCCCACCTCTTGCACTGAGCTTCAAACACCCTCACTATAATTCTTTTCTTTTAACACAGCACAATACATTGAAAGTTACACCATACTCTATGCTATACACTGCACTTTATTACACACAATATAAATTTCAGGCACACAGTCCTACTTTTAATAATTTAAATGCCTACACCAAGTAGTTCCCATGATCTCATATTAAAATTGTGCACTTTTCTCCTTTAATTAAAAGAGAAGTCAAAGGACCAGATGTCATTTTGACTTGACTGCTGAGTTCATTTGACATCTTCTCTCTAGGTGGTGGTTGATAAATCTGTATACAGCCGATCTAATTAAACTGAAAGTTACACAGCAGTCAGAAAAAGGCACAAAGACAAACATGAAGAATGACTGTCACTATGAGTCAGGCTAACATTTTCAAGTAAAACAAAGCAAACTTTCCCCCTCTTTTACTTTGGCCAATAGTGAGAGACTGCTTGGAACATAATCAGTCTTCACAAATTAAAAGCTTGTAATAACAGATGCCAAACTTTTCTTTAAAAAATCTTTTGGTAAGTGGCAAGTTCAAAGAGTGAGAAAACAATCGCCAGAGCCATCCAGCAATCATTACTCAGTCTCAACTTCTATTGATTTCAAAGAGTTCTGCTTGAGTAGTGACTGAAGGAGTGAGACCTAAAATGAGATACTGTTGTGTGTTTAAAGAGAAAGAAGATACCTTTCTTCCAGGAATTATCCTTAATAATAAATCCTTTTACTTCCCATGTATTTTTAAGCTAGTATGGCATGCTTATTGTTGTTCTTTAATTAGGTCCTAGTCACAGTTGAAAATGCTCTGTGATTCTTCTTTGGGAATGACTATACAGGCAGGAGACTTATGGTGGTTTATAAATACACCCCCCCCCCCCCATCTTGAAACATCTAACTGCTGACAATAAACCTGCTATAGAACATATACCACCCATTATTTCTATGATCATTCATCAACGTATTTTCGTCAGCTGACAATACTGTCAGCTCTTTTAAATCAGAACCAGTGAAGGCGGTGAAGGTCCTGTGTGAGTGTCTGGAGGCGGTTGGAGGATGGATGGCGGCTAACAGATTGAGGTTGAATCCTGACAAGACAGAAGTACTGTTTTGGGGGGACAGGAGGCGGGCAGGTGTGGCGGATTCCCTGGTCCTGAATGGGGTAACTGTGCCCCTGAAGGACCAGGTGCGCAGCCTGGGAGTCATTTTGGACTTACAGCTGTCCATGGAGGCACAGGTCAAATCTGTATCCAGGGCAGCTGTTTACCAGCTCCATCTGGTACGTAGGCTGAGACCCTATCTGCCTGCAGACTGTCTCGCCAGAGTGGTGCATGCTTTGGTTATCTCCCGCTTGGACTACTGCAATGCACTCTACGTGGGGCTACCTTTAAAGGTGACCCAGAAACTACAACTAATCCAGAATGCGGCAGCTAGACTGGTGACTGGGAGCGGCCGCCGAGACTATATAACACCGGTCTTGAAAGACCTACATTGGCTCCCAGTACGTTTCCGAGCACAATTCAAAGTGTTGGTGCTGACCTTTAAAGCCCTAAACGGCCTCGGTCCAGTATACCTGAAGGAGCGTCTCCTCCCCCATCGTTCTGCCCGGACACTGAGGTCCAGCTCCGAGGGCCTTCTGGCGGTTCCCTCACTGCGAGAGGCCAAGTTACAGGGAACCAGGCAGAGGGCCTTCTCGGTAGTGGCGCCCGCCCTGTGGAACGCCCTCCCATCAGATGTCAAAGCGATAAACACCCTCCCATCAGATGTCAAAGCGATAAACAACTACCTGACATTCAGAAGACATCTGAAGGCAGCCCTGTTCAGGGAAGTTTTTAATATGTGACATTTTAGTGTATTTTTCATCTTTGTTGGAAGCCGCCCAGAGTGGCTGGGGAAACCCAGCCAGATGGGCGGGGTACAAATAATAAATTATTATAGTACAGGAGGATCATATATTGCTAGTTGAAACCTCAAAAGGTTGCATATATAATTGTCAACAGTGTTTCACCAGCCCATAGAGCAGACTGGACTCAGACTTGCTGCATGATCCTATCTTTGTACATGCTAGACAGAACAGAAATCATGCCAAATTCCCTTGCACTTGCAGAGCACTAACCACATCACTGGAAAAAGTTACACCACATGGCAATATATTTGGGCTGGTGGAATTGGTGGAACTCTGTTAATGCAAGTGTTGGGTGTGTGGAAGTGGAAAAGTTGAAGGTAGTTGGGATTTTATGCTTGCTTGGGTATCAGTCCCATGATAGTGTAATATTATGTCTGCAAAAAAAGATTGCATAAGGTAAAACACTACCATTGGAAAGCAATAAATGATTGCCCCTCCCTTTATTCAAAGCAGCAGACTGTAAGATTACAATCAAGACACAATTCTGGTTATATATAAGCTCACACAAAGGAACACAGTTCTGATATATCAAGATATGCAACATGCGGCTATATGGCTCTTTGCCCAAGTCTTCACAAGTAGAGACTGGTGATGAGGAACTTTGATGATGAGGAACCATGTACAAACAACAAGCACCCAACAGCTAAGGGGAACAGATGAAACCCTCTTATTCTCAGATAACTTACAGGTACCCTACTTTAGGCTCCAGATAACAACATCTAGCAGACATAGCAATTGTGATAACTATTAATGAGAAAGCAGGGAATTAGCCTGAGATGTGCAGAATGTTAAAAGCATCTCATCTCGGTGGTAGCATGTTGTTGTTACTAATTCACCAGCCTAGGTGAGCACCTGCTTACAGGAATCATTTGTTGCAGCCACATTCTTTCATTAATCTACTGTATTACCTTTCCTCCAAGGAGCTCCAAGCAGTGTGCATGGGTCTTACCATATTAGACTGAGATGGAAATGACTAGCCTTGGGCTACCAAGTGAGCTTCATGGCTGTGTTGAACAGTCTCTCACCACAGCTAGGCTTTCAACAAATAAATAATATTTTTATTTGGTAAATTAGTGTTGCTAAACCATATTTTAAAATGACATAGATTATTGAATTTAAAGATGATGTTTCAGTTTGCTAAGTTTTTGAAGCCTAATGAAACTGGCTGCTGCTGTATGTAATATTTTATGTTGGTTATTAAAGTTCTATTGCTTTTCCTTTTTTGGTTATGTGCACACTAATAAATAAACAAATTCTTATAAAGAAGCAAAAATTAAAAATACAATTCTTAATATAATAATTGTGGCTAGGTTGTGATAGCACCACCTTTAACAACAGCTGCAGCAGGGGGCGGGGGGCGATAATTATGAATTATTATTGCACTGAAGGCACCAGCAAGGGGGAGGGGAGAGGTCCCAGCAGCTTAATGTGCTCCCAGCCTGCTCTGTTCCAATTAAGTGATAATGAATGATAATGAATCTAGCAGTTGGGCTGCATTAAAGGGAAAAGGGGAAATCACAAGGTATGCTAGGAAAATTGCCAGAATCTTCTAGTAATCAAACCAATTAACAGAGGTGGCATGGATGTGTGAAATGAAGAATGGGCAAATCCTGGGGCACGAGTACTATAATTCCCTCAATGGGTTTGTTCTAAGAATTTTAGGGTTGGAAGGGATCCCAAGAACCATCTAGTCCAACCTCCTGCAATGCAGGAATCTCAACTAAAGCACCCAAGACAGATGGTCATCCAGCTTCTGCTTAGAAATCTCCAAGGAAGGAGAGTCCACAATCTCCTAAGGGAGTCCGTTCCACTGCTCCTCCTGTCAGAAAGTTCTCCCTGATGTTTAGTCGGAATCTCCTTTCTTGTAACACGAAGCCATTGGTTCAAGTCTAACCCTCCAGAGCAGGAGAAAACAAGCCTGTTCTCTCTTCCATGTGATAGCCATTAAGATATAATTATATTGATCAATTCATACATATTCGAATCCCCGCAACGGAATGAGCTCCCGTTGCTCGGTCCCTGCTCCTGCCCACCTAGCAGTTCGAAAGCACGTCAAAGTGCAAGTAGACAAATAGGTACCGCTCCGGCGGGAAGGTAAACAGCATTTCCGTGTGCTGCTCTGGTTCGCCAGAAGTGGCTTAGTCATGCTGGCCACATGACCCGGAAGCTGTATGCCGGCTCCCTCGGCCAATAAAGCGAGATGAGTGCCGCAACCCCAGAGTCGGTCTCGACTTGACCTAATGGTCAGGGGTCCCTTTACCTTTTTAATACAACATGCAAACTAGACCACTGTATTATTACAGTCCCGTTTGAATGTCTGCTGCCTCCTCCGACGTTCCATCTTAAGACTGACTGAAACGCAGACTTGATCCATGGCTTTAACATCAGCCAAAATTTTTCACCACCATCCTTTGCTTTTTAAAAACCAATTAACATAATGAGTTCTGGAAAAATTGAAAGCTTGTGTGCTATTTAAGAAGGGTTTGGTTGGCTAAATAAAAGTATCACCCTAATGTGGTTTTAGGAATTTTTCATACGGGCTAACAACAACTCGTTTGCTTTTTGTAGTTTTAGGCGTCTTCACCTAAAAGATCAGTTTGCAACTTGTCTGCCATCCAACTATTTTTGCCAAATACATACCCCAAAGTGCTACTTATTTTGTACAATGCAACAGGCAGGAAGAAACATGCAAAATCTTCCATTTTCTTTCCTTCGTTGCAATATTGGTCACTTAAAAACAACACACAAACATGGAAACACAATTTCTTCTCGCTCTCCAATATCAAACACTCACTGCAACCTTCAGGGCTGCCTTGTTTCAGTAAACCTTGGCCTGGTAAGAACTCTTTGGTCAAACTACATCTGGCCTAAACTCTTACGAATCTGTGACAACTATTTTCATGAGGTGTCATTTATTTTGTATACAGATTAGGGAAGTACACATTGCATGCTAAGATATAACATAGCCATTATGCCCAGGAATTATTTGGAACAGGAATGGGAAATCACAAGTGGATAGACTACCGCTGTACTCACTCCTGCATGCAGAATCTGGACTCAATGGGCCTTTGACCTGATGCATCAGAACTTCTTAACCTAAACCTGTCAATTTTAGTAGAGACACCTATGTATATTTCCAGTTTAATTGTTATAGCAGCCACGTTCTTAGGACTAGAAAGAAGCCACTGTAGAAACTGATCTTGAAGTTTTGTAGAAACCCTATATACAGTGGTACCTGGGGTTAAGAACTTAATTCTTTCTGGAGGTCAGTTCTTAACCTGAAACTGTTCTTAACCTGAAGCACCACTTTAGCTAATGGGGCCTCCCACTGCTGCTGCGCCGGAGCTGCACAATTTCTGTTCTCATCCTGAAGCAAAGTTCTTAACCTGAGGTGCTATTTCTGGGTTAGCGGAGTCTGTAACCTGAAGCGTCTGTAACCTGAGGTACCACTGTATCTGTTAAGTTTGAACTGATCCACAAGTTATTTGGGAAGTACCTCCATTTCAAAAAGGTGCAATGCAGTATGGTATATCTATACAGTGCCTATAGCCCTGGTGTATTAGATCTGGTAACACCAGCCTTTATTTTCACAAAACATAGCAGAGGAAAAATTGCTCCAACAGATGACTGTCCATGGTATATTTAAATCAAGGAGGATTATACTCAAAGACCATCTCAATTTTCGTGTAACCTGTCAGTTTTTATTACTACAACTCCTAACTAAAACACCCATCTCAAATGCTTCTCTCGGATAAAAGGACCATATCATTGGCATAACACGGAACTGAAAATTGTTGGCCGTTGAGCCTGAACAGGAAATATAAGCATCATGGTTAAGGACCAAAACTGCATAATATGTAATATGGCTCAACACTTCCCAGTCTTAGGTATGTGCAACTCCTCTCATCACTTTTTCTTGGAAGCCTATGGCTAGGGGAAAAACTAGATCAGAAGCATTACATAAGGGTCTGAAATCAATAGGACCACTGTTCTTAGCATGGCTGAGTCTTCACTAAAGGCATCCAATTTGAGGCACCAAGAGGAGTCAGAGGAAAAAGAGACAATGAGATGATTTACGGGTGGTTTTTGTACAGAATATTTTTATTCAGTGCTTTCAAGATATCTGAACCTTTACCGTGTACTTGTTACAAACATATACAAAAAATAGTTTCCTCAGCTGAGAATTATTCTGAAGTCATCTTTAAACTGTTAAATAAAAATTGAAAGCATTACCTATGAAATACCACACATAAATAATAAAGGTAAAGTCCATTTGTAAAATACGAGTTTGCTTCACTCATCTATCTCCTCTTCTTACAGGAAGAAGAGATGCATAATGCACTCTCCTTGTACTATTTCCTAAAGCGTTTGAAAAGGGGATGGACGTGTTTATTTGAGGAGGCCCTGCTTCGTGAGGCTTGGTATTCCATGTAAACTGTATCATCTGCTCCAGACATAGAGCTCATTGTGCCATAGTGCCGGGAAACCTAGAAGGAGAGAGGATAAGAATTTAGTAATGTCTACCGTCTAAGGCAGAGCCTGCAACCCTTTTTCACACAGGTGTCTCAACTGAGCAGAGTGTGCCTACACTTGAACTGCCATGTGGGAGTGGAGAGGCTAGGACCAGCAGAAAGTGCAATGTCAGGGTAGCAATGTCTGTTCTACATATGAAACCCCTACATTCATATGATGTGTGAACAAGATTTGTGATAGTTACACACACACACACACACACACACACAACACACACACACTTTATTTTCAGAGCTAGGTTGTGTCCCCTCATAATCATTCACCACCTGTATCCTGAAAGAAACTCCCTCCTTTTATTCTTTCTTGGAGGATGGACAGGAATGGGGAAAATAACTTTCTGCTTCCTTCCCTCTCATTCATCAT
Organism: Podarcis gaigeae; assembly: GCF_964106915.1. Classification (NCBI taxonomy): domain Eukaryota; kingdom Metazoa; phylum Chordata; class Lepidosauria; order Squamata; family Lacertidae; genus Podarcis; species Podarcis gaigeae. Next base: position 88,283,623 of record NC_139678.1, on the reverse strand, counting down.
GGAAGCCACTGCCACTGAAGCAGGTAGAGGCAGGGCCACCTCCCTTGGGCGGTGGGTGTGGTGAGCGGCGTTGAACATTAAATTCCTCTTTGCTCCACATCAAACTTGACAGGCTACCATGATATCCACTTGCCTGAGATGACTTTGAGCCGTACTCTCCTGCAACCACCTCTTCCTCAGCATCCATATCTGATGCTTGCAAAACCTTTTGGAGAAGCTGCTGCTGATCTTCCTTGGATGAAAACATAAGCTCTTCCTCCTCCATACCTGCAAGTTTAGTGATCACCTGAGACACAGGAAGGAAGAGAGATGTTACATACAGAAATTAACTACGCCTCTCACAGTGAAGCTTATGGATGCGGCAATGTACTCAGTCCAGTATACCTGAAGGAGCGTCTCCACCCCCATTGTTCTGCCCGGACACTGAGGTCCAGCACCGAGGGCCTTCTGGCGGTTCCCTCACTGCAAGAAGCCAAGTTACAGGGAACCAGGCAGAGGGCTTTCTCGGTAGTGGCGCCCGCCCTGTGGAACGCTGGAAGTTGTAGTACAACATCTGAAGGGCACTATTTTGGCTACCCCTGCGTTACGGAATTGGACTAAGACTGGGGAGTGCCAAAGTTTAGTTTCCCACATAGACATGAAGCCCACTGGGTGATCTAAGGCCTAATCCCCTCCATCCCACTCTCTATTATCCAGCCTATTTGGTAGGATAATAGAGGAAAGCTGTACATGTTGCCTTGAGCTAATTCAAGAAAAGAGCAGGGTGTGTGTGTAATAAATAAATTCAAGTCTGTATCAGTAACAGTGCAACTTCTAAACAATTAACTATTAAATAACCAAGGTGAAGCAACATACTTCATGTGATTGTTGTCCCACCTTTATCTCTTTATGAGCAACACAGAACCAGAGGTAATAAAGTTAGTGCAGTGTTACTGTGTTTCTAAGTTGCGGCATTGTTGATCCACAAAACACTCAGGTGCCAGTCACTGTAAAAAATATTGCAAGTTAATGGGGGACAACATTACCTTAAAGCTGTAGCCTTGATCTACTAGAAACCGTTGACGTTTGGTTGAGTATGCCATTTCTTGAGTGTCCTGGGAGACCAGGGAATAAAAGAAGGCATTGTACTCCTCTGCAACCATTCCTAGAGAAGTAGTAGCACATAAAAGCTCGTCAGGATGTCAAGAAACAAACATTTTGTAGTTATCTTATTGCCATGTCAGCAGCCTACGGTCACTGATAATCAAGTAAACCACCAGCTGCCAATTCAAAAGCTGCAGTTAGGCAAAGGAAAAGAGCTCCCCTTAGATGGGCAAAAGTCCCAAGTGGTTATTTCAGCTCAAAGCACCCTGGTCTCTAAGTCAGCTGGGCAGGAGCCAGGTTTCCTTCTGCCACCCTCCATTCAGCGTTTGCAGTAATTGCAGAATCATACCCTTCTGGTGTGTAGTGCACAAAGAATATTTCACATCAACCAACCTATACATGTCATATATGAAATCAGTGGTTTTTTGTTTGTATGTTCTGCATACCCAATATTTCACTTGAGTAGCTACAATTGTATTAGGATATGAAGTACACCCAAGCTATAAGCCAAAGACACAACACCGTTAGAATTCTTTCCATAAGGTCATGTAAAGCAAGCTAAAATACAACCTTCTACTATAAGTAGTAAAATTCAGCTATTTGGTGTTAGCAACTATTCTTATGTTTCATATTTATTCTTGTTTCCTTTCCCCCTAACAATGCCTTCATTTGAAAGAAACACAGACACATCAATGTAGGCAGGAATTCTTTATTCCATGCAATTACTTCCCATTATCCCTATGCTTAAACACTGGATAATTCTAATCTCCCCCAATCCAATGATATCTGTTGGGAAGAGCACAAAACTCTTAATCTCAAGGAAGTGGGTTTGAGCCCCATGTTGGGTGACAGATTCTTGCCTCGCAGGGGGCTGTACTAGACTAGATGACCCTTGGGGCCCCTTCCAAACCTACGATTCTAAGAGCTGGGTGCCATTACTGCCAGCAGCACACTGCCACATGCATAGAGCCCTTTGCTGGTCAAGGTGTTAAAAATGATCAGCAAAGCAGCAGGAAGCATGTTCATCCAAGCCCCAAATCCTATGCAAAGATCCTAGTACTATGCAACAGACACACCTTAGAACTCTAACACAGCTGCCTTGGAAGTTCAGTAAGAACAATTAGAACAGAGCCCCTTGAGCACAAGGCCTGCGAAAGTGTGTCTTTACAAGACATACAAAATGCTAATGCTCAGTGTCATGTGAGGAGCGATTAGGCAAGAAAGACAAAGGGAAAGATGGCCCCCTACTGCAGCACGTTTTAGAACTACCCTTGAATTTTGTTTTAACCTGTGACCTGGAGCTGACAGTGACAAACTAGCACAATGGCAAATTGTACATGCTTAGTCGGCTACATGAGTTGACTTCTGTTACTTTCATGCTTGAGTGTCCCATTAAAATGGAAGACTTTCAGGGGCACAGGCCTTGAGTTACCTTTTTTGGCTCTCAGCACTCGACCCAATCGTTGAGCCTCCTGCCTTCGAGACCCGCCGTGGGACGAAATCTGAATGAGGACATTGGCTTCTGGCAAATCAAAGGATGTGTCTCCTACCTACAATACAGAAACAACCTCTTAACGAATGTGTTGTTTCCAGCATTGAAAATAAAAGCAAACAACTCTTTAACAAGCAACGCAGATTTGTGGGCTACAGTAAAGTAAATAAATAATTCTGTCAACATTATAGCCGTTTCACAGGCTGCTCAAAATAAGGCGTGTAACATCCCAAGCCAATTTGGTAACTAACAGATCGCTTTCCATTACCTTTGAAATAAAGATGGTGTTGATTTTGGGGTTGTGTTTGAAATTCTGTAGGATCTGCATTCTTTCCCCCTGTGCTGTAGGCCCATATATATAGGGTCTAAATAGAAAAAAGGACACAAAAAATTGTGATGAACGGGTGTCGCCTTCTGTCCCATGGACTCAGGTATGTGGAACAGGCATTACGAAGACTCGAAAACCATGGGAATTTTAAAATAAACCTGTTTCGCATATTTTCCACATTCCATTCAAAATACAAAAACACTTTCCTTTCTTTGCAGCATTCTTTGCCGACTGCACTGAGGACCCACCCGCCTGAAGATAAACCCATTCTTCCCGACACCCCTTCCAAAGAAATAAATCCAGACAGTTGTAAATGTTATCCGCTTGATGTGTGCCTCCTGACTCAACAGATCAGTGGGCTGAATTTATCTGCTAATCCTACATGAAAGGATAGCAGCAGCTGTTAAAATAAAAAAGGTGTTTTCTTTTGTTAAATTCACTGAGTTAGCACATTAACAGCTGTGTCCTCCCTTCCCCCTTCCCACTCGCGTCCTTGCATAACAAGCTGCCCTGTGGATTAATTTTTTTTCTGGGAGCGTCCCTGCACCCTTTGGGACAGAGTATCCAGGTTGCTGAGCCTAAAGAGCTTGGTCAAGAACAGCAACCAAAGAGACTGTTTAGGCTTTACAGAAGTAAAACCATCTAGGGAGGAAGAAATGTCTTGTTTACTTGGCCAAAAAGAAGAAGAAGAAGAAGAAGAAGAAGAAGAAGAAGAAGAAGAAGAAGAAGAAGAAGAAGAAGAAGAAGAAGAAGAACCACACAAAAAAGCAGCTGTATCTTTTTACAAAACCAAAGGAAGAGAGAGGAAAAGGGATATATACAACACATCTGAGAAAATATATGGATTTCAGTTTCTTGGTAGATTCAGATTCACACAGGCCAGGTTCACATGCAGTGCCAAACAATGCTTAAGACTATGCAGATTTGTTGTCTAGCTCTCTCCAGACAATGTATGAGTTGCAAACCATAGAGCTGACCTTGGTTCCAGGTTGTGGTTTGTCTGGAAGAGAGCTAAACCACAAACCATAGTTCAAACAACGTACTAAGTGAAACCATAGCCTGACATAGTAACCAGATGGCTGGTGAAGGGAGGGAGAACAGTGGCTTCAACCTCTGCTCTTTGCTTGTTCATGCTAAACCATGGCTCGGCTTAGCATGACTTGAGAGTGAGGGCACAGTATCTCCCAGCTACCATGAGCAATTTTATGGTTCTTAGACAGCATTTTTGTACCTCTACATTAAACAGTATACCCTGTCCTGAGGCAAAGGTGATTTGTAACTATAGAAACAAAAAAGCATGTGGTAAAACTTGCTCCCACATTGCTATTATGCTTATATTCATCGGCAAATATTGGCAAAGCGACCATCGCTGGGTTGGAAATAATGAACCGGTAAGTTTCAGAATGTAGGTCAATTCAAAATAAACAACCGTAAGCACTGCTCTACCGCATCAGACACTGGTTATGTTTGGATTTAATGATAGTTTATCATTAAAGGAATCAGCTGAAGTGAAGCTGGGGCTCTTGTGCTTTTGCTCTCCCTCTCCTCTTCCAGCACAATGACAGGCAGGTGGGAAGCTCTCCCTTCCATTTTTTATTAACTGCATCTTGTCATTACATCTGAACTTGAGCAAGCTGTGGTTAATCTTAACTACGGTTTGTGGAATCAAGTCAGCTTCAAATGATGGGTTAGGACCCAAGTTGTCTTGGTCTCAGCTTGTCCATATGCAAAAGCTCCCGTCTCCTCCTCGCAGCTGTGCCAGAAGACTACTCACCGTAACTCATTCCACTAATAATAATAATAATAAACCAGAGTTTTTCTTTACATCTTAATGAAACCAACGATGGTGGCTCTCCGGCGACTTGATTTCTTCTGCATCATCTGGTCCCTGATATTTTTAAGTGGTGATGTCAGCAACTGAATCTGAACTTTCCAAATGTAAAGCATGTTACTATGACTGAACTATGGCCTAAACGTATCTAATGTGACTTATTTGAATAAGTTTCCAACTGTTCTCACAATTCTCCACATAAGATAAACCCCTTTTTAGAAGTAGTTAAAGCAACATTAAACAAGTTCTGTTGCTCTCTCTGAGCAACAGCACTTTTGTCCAGTCAAGCCCCACACCACTGAACATTTCTTAATAAAAATCTCATTTTGTTCAGTTTAAAGTTTATGTAGGTATCCAGTTCTGCTCCTGCAGAAGAGCCCACAGGGTATGGAGGGTCAGTGTCACAGTTCTGCCAAGAGCTCTGATGGGCAACTTCCTCTGACAGGGAGCGGAAGTGACCGGAGGCCTTCGAAGTCTTGGCCTCCAGTCCACTTCTCCTAGGCTCTATCGCTTTTTGGGAACAAAAGGCCAACACCTGGCCTGAAATCAGGTATTTATCCCACATTTCATGGCCTCCTGGGGCGCTTCTTATGCTGTTGAATTGGTGAAGTACTTTGTGAGGCCCTCAGTTCCTCCAGCCTAGGGGAAGGCACCTTTAAAGGTCCGGACTCTGGCTCTATAGACCCTGGTACTGTAGGAACTGGCTCAGTGTGCTCCATTCACAAATAGTGCTGGATACAATCTCTTAATTAGAATACAATTTTACATATGATCCAAGATTTGAACCCTTCCTCCAAATATTGCTTCTGCAAATTGTATAGATGTTTATAATAATCTCTTGCTCTCCATCACTATAGTTTGTTTTTTAAGAGGAAGGAGAATCAGCAGAAAAACCAAATGCTATTTTTGACAGCACTGGGAAAAGACTAAGCGAGTCAATGCTGTTCACCATTCCATTTTACTGTGGATATGAAACATATGGGTAAGCATAACACATATATATCTTCATGTTTACCCTTCATTCAATACTTACTTGCCCAGCCTAACTGCATACTCCTTCAAAGCAAACACATTGTCTGCAAAGACTATGATTTTGTCATTCCTTCGCTCATGAAACTTAATCAGGAACTGGCAAGCCCTGAATTTGTTTGGGTTCATTGTATAGAGCAATATCCTCTTCTTTGTTTTAATAGCCACATACTCTCTGTAGAACTCAGGAGACATTGGGCACCATACCTATGTTTAAGCCAAATAAAACAAAGTTAGATTCCAGTCAGGATATTTCTGTAAGATATTTCTCAGAAGAGAACTATGATAAAAGTCTATAGGTTATGCTGTATGATAAAAAAGGATGAAGGGACCACACAGCACCTCAACAAGAGGAGATATTCACAATTGAAAAAGGATGTTTGTGAATTTTTAAAAGGAAACCTAAAAAGAAAAAGGAAAATTATTCACTGCATCCCTTGGACAACGTAAATCAGTGCATTGTGTCTAAACACAATGAGCTGAGGATAGATGACTCACCTGGGCATCCTCTCTCACTGCTACCTTTCAAGACGTGAAGCAATGCTTAATAAAAGTAAGAGAAATGTGTGATGTCACATTCCCACCCCCCAATATGGGGTAGACTACTTTTAGTGATATTTCTAGGTTCGGGTACTTTAAGGCCTCTGGGTCACCCTGCCAGATTATCCAGTATTCTCTTTTTAAAATAAATGTTATTTTCCATTTTTCAAAAGTTGACAAATACACACCTTACAAACACATAGCTCCAATACAATTGCATATTTGACTTCCCTCACCCAGTCTTTTGTGGTTCCTTTTCTAATTTAGATTGTATAACACTGCATTTTCCACTTTACTCCATTTTTTTGTTATTCTTCCATTTATCTTAGTACAATTTTAACTGCTTGGTTTAAATTAATCCTACTAATGAACGTGCCTGTATGCCAGAAATTTTCAAATATTATAAATATTTTCCCCACTCCTTAAGATCACCCCCCCCATTTCTTATTACACCTGCCAGTTTTGCCATTTCAGCATAATCCATCAATTTAATCAGCCGCTCTTCCTTAGTTGGTACAGCATCTTCTTCCCACTTCTGGGCAAATACCATTCTGGCTGCAGTTCATCCAGTATTCTCACCCTTACGAGCAGTAAACCTTGTGCAGCAGTTCCTGCCATCCACATCTCTGGTTTCAAGTTAACAAGAAATAGTTCAACTCACATGCCCCAAACAGAGCGTTGCCTGATCATGCAATGGGGCGCTGCCCTCTGCTGTTGCTGAGGAGAACTAAGCGTTTCAAGGCAGACTGGTTATTTCACATGGTAAAAATGGGTTAACTCAAAATGCAACTTTCTGAGAGAGGATTTTTATATACTGTCTATTTGCAAGACGAAAGCTCTCTTCAGGCATTCTTCTTCTGAACTAAGCAAACGCTTGGGTGTGGGGAGAGACACAGAGATGAATGCATTAGTTTCCCCCCTCCAGCAAATTAAGTAGGGACAGTAGCATACTCATCACTGCTGCCACCCTCCATGGTGCTTTTTTAACTCAGAAGATGAATACCAGAAAAGGGCTTTAGGAAGGCAAATATATATAAAAAAACCACTGTAAGCAAACAATTGCTCAAACAATTGCTCAAGAGTGCTTAAGACTGTAGTATTTGTAGCATCTTCATTTTTCAGCTGTGTGCAATAGATGAAAAGCTAACAGATTTAATACTGGGAAAATTTGCCATGATTTGTATCAGTCCTGTTTCCTGATTTTAAATTCCATGATAGGGGAAAACTCATTGCAGAATAGGAGCATTATAACCCATGGCCATATACCCAATGATAGACATTTCAGAGTTTTAGGTTAGAAAAAAGAAATTGATCTACAGAAAAAGCAATTCTGTGGCTACTCTGAATGTTTAAGAACATAATCTGAATGTTTAAGAACATAATCAGGAGTCCAAGGAAGAACAACAGCTTTAAGGAGCAAGGTATAATTTACCTCAGCACACTGGACTTTTGCAATATAGCCATTGTTCTGCAGCTCCATCCAATTGGCTTCATACAGTTTAGGCCCAATGAGGAAATTCAAGTCTACGATTTTGTCATCTTCTCTGACAAGAGTAGCTGTCAACCCAAGCTTGCAATGGGCTTGAACAATGGTCAGAACACGCCTGAACATTTTTGCTGAAGAATCACAGAAGAACAGATTATGCTTTGATTTCAAAAAGGGATATTTAGAAAGGCATTCAAGCTGGAGCGCCACATTTATTTTTAGAACTGTGAGTAACATGAAAAGGCTTAGGCAAAAATATGCCTATTTCAAAGAGCCACATTAGATTAGAAATTTTCTTTAACCAGGTGGGTTTAGTCTTATTTTTTATGCTCTACAAGCATTAATCAAATCAAAAGTAAACAGCCTCTTTATAATTTTTGAAGTTGAGAAAACTAGGGACAACCTACAAGATGAGAATTAAATCTGCTATGCTTAGAATTCCAGGCTGCAATTCTATATATACTTCCCTGACTGTAAGTCTGTTAACCTCAGTAGGATACTTCCAAGTAAATATACACAGACCACATCCTTAGTATATTAATTGCTTAATAAAAGAAGAATTCCCAGTTGCAAAATCATATCATATTTCGGGGGAGGAGGGAGTCCATCCTAGTATGGAAAGGCGAGCACATTATTATAATTTTTAAAATAAACAGAACAATATTAAATTTGGTAAGAAAAAGTATGCTTTTTAAATTGTAATTTTCAGGGGGGTTTGAAGACCCAATATTTTTGGTGAGATGGTTTGTGATTCCACCCACCCCTAGTCCCGCATTTTAGAGATGAAATCTCCAAGTTTTGCAATAAGTTTAGCCCATGTCTAAATCTAAGCGTCATATAGTGAATCATACTGGGTTTTCACTCCCTCTCCGCTTAAGAATAATGAAAAGAGAGGCTACAAAGCAATCATAGTCAAGTAGAAGGTGTTACAAAAAATGCAGCTCCTACTTGTTTTGAGAAAGCTCACAAAGCGGTTTTAAGGGCAACTAGCAGCACTGCAATATGCTCCACCCATGTTAGGGTTCCGAAGCATGTATTAATTTTGAAGCCAGATGACAGCACATGTCAAAATTACAGAATGAAATAACTGGAAATGCCCTAGTTCAGTACAGCCTTACCTTGGACCCCGAACGCCCTGGAACTTGGACGTTTTGGCTCCCGAACACCGCAAAAATGGAAGTGAGTGTTCTGGTTTGGGAACGTTCTTTCGGAACCCAAACATCCGGCAGGGCTTCTGCAGCTTCCGATTGGCTGCAGGAGTTTCCTGCAGCCAATTGGAAGCCACACTTTGGTTTCCAAACGTTTTGGAAGTCGAACGGACTTCTGGAACAGATTCCATTCGACTTCCAAGGTACGACTGTAGTGCTGGATTTAAGACTGGGGCAAATGGGATTGTTCACAGACATGGACACGGCTTGTTTACCAGGGATGGTGTGCACTTCGTCAAGGATCATAAGGCCCCACTCTTGACTCTTCAGCCATTCCATTACTTTTTCTGCCTCCCACGACCTCTTTGTTGTGTGCCCCAACATGGAGTAAGTGCTGATAGCGATGGAGCAGCCAATTGGCTTGTCTTTGGCATCAGAAGTAAATCGGCAGATCTGGCTGTCGTCTATGGTGGACCACATTTTGAACTGGGCTTTCCACTGCTCTACAGAGACGGCGGAATTGCCCAGAATCAGGCACCGCTTGCGGACCGTGGAGGCAGCTGTGACTCCTACAAGTGACTTGCCAGCACCTGCAGTGGACAAAAAGACGGGAAGTTGTCAAAAATGTGCCTGAAATGCACCACAGCTCAAGGTGCGGTAGGATCCAGAATAGAAAGCGCACAAGATGCCAGAGAGCTGCATTCTATCGAGAGAACACCTAATAAAGTGGTCATATGAAAAAGCACTTGTGATGCATGTCTTGCCTGTCACACAAATATGGAAAAGTTTAACTGGCACACCTGACCCAGGTAACGCTCTCAAGACAAATGTAGATGCAAGTTGAGTAAGTCGGATAAGCTGTTCCAAGAGGAATGAAAAGAGATATTACAAGCACAAGAAATATATATCCATAAAAGTTCAGATTAGTGATTGCTCTCCGGCAAAATAAAGACTCTCATATGTGTGACGAAGCCTAAGCCAAAATCAGAGAATTTGAGAAAGCTTTTTAACTTAAACCCAGCCAACTCACCGCAAGGCAGGACAATAACACCGGATCTAGCACGGCCATTCCCAAACATTTTTCTCAAACTCTTCTCCTGGTATGGTCGGAGGACAGCTGTTGGCTTCAAGTCTATATTAATATCAGGATTCACCGAATCATTTCTGAAATCATATTCAGCCAGTAGAGGGTATTCCAGATGGATACATCGCTTCTGAAGCTCTTCAATCATTTCCTTAAAAAAGAAGCAGGGGCAAAATCTTTTTTCTCATTTTGCTACTCTGCTATTCGCTGGGTGCTTCAGCTACAATCTTCCTGTAAGGCTTGAAAGAAGAATGTCAGGTTGCTATATCTGAAGCTTTTAATGTTTGACTATGTGTTTGGTGGCTAGGGTGGCCCATCAAGATGGAGGGGAATTATTATTATTATTATTATTATTATTATTATTACTATTATTAGCTAGCACACAAACACACATACATGCTGCAACGCTTTGGGTATCATGCACACATTTGAAAATGTTTCTCACATTTTATGAGCCACAACAAGAAAATCACTCCTATGCTTTAATTTTCTAGCATATGTTTACATTTATATACTTGATTGATGTTTAGAGCTCCAGCTGATGGGGATGCAGAAAGCACTTACTACACTTTTAATATCTAACCTTCATCCTGATCAACTTCTCAGGCTGAGTGCACATGAACATAAGGTAACATGTACTCTACGCTACTCAGGTTATTCAGGAGAAAATTCCTAATTTGCCTAATTTGCCCTTGAAACCAGAAGAGTGAGCAGTATGGCCAATGGTTAGGGATCATGGAAGTTGTGGTCCAGCAACACCTGGAGGGCCTATCAGGTTCCCTACCCCTGCTTGTGAAGGAGCACACTCACTGAAGTCATGAGCTCAATCCAGAACTATTCTCAGCTCTGGTTTCCCTATGGTACAGACAGCCTTACAATTTCTATTCTATTTCTGTGGAAGGGAAGAGCAGCCACTATCAATGTTCACAGACCAAACTAAGCATGAATCAGGATATTCTCTTTGGAACAGAATGTGTAGCCTTGGTTCTTCCTCTGTATACCTGTTGAAAGACCATTCAATATACTTTGCCGTGCTAAACTTAACAGTTTGCATCCACTTCACCTTAGCTGCAGACAAATCATCATACTACAATAGAAATCAGTTTCTAAGGAACATTTGGTCTTACTGGTTTAAAGGACATTGTTCTGCAGTCACACAAAACTGCCAAGGCAGTTGGCTGAAGTATGGCATGCAAAAGTGAAGATCACTGAAGGATCCACAGATACAACTGAGCCTGGGAGGAAGGAAAATGGCTCTTCAAACTAAGCAGCAAAGGGCTGACAACAACCATGGAGAACCATGTCCTGCCAAGTCATGCTGTTATTGAAAAACTGAATTAATTCATATTCAATATGCTGTGCCTAGGGTACTCCTCAATGGGGGTGCCATCAAATTTATGGGTGTGGTTGTTTTTTACCTGTTTCACTTCAAAAGACACAGTCTGGGTTTCCTCCTCCTCCTCTTCATCCTTATCCATTTGTTCGTAAAACTCAAATAAGTCAGCAGGAACACCTGGTTTACCCTGAGCATCTGTCCCTTGCGACGTCGAAGGGCCACTGCCCCCTTCACTAGACTTGGCAATCTAGAACAGAAATTCATCAGGCTAGAGGAAAAGGTGGCTAGAAAGAGGCTTAAGTTCTGTCAATTAGCTGGACCTTGTAAAAGGCAACTAATGAGACAAGCTGTACTCCAATACAGGCTGCAAATAAGCAGGAGCCCCACATCACTGCCATACAGCAGTGAGGACAGCTGGCAGAAGAAGAGAAGTAGAGTGTCCCAGTGAAACATGTAACCTGCTGCTTGGCAGGGGGTTGGACTCGATGGCCCTTGTGGTCTCTTCCAACTCTATGATTCTATGCCTCATGGCCATCTCTGGTACCTCCAATGGAGTGGGAAACTCAATGGGATGAGTACAGCAGGAAGGTAAGCTTTTCTACAGCTTCTAGACAATAAAGAAGGGGACATATTACATAAAAAGGTGGTCCAGAATCTCAACGTACAGCTGATTTACTCATGAATGTTTCAGTGATGAGTTCAGTTTCTTCCCCTTCTGCATTCCTCAGTCGGCAGTCTCTAATAACCGGGTCCTGGAGAAGCTGCTGAATGACTTCAGGATGGGTGCTTTCTACAAAATACCTAGGAAGTAGAGAAAAGGAGAGGGAATTCTATAGATTTCACAAATGTTAACAACATCCACCAACAGTTTACAGAAGGTCTGCCTCCACAGGGCATGTTGCTCCTCTGTATGACACACTTTGCTAGGATGCTGTGTCATATACTTTTAGGACAACTGTGAAGTAATGGCACAGTTAATACTTGATGACAGTTTTTAAAGAAGCAGTGTGTTAAGAACATTGCTTCTCCAATCACACTGCTTTCTGCAATGGTGTTCTATAACAGAAGATAATTCACTCAAGCAGCACCCCAGCCGAAACTCAGTAATCAGCTATTATTTGGGATTTGGGAATGGGCTGGGGAATAATCCCCTGCAACTCAAAAAGCAAACACCTGCTTACCTGTTGTGCTTCAGGACCAGCTTTACCTTCCCATAGCTGACCGTACAAAGCTGCAAAACAATAATATGCATTGGAAACAGAACTCCTGAAGATATTCAACTTGCATTATACACATGGCGAGAGTAATGTTGCAGCTTATTTCACAAGATCGCCAACAAGGCAGGCTACATGGTCAAGTTGCCTGAAACATGAAAGAGAACAAAGGCCCCACATTTTCAAAAACTTGGATTAGACCAGCATTTCCCAAACTTGGGTCTCCTGCTGTTGTTGGGCTACAACTCCCATCATCCCTAGCTAGCAGGACCAATGGTCAGGGATGATGAGAACTGTAGTCTAAAAACAGCAGGGAACTGGAAACCCTGGCTTAGAACATGGGCAGCCAGGCCCTCTCATCCTCAACCATTGGCCATACTGGCAGGAGCTGAAGGGAGTTGTTGAACAACATCTGGAGGGCACTACGTTGGCTACCTGAGATTTAGACAACTCCCATGGCCACATGAATCCTGCGCATCACACAGCAGGTTTCCCCACTTTCATTCCATGCCATGGCACCTACTGGCAATGAGGCAGTGCTCACTATGTGAAGGGTAGAATGCACATGAGAAGTTCTCCTAAATGTTATGCCCAGGGGTGGAAGACAGACACCATGGCTTAGCCCCATAATGACCTGATACCAAAGATCCGCTCTCAGCTTTGACCAGAACAAGCTTGCAAAATCCTGGCTAAGGTTCGCAGCAGCAAGTGGCCGTGCTTTTGCAGCATCCATAGAACATTGCTCCACTGAGCTACCTATACACTTCTTCATGATGCCCGATCCTCAGTGTTTAGCTTCCTCCTTCTTTTCGCTGCTGTGCCCCACTTAAATGAGTGACTTTGGGACTGGCTAGTCTCCACCACTCATGTATTGAAGATCATGTTAAGTTGTGCACCGATGTTCTTGGGCAGCTCCAAGCACAGCAACAGACTGTTGTTGTTGTTATATTATTAGTTTTAAAATAAAGCAAGCTGATAATGATTAACCGCTTACCTTGATAAACTGAACGATCCCATCTGGCACTCCAGTCTTACTTAGCTTCTGCAAATATTCGGTGATATCACTCGTTTGCAAGCCCACGCTGACAGCAGCATAGAGGGAGTAAGCCGTCAACTTGTATTCATGGACATGGGTGGGTCGGCAAACAGGCTCAGCGATGGCAACTAGAAAATCCTGGGCATACTTGTAAACAGGTGAAAAGGCCTCGAGGAAAATATGGCCATCAGGGGCCTACAAAAAAAGGCAAGCATCAATGGTAATAATACTTTATATCATCTGTATGTTCACCATTATTAAAAGAATTTATTTCCCACCCTTTTTTCTAGAATACCAAGGCATTTCACCAACAAATAAAACCCAATGGCAACGTAAGAAGTATAAATCTGAATATTAAAAAAACCTATCCATAATTAAAATTAATAATAAAACAATTTCACCCAAAGCCAATTGTGTAGTGGTTGGAGCAGAAATGGAAAGACCCAGGTTCAAATGCCATGAAGCTTCACTTTGGGTGATTTGGGGCCACTATATACTGATGGCCTAGCCTACCTCACATGGTTGTTGTAAGGGCAAATGTGTGTTGTAAGCATCCATGCATGCTACCCCGAGCTGTGAGCTCCTTGGAAGAAAGGTAACTTTTAAAGGCTACCAAGCAGTCTGAAGAAAATACACCTGTGGGGAATAAATCACTTTTAAGTGTTCTGCTGGAAATGCCGTGCACCAGATGGCAGAAGTCCCACTGCACTCATATATTATTCCAATCCATGAGTCTAGGTTGGGACAGCTCACATCAGTGCAAGAGCATAATAGAAGAAGCACACCGGCTGCAATCTCCTCTCTGGGAACCTCTGTGTTCACACTAAGCCATAGTTTGGCTCAGCATCACATGCAAACCAGCTCAATATATCCAAATACTTTGATACGTTTCCTTTGCCGAAACGTGAGCATTCCAAGTTCATGGAACTTACCACCCACAAGGGGCGTGAGGAATGATCAGCCTTTAAGAGCATCTGGTTCCTGTAGTCTTTCGCTCCATATTCATCTATTTTGTTTGAGGAATCTTCCACTTGCTTCCCTGCTGCCGAGGGAACTGCTTCCTGGGACTCTTTGCCTGAGATATCATATTCTTCTTCGTCTTCTTCCTCATAGTGTCGTTTCTTAGATTTCTTCTTATCTGAAAACCAAGGCCCAAGCGGTTTAAAACACACCCGCAACTCAGAAAACGTTTTCCTGCTAAACAAATCACAGGCGCTGAATTTTACAATACTATACTGTCTGTAGAGAAACCCATATGAAACCCGTCTGCCCTTTCTCTATGAAGAATCTTCAGAAAACCAAAAGTTGCTCCCTGACGGGGGACATTTGGTCCTCAGATCTAATCAGGCTTGACAGGGGTCCCAATTTGACTGGGAAGGCTTTCCCACAAACTACGCCCAGCTACCACCCCCACCTGACAGAATATGTGGAGCAGGGCAACTATTAGGACTAGACTTCCCTCATTTTGCATCCGCTTTTTTGTCTCATCGAGAACACATATGGCTATAGGATATTATCAGCCTTTCCTGTTATTAGGGCAAAATTAGATTCCCTACAATCAAAATATTTGTAGCAAATGAATGTGTAGCAAATAGCATTACATTCACATATTGTGAATGTATTTTCTACATTCCAAGAAATGTCCATGTAAAAAAATCCAGAGCAAGAGAAAAGACCCAAAACAGAGTGACATAACTGATTGACAACCACACACTCATTTGCTTTAAAAATGGAAGTGAAATGTGCTTGTAAGCTAAGCACTGATAATGTGTTTTCCTTCAAATGCACATATGTCTGCTTACAACTTCCATGGACTAATACGCCTCTGAAAGTCATGCCAGTAAAGACTTTTTTAAAAAATAATTAGCAAGAGGCACAGACTGGGTTGTTTATACTGCCAACACACAGTTATGGAGAGAGAAGTATTCACTGGGCAGCAAGAGGAGTACCAGGTCAAATAAACCAAGACAAATTGGCCCTCTAAAGCAGGAGTGTCAAAATCAAACACATCACTGAAGGACCAAGCTTCCAATCCAGCCAATTCTCAGGAGTCACACTCCAAACATTCCACCAGTGTTGCTCCAAAAATCTGTTCTCTCCATGCTCCTTGACAGCTATATTCCTAATTTAAATGAACCTTAGAAGAGGCTAATGTTGAGACATTCAGTCAGCCCATTCACCCTGCTAAGCTTCCAAACTCTTTAGACATGAGGCTCTCTGGAGCCTTAGACAGGCTCTCCAGTCTTCTTAACCGTAAGGGGTTGATGATAAAAACCTGGAAACTTCCTGCTGGAAGGGCCTGCATTTTAGCATTGAACTCCAACTGCCAGTTCCAATCTTCGATTTGGGCCCCTAGCACATAGATGCATGCAGAAATTCTTTTTATTCACAAAAGGAGTTGTTTTGAAAAGCAGTACGCAACACGTGACTTAGGAGAGCTGAATTTTCAAACCGGAAAGCTATGCCTAAAAACACAAAGTGAATAAAACAGGGCTCCGGAGCAAGTATAGCTAATCGGCCTGCCTAACTGTAGATACCGATTTTGTAGCTGCCAGAAAAAAAGACGCCTTTTTACAGCTGCGTTCCCCAAAATAGGCATGGGTTGAAAAAAGACAAAGGCGCCTAAGATAACAAAAGGTATGCTCTCTTTTATTTATCCCGTCATGCATCCTACAGTTCAAAAGAGGTAAGGTAATCAAGCCCTCCCCAACGAAAGAAAACAGTAGGGACCCCCGAGGGCTTCCAGGATTTAGAAATCTCCCTTGCTAGGGATGCGTAGGGAATGAGATCCCTGGGGACCACTCGGTCGGGACGATCTCCCTGGGCTCCGCTCCCCTTGCAAAGGAAAGGGCTGCCTCTCCGGCTCCTCACCTCGTTCCTTCTTGCCCATCGGCTCGCGGCTTCGGCAGAGTGCGCAACGCCGCTTTCACGCCTCCCTTCCGCGTCCCTTCCCATTCGCCCCGCCGCTTCCGGAGCAGGACAGGGAGCGAATCCGGTTCCTCTCCGCCTCCATAACATGGCCGATCTCGCGGGGGGGGGGGGGACAGGAACAGGGGGCTTGCACGGGAGGGAAAGAAGCGTGCGCCCCCAGGGCTAAAGTTGCCGCGATGGGGCTTCTTTCAGCCTGAAGCCGCTTTCCCAAGTGCCCAGGAAAGAGGCGGATTTCCCGGGGAGGCCAGGAGGGCCGGCCGTGCCCGCTTGGCAGAAAGGAGGTCGCTGGTCGTCGGGGGTCCTAGAATCGTAAAGTTGCCCCGTTGCAATGCAGGAATCTCAGCTGAAGCATCCACGAAGATGTAACAAAGAGCAGCCCAGAGGCTTGTGGCACCTCGAAGGCTAACAGATTTATTAGGCAGCCTAAGCATCCGTGGTGCCTGGCGTGCTCTGGTCCATGGGGTCACGAAGAGTCGGACACGACTAAACGACTAAACAACAAGCATCCGTGGGCTAGCCAGTGCCGGATTTACTTATAAGCTAAACAAGCTATAGCTTAGGACCCCCCAAAAAATTAAAGGAAAAAAACGCCTTGATGTACATTTCCAAAATATAAGAGAAAAAACAAATAAAACCTACATACAGCAACAGTGTTTTATGTTGTGTAGGCTCCTATGATGCAAGTAATGGGCCCTGCCTGCTAGCCTGCTCCCTAAAATATCACTGGTTTGCTCATTTCTGTATATAGGGTGCCTACATTCTACATTCATATAAGTTTGACTAAACTGCAGGAGGCAGTGGAAGACAGAAGTGCCTGGCGTGCTCTGGTCCATGGGGTCACGAAGAGTCGGACACAACTAAACGACAACACATTCTGCATGTGCAAATGGCTTTAGATACCTTATTAGGTCCATAAATTACCATGTAGCGTATATTCAACACAAAAAACACGGACAATTTGTTGTTGACAAAGGACAGCTGGACATATAAAGGGCCCCATTACCTTCAGTAGCTTAGGGCCTCATCAAACCTAAATCCGGCCTTGGATAGTCCACTCGATCAGTTACCTGCCATGTGTGTATGGCTCTCATAAAGAAAGGGCCCAGGAAGGAATTAAGTGCAGGGACAATTAGCCGAAAACAAAACAAACAAACAAACAAAAACACCAAATGTGACTTGTTAAATTCAGGCATGCAGGCACTGAGTGCATGAGCCTTGCTGGATCTAGTGCAGCATCCTGCTCTCACAATAGCTGCCTGGATGCCTTTGGGAAGTCCGCCAACGGGACCTGAGTAAAACAACCCTCTCCGCCCCCGCCCCCCGTTCGATTCCCAGCAACTGGCATACAGAGGTTCAACATAAGCCTTCACTTCCACGAGTTTGTCCAATCCACCTTTAAATCCATCCAAGTTGGTGAACTTGGGTTTCATACCATCTTTTCCACCAAACAGTTCTCAGTTGAGGCGGCTTACATAGTTTAGCTGCAAGACTTCAAAGCAATGTAATCACATGCATGAAGATGCATGTTCAGACCCTATGTAAGCTGCATGGGGGCTGGAGTGTGTGTCCACATTTATAGGCCTGTGCATGTTAATAATATACAGTGGTGCCATTGGCCTGAGCTATTTGACTATAGGTAATAAGTCTAAAACATTGGTTTTATTTGTATAAACATTTGTCTGCTTTAGATTGTTTAAAATGTTTTGCCCTGCGTAAGAAGTACACAAAGCGTAATAGACGTTCTGCGTCATTGTTACATTCTTCATGTTTCTGTAAGTAAACTTAAGACTAGGAGGAGGATTTATTGGTGGTGGCACCCTCCATTTGGAATGCCCTCTCCTGGGTGGCTCAAAAGGTTGAGACAGTAACCAGCTTTAAACAACTGTTACCAAGGACATGCTTACCCAAGCTTTCGCTCATTTCTAATTCTTAAACTTTTTCTTTCTTGTGTACTACTCAAGTTATAACTATGATATAGTTCTACAGTACTCAGTTTTGGCTTCTAAAAATTTATTTGATGCTCTTGTATTTTTATATGATTTTATATTCACCTTCCCCCTACCCCCTTAATTATATTTCATGTAAATGTATAGATTTCTTTTTATATTGAGAGGTATACCAATTTTACCAATCAATAATCAGTTAGGTGGCTTTTTAGTACTATGAACACTTGGGTGGGAAAAGCAATATAGAAATTATATATGAATACCCAACACTACCTGCAAGTTGTATAGTGCTGTATAGTAGATACAATAATGAAGCTGCAGTGCTAAACACATTAAGGAGTAAGCCCCAGAGGACACAGAGTGGTTTACTTCTAGGTAAAGCATGCACTGGATTTCACCAACCTACTCTGCAGTGTTGTAATAATTACTGAGGTGCTGTACATGAAACCCTGTCAGTACATTAAGGATAATTTCCAGCTATGTCATAGCTCAACTGAAATCTGAAATCAACTGAAACTGAAACTGAATTGTCCATTAAATTCCACTGGGTCTACTCCAAGCATGACTTGTTGGGTATCACTCCGAAGCATTATGTAAATGCCAAGTATTAATGCACTTAGAAAAGACAAAAAACAAAGTGGAAATAAATATTTGTTTTATTAACACTTAGAAGTGCCATTCTCTATAGTCATTCCATAAGCTCATAAGGTTACATCCAGTAAACCTTTGCACCATAACCTTTCCAGAATTAACTTGGAAGAAAAAAAAACAACCTCCAATCTTTCATTGTATTAATTCTTGCAGGTCCTCATGCACAATCATCCTACACGAAGATGTGTACCACCAATATACAAATTTCATAAAACAGAAGTAATTTGGTCAAACACAGAATATAAACATGGCTTCTTTTTATAATCGATAAAAAACCCAAATAAAATAAAAGCCATTTACCAGCAAAAAAATGACAGGTAAATACATAGTTGTTGTTGTTTTAAAAAAATCAAAATGCTTTTATACATTTTGTACAAGCACACTTTTGAGACTATGACAAGGTCAAAATGTGCATGAACAATGGAACATACCACACCATACCAGGCTATTAGTAGGCTCTTTAAAAAAAGAAAGAGAGAAAGAGAGAATACCGCTTTTCCTAACTGTTGGTTTTTGATATCCACCAGTGTGCTATTTACCCAACATGAGAATTTTTTGTTGGCAAGTCTTAAGAATCATACAAATAATATTTCAAGCCATGAACTAGGCTGGCAAATTGGTATTCTGCTAGTACCTTCAACATGCTTTATTTTTTCCCAGTACCAGAAAATAAGGAAAGCTTTAAGATCAAGAGGGAAACATTACATTCAATGTAACAAAAAAGAACAGGCAATAAAAACATCTGACTTTTCTAAGATTGGTTTTGTGTCTCAATTTTCTCAAGCAGCTCTAAATTGAAAGATTGCCTTCAGCTTTTCAGAACAGTATTATTATTCTCTGTATCACAGAAACATTTTTAGCTCTTAAAAAAAAGAGAGAGAGAAACCTTACAAGACAAACCATACCATTATCCAGCCAGAGTGTTTTAATATACAATTCATGTCTAATTTTGGAAATACAAATACATTTTGAATGGTTAAAAACAAAAAATAAAATATTTTCTGAACATCAGCCAGCTGAAAATATATTTATCTAGTAAATTATCTCTCAAAGCTTTTATATATTCATCTAACTAAATGCAGTACCTTTAAAAAACAATTTTTTAAAAAACATGTAGAAATGAAACTGGAATAGGTCTGTGGGAAACAGGACAGACAGTACATAGAAGGCATTTTTATGTACCCTATATTTGGAAAGTTCTTAGACACATTTACCACAATCCAAACTCCGCAGAGGATCTGACACATATTTGAAGCTCTATTAAGCAGTGGCTTCCCTGTTCCTGTTCACGCCATGCTTCTGAGAAGCTGGGTGTGTGCACTCTGCACATCAGTGAAAAAGCATTTGGAATCTGGCTAGCATTCCAGCCAAATAATGGGCAAGGATTCAGAAATGCACTAGCTACAAAACAGAACCAAGTTAACTGTTACATTGAATTCATGATGTTAGATGGTGGTCAACTTGACCATATTTGACTGGTCAACTGGCAGGAGCCCCAAATAGCATGGAGTGAACTGGGAAGTCCCTATTCACACAGAGTTCAGTATCTGTGTCAAAGCTCTGCAGGTACAACCAAGTTGCTGGATTTGGACTATTGTGGGGGAACTAGTAAGCAAAGCTAATGTCCTGAGTTCCTCAACCAAGGTAAAGCCAGAAGTGGACACGCATTTATACGGAATCTAAAAATCCTCATTCAAAACAGTAGTACATTGCACACATACATAATCCGCATACACTCCATAACAGTTGGTCAGAGTATTAAAACAGTGTACAAATTAAACAATTTCAAAAAATGTGCAAAAGAGTCAACATTGATAGAAAAAAACACCGTTGTGTACATACGTTACAAACTGTGCCCAGCATTCAAACAGAGTAAAAACATTTACAGAGAAACCAAGGGATTAAATAGAGAATTTGACAGCTGCATAAAAAAATGTACATTAGATCCAAAGGGTAGATATACATCAGCATTATTATTATTATTATTATCATCATCATTATTATTAGCTTTTTTAAAAGCAAAAGTCTGCTTTAACCAACATCTCTTCCCCATAACTTACAGTGACATTTTCTTAAGAAAATGGTGCAAGGTACAGATGGCAGGCTGAGCACGTTTGGGTTGCAATTAATCAAGTTTCCACTTTTGGACAAACATTATCAAGCTTTAAAATTGTGATACTAACAAATAGCAAGCCACGTGAAATTTAGACAGATTACATACCCTGTTCCAAAAAGAAAGCACAAACCTTTTATTTTAGGTCATGTTTATGTGCCCATGGTGTGTGTGGTGTATGGTGGTATTCAATACTGGGGCAATCCTTTTTAAAAACAGAGTTTGTGAGTAGTTCAACCTCTGATATTAAACTAGTCTGTGAGTTTGTTCAGTGTCTGACAGCATAGGAGGGGTCTCAGGAGGGAGACATCCTTTACCAACAGGGTTTGAATGCATTACAGTCAAATAGCCAGAGAGAATTTTAGTAACCTTTTGTAGTTATTCCTTTCTTATTAAGGAGAGAGGTCAAATCCATTAAAAAATATGTATATTAAAATAACCCTTCTTCCTATACAAGACCCCTTTCACCTGACTCCAACTACTTCCAATAGCATTAGTTTTGTCAAGTACTCTTATTTTAGAAATGCAGAAAAAGTTGGCATATGCAAGATAAATAAAATGCTTTTGATGCTAAGTTTCTCAGTAACCAGCAGTTTAGAAATCTTAAGTCCTGGTCACTTGGATGCATGTCTGACTTACACCGAACCAAGATAGCCAAGGGAGAAGTTTTGTTCTGAATTATTTGGAATAAAATGGACTACTTCTCCCGTAAACTCTGCAATGTTCTGGTTTGCTATGGCACAAGAAATACTTTGGCCTATTATACTGACCTAAAGACTCACCTCGTTCCCTTCAGCTGCAAACTTTGAAGCCACAGAAATACAACTTTTGGTGGTTTAGACCAGGGGTGGTGGAGGGGGAGTACAGAAGTACTTAAATGAAAGGTGAAGGTATATATATATCATCTATCCAAAACTCCAGTGCTAATATGTGGTGATCATAGTTTAAACAAAGGGCAAATTTTGACATGAAATACATATTTCATTCAAAGTATTTATGAAATCTCCATAAAATTCACGCTACAAAATTAACAAACTGGTGATACTTTATGATGCTGCACGATCTGGTGTCAAGTTTCATCAGATCAGCCAACCATGGCTTTGATCCAGAGAACTACAAGCAGTTTTCCACCACAGAGCAAGAATTATCTGCTCCCTTTTCTGTGCCGCAGTGCTCAGCGGCCCCCCAAACACCAACTCTGGTTTTGGGGGGCAGGGTTATTGGGAATAGTTCAGGATATGATCTTCCCCTGCTTGATGCAGATTGAAGTTTTTTTTGTTTGCTTAAGCAAGGCACCTTTGGATCCCACATCCGTTGCCCTGGCAATCACTGCATGATGCTATGTGTGCCAAGCCACATTTATAGCATAGGCAAGCTGTACTGCATGCAAGCCTTGATACCATCTTGTACTTACACCCAGCAACATTTAAGGATATCATCAAAAGCCTTATCATAAGAATGAACTTTTCAAGTTTCCAAGCCCTACTTTCAGATCTAGTGTGTAGACCTCACAAATCTGACATGAAAATGGCTGGAGGTAGTGTCTTGGGAAATATGCTGCTCCCTGTGGAGGTTTCTGCATCCGTAGCTGCCATCCACATGTTCTGCGAAGCAGAGCAATGTAAAAGAATTGCTGACATTTCAAGAGCACAATTTGACAAAGAATCTGGGTCCAGCTCCAATTTCAGCCTGCGATTTCACAATCACTTTTATTTTTCTTTAGCAAGCTGGCCTCTTGTGAAGAAGAGAACTTCTTTATCCTTGGGAATGAGGACACAAGAACAATTCCTAGATTCATTCCATCAAAGCCAAACTGTGTCCTAATTTTACTGCTTAAGTTTCAATCAATTCTTCTAGCATTGCAGTGAGCGACCAAACTTCCATGGACAGAGGGGGTTTTTGCACGGCAGTCTTTACATATGAACTCGTTGCTGTATTTAAAGTTTGTATTTGAGGTAGTTGCAATATTGCTGTTTCTTTCTGTAATTGTAATCTCCAGAATAGAGTGGTTATGCCCACATGAATAATCACGACTGACAGATATTCTTCCGCACTGAAGCAGCCTACCATAACTGATGCACCATACCCACCGATGTTGTCCATCTATTGTACACATTCTAGATTCCATTTCTTCTGCTTTAATTGTACAATTTAACTGTACAATTGCAAAGCACAGCACACAAAAGACTAGTCAGGCTTGAGGCTTGACAAACCATTCTATCAGAAGATGCAGGTCCACATTATCAAGCTTCTTCCGAGAAGTTCCCATATCAATCTTCAGGATAGGGTGTGAAGGTCAGTGTGGTCACTGCCTTGTGAATGCTGCACCATTTCAGGCGTAACTTTTTCTTGTGACAGATTCCTCCATGTTTTCATGAGTATTTGCTCTATACTTCACCTAAAGGTCAATTCTGGTCAGTTCAATGGATAGCATAAGAATGTTTTTCCATTAAGAGATTAAACCAGGGATGGGTTGATGGAGTGCCTCCACCATCTGCAAAGTAGAATCTAACACATTTAGCATTATTATGTTTGTGCTGAGAAGAAATGAAATATGTGGCACTGCAACGTAAAAGCCAATTCCAGTTTTCAACACATTATGCATAAACACACATTTCTTTTTTAAGTAGGAACATTTCTTCCAATGGCTTTCATTTCTGAAAGTTTCAGATGAATTTATGTAAGTGTGTAATAGAGTATTTTCCATATCAAATGATCTTTCTCCTAGCTCCTGCATAAAGTCGGATTTTGGATCAGTTGTTATATACACCTCCACCTTTCATTTAAAACATGTAAGATTTTCCCTGAGGTATGCATCACTTTTCAAATTTTGCTGCTGTACTAGTATCTCATTGCTACGTCAACAGGGATAAGTCTTTACATCAACACTGAACACGAGTCAGGCAATGCCCAATAAAGCACTCACTAGCCCCTGCAGTTAGTTATCAGGACCTGCACATTTTGCTGTCCCCCCCCCCCCCAAGGACTGATGTACCTTTAAAACCCAGGAGTGAGCCCTTGAAATTCCACAGAGGCTACTAAGCATAACTCTTACATCACACAGTTTCATTGGCACCCTTAAAAATACAGTATTTCTGCTCACACAGCCTCTTGGGTGGCACATGGAAGTTGTTACGTCCAGCAAAGCTTAAAAATTGGACAACAATTAACAGTCTCTAAGCTAGATAAATATCACTTTGGGCTGTGTACAGGGGTAGAAAAGCTTTGGTTTGCAGTGATTTGCAAATGCACACATGCCAGTAATACATAAAAGGAACCAACCAGCAATTAAGTACTGGTATGCTGGTGGTAGTACCTTTGCTAACTTCAAGACCACCACAAGGACTTACATTCAAACAAATAAAGTCTGTCCCCAGCCCGCATAGGCGTGATATATTCCAAAGATCACATATTTTAAAAAAGGAAAAAAAGGAACTATATTGTGAATGCTGATCAGCTCTCTTAAATACCTGCAGCAGTCATCAGACACTGCTGCAGAGATGATTGAAAGGATTGCTAGTGCAACTGACTCATTGATGCAGCATTAAATCTGGACAATGGCAGGAACAAGGTTTGTCTCATTTATATATATATTTCTATTTATATATATCAATAGAAAGAAAATGTGTTCCTTGAAATGGCATCTGATTTGTCTATACAAAAGCAATACTGTCACATGCTTTAAGCCAAGGGCTGGGAACCTGTGATCTTCCAGAGGTCCTATCATCCCCTAACCAGTGGCCATGCTGACTGGGATTTAACACCTTCCTTCAGAATAAGTACCATCATAGACTATATAGGGCAGCTGTTAGCAGCTCACTGAACTACTGAACCTTAGGGCAGCTGCAGCATTAACCATGCATTCTGGAACAGAGTGCAAGAGTCAAAGCCTGGGTTTTTAAAAAACCCAAGAACAATGTGGTGGTAGAACTTCCTACTTCCCACTTAGCTTAAGAATAAAGGACACTGTCAAACCAAATTAAGTGCTATTGATTTCCAGTGGTGAGAGTTAAGTGTTTGTTCAACAAGCTTAACATTGGCTGTATTCTGGGTATTTGTATAGAACTTGGCTGGCGGGGGTGGTGGAAACTAGGTAGTTAAATCTGAAATTTCTGCAGACCAACAAGTAACTTGTAACAACTGGGAATTTGCCATTTTCTACATTTCAAAGACTGATTTTGCTGGTCCTGCATCACTTGTCCACTATTGTAATTAATATACAAACAAACAAAATTAAGGCATACAGATAAAGGCACTCTGCTTGATTTTTGTTGTTTGTATAACTAAATAGGTTTCATTTCACTCAGTGGGGTGTGCATCTGAAAAATGAGTGCAACAAACTACAAAAAATAAAATGCTTTAGAAATGTAAGGACTAAAGCTTAAAGCTTATGCTGCAGATTCAAATTGCTTCCAACAGACTGTACATGATTTTGGTGAAACTTCATTTTTCTTTTAACTTCAACAAATCATGTTAGGGTTGTTTCCTGATTTTCAAAAACTTATTTTAGGTATCAAAAATTTACAGACAATAGCTGGATTCCATTTCAATGTTTTGTTCATTGAATTCTTCTGCAAAAGATGACAACTTTCAAGATATACCAAATACAAGAAGTTATGACACTAATGCATTATTGCATTACGCTCATTTCTGACTGGCTAAAATGTGCCATCTAAATTCTGCTAAAAACAGTGACAAAATCCAACTAGCATGGCTGACAATTTTTGCTGCCAGATCTGCAACTTATGCTTGGAGAGATGAATCTTTAGTTTGCTGTGATGGTTCTTTTACCAGCTTTTTGTTGTTTCTAGTTTCACCCTAGAATGATCATTTGATCACAGTCCCCAGACCAATTTCTCATAATTGTCCTTAAGAAACATGGAGAATATTCATGATTTAAAATTTCTCCGCAAATAGCCTATACATGATAGCAGTTGTATGCAAAGTTATTGGCTTCATAGCCTCATTCTCCCTGCATCTTTGGAATTCTAGGAACACAAGAATTTTAGAATACACACCTAGAAAGGGGGGATTTAATGAACTGACAATGTCACTAGGATTCATTATGCACCCCAGTGCATGGGGGAGGATATATGCAACTTATTGAGAGATCAGTGCTTTTCTTCTAAATAAAAGTGT
Organism: Podarcis gaigeae; assembly: GCF_964106915.1. Taxonomy (NCBI): domain Eukaryota; kingdom Metazoa; phylum Chordata; class Lepidosauria; order Squamata; family Lacertidae; genus Podarcis; species Podarcis gaigeae. The sequence continues at coordinate 88,257,236 of NC_139678.1, read as the reverse complement.
ACACTTCTTGTAGATGTTGTTAAAAGGCTCTAAGTGGTTTTGTCAGTTAGACAGCAACCCACGAAGTAATCATGTAAACACTCTGCTGTCCCATTTGGCAAAGTCTTAATTGTAAACAAAATGGTAACTTTTGGGCTCCTTAACATCAGAGCTGCTGCCATTCACTAAAATTCCTCACTGCATTTTTTGGTTTGGTGACCTCAGTGACCAATTCATGTGAGGCAAAGGGCTTATATCCAAAACTTGCACTACATTAAGTGCAAAATTGCTAAGGATTAAGAATCAGACACCTCTGATCCACTCCCCGTGCTACTTAGGGGGCAAATCACAAGTGTTTTTAATAATAACTAGCAACAATGTTAAAGAACCACTGGGACTCCTATATAAGCATGTGTTTGTGATAGTATTTATGTCATCTAAATGAATTTAAAGACAGTAGTTCAGATTTCTGAAATCTCCAGAGATACTTATCTCTCTGCAGCGCTTTTACATTGCCATTGTCAAGACAAAATGCAGTACTCGGGGGGGGGGGGGGAGGCACAGAAAGCAGGCACCTTATTCTGCTAGGTTCCCCCAAACCCTTGTCTAGCCACAATAAGGAAATGGACCTGCAGCTGAGAGAAACAAGCTGTGCACTGCAAGCTGGTGGGTTAATATAGAATCTGAATGCTGCCAAGCTTCAAATAGTTCCTTTTAAAACAATTCAAGAAGAGTTTAAAATTCATATGCTGCAATTCATACATTCTTTTTGAAGTCCATTCTCATACTTTTTGGTAACAGAAGTAACCTTGTTAAAATAGCGCAAACTTTTGAACTGCATGCTTCAGCACAGGTATTCAGAGACCAAAATAAACAGAGATGCAATTTGAACCCTCTGTCAAGGCTCTGGTTCTTTAGAACAAAGGAAATGGGAGGATGAAACAACATGCTACTTCAGATCATAAAGTGGCTTTAAAACTGACTTTGGGTTACTGTAAGCTGCTCTGTTTAGGAACAAAAAAGGGTGGGAAAATATGTAGATAGTAAGCAATATAACCAAAACCCATAAGGCTCCCCCCACCATCTTGTAAGATTTAGGTTGCAAAGAACTCTAGAAAAGCAGAACTCATGTCTGTGTAGCCTGCTAGCAGCATCTACTTGCTTTGTCCTAGAGAACTGCACCCAGCTAAATAACCAAAAAGCCTGACTACAAAGCAAATTCTGTTTGGATTTTATTTGAACTCTGAATGCCTGAAGCTCTGAAACGACTCTAAACGTTTGCATATTCCCCCTAAATGACCGGTAAGAGGTATTGTCCTACTTGCTCTATATTGTACCTACACAACTAATACTCTAATAACATTGTTACCCTTCACATAATCAATGAGTACTATCATACCTGTACACTATAAAGTAATGTTAACATTTTTAGGCCCCTTTTAACTGCTCAAAATTTAGAGTTTCAGAGATTCACATTCTCCCTTCAGGTTCCACAAGCGAGTGGTGTGTAATAAGAAGCCAAAAAAAGCTGACTTTATTTCCTTCCTCAAGGATCTCTCCTAAGATTATACTGCTACCCACCCTGAACAGTGGGGAAGAAAAGAAAACTGAAACCATCACTACTACTCCTCTGCCTCAGACACTAAGACAGCAACTATGGTATAGGTGGCTGAGCTAAAGATAAACAGGTTAAGGCAGATCCAGACTCCTAAAAGCAAGCCTCAATTCTAGATTTTAGCACATTTTTCCATCCTCACATTTTAAGATTAAGTCTTGGTAACTTTCCTAGGTGCTTTTAAAAAAAAGTTCACTCTTCCATCCTCGCCTCAATCATGGCTTACACATATCTCAGACTTCTAAAGGCAAGAGGTGATACGACAAATCCCAAATGATTAGCAATCCAATAATAAAAAGCACCAAGAGACACTGTTCTTGACACAGCTAAACAGCAAGGGTAGGCAGCCAGTGACTTTAGCACCAAATTTATATTCTGCAGCTCAAAACAGATATTCAAAGAATCATGTTAAAAAGTGTACACTACTGAATGGCATCCAAGCTAGAAACCTCTGTCAGCTGTTAAAAACTAGGAGGAGATACGATAGCCATTTTCAATTATCTAAAGGGCTGTCACATGAAGATAGAGCAAGCTTGTTTTCTCTGCTCCAGAGGCTACAAGTTACAAGAAACAAGATTCTGACTAAACATCAGGAAAACTTTCTGACAGTAAGAGCTGTTCAACAGTGGAACAGACTTCCATAAGAGGCGGTGGACTCTCTTTCCTTGGAGGTTTTTAAGCCGAGATTGGATGGCGACCTGTCATGTATGATCTAGTTGAGATTCCTGCATTGCAGAGGGTTGGGCTAGAAGATGATCCTTGGAATCCCTTCCAACTCTACAATTCTATGACCACTCAGAATAAAATCAGGTGAGATTTTGATGAAAATTGGAGGGGGCAAATCCAATGGCCCAGTCCTATGCGTATTTACTCAAAATTAACTATTGTCTTGTTTAATGGTGCTTATTTTCCAGTGAGTGTGCTCAGGATCGCAACCCTAGTTACTGTTTTCTGTAGAGGGGAAGGTTCATTAAACATGCTCCTCAAATCACTGCACTGGAGGAAGATTTTCAGTTCAACAAGTCTTTAGCTGGTGCAGCAACACTTTATAAGAGGTCACTTACAGGCTGCAATGATTGTCTGCTAGATATTAAACAATTCTAAACAGTGACAACAGAGTAGAGCAAGGACGTTTGACAAATATGCTCAACATAGTTTGGTACACTTTGGAAACTGGGGAGTCAATACTTCCATCTTAGCCTCATCCCACATTCCATTAATGGACCAAACAATGCACATTTGTATATGTTTACTGGATTTGCATGTTTTACACAATTTGCATAGTTACAGTTTTATGGGAGTTTAGAAATCTGAACCTTAGGGATCTTCCTACGAGGAATGGAAAAAGAGTGTATAAGAAAGATGAGCACACGTCTGTAGGAGAAGACAACAGACAGTGGGCCACAGAGAGGGATCAATACCTATGGTATAGAAGGAAAGTCAATCACTGGAATCACACCCAGACTATTATACTTCCTTCTTTCTTTTTTGGTAGCAAAAATTGTCCATTTCTTTTTTATTCACAATTAAAAGGATTTGCTTCTTTAAGAACTAAAGAAATTATTATTCTTAGAAATCTACTCAGTATGATAGTTTCTACATTAGGTACTATATTTCATAGAAAACTGCAAGAGTCTCTTAGTGTGACCTAGAGTAAATTTTGTTCAATCAACTTTCAATTCCCAAACTTTGAGTGCTCTCATAGTGCTCTGCATCCTTTAACCATAGCTAAAGGATCAGATATTATCTCTAAGCCTCTTGTGCCCCTGCTCCCAACTGCAAATTTCCCTTGTTGGCTTTAACCACTTACAGCTGTAAACAGGAGTTAGGGCTTGCAACTCTTATTTCTAACCTGTGGCTAAAGTATTGGGAGCGTTATATACATGCATGCAACGTATCACATGCATAGCATTACACTGTTCCAGATCTGATTGATGTTGAGACTTATGACATTTTTTTAGCTTATTAATGGAAGATAGTGTCACCGACTATGCACTGTCCATGTAATATCTGCACACCTGCAGTATGTTTGGTTTGCCAAGGATGCTTTTATACAGGCTGCACTGAATTTTCCTAGGAAACGTTTAATAGCAGCATTAAGAAACATCACCTCTGGAAAACAGACACTGTGGCACTGGAAACTAGAATTATTTCCTTTCAGGAACTTTTCCCAATTTCTTGAAGGGACAGAAAGTATTAAAGCATTCTAAAGGGGTTTCTTTTCAAGACTATATTCAGGTGTCCAAATATGAATGTACACATTTGGGATAATAATGTCAAATCTGAAATTATTTTAATTACTAACAGTCAGATAAGGTATAAAATGTACTTTAGAAAAAGGACAGTAAAAATGGTACCTCATTCTTTGTGCCTCCATCAGGGTCAGCGTGCCGGAACTTAATTATATTGTTGCGATGCACATGGAAACCTCCATATCTATTTCTACTCAGCTTGCTTTCTCTTTTTGCTTAAAAAGAGGAGGGATCATCTATACTCCATATAAAAACCCGGAAAGCCAAATTCTGCAGGCTCACCATGATGCAAATTCTGCAAATACTATTTGATTATTAAATCAAATGTACTTAGACAAAGACTTCTGCTTAGCATCAACATAAATGGTAACGGCTTAATTTTGACACTGATACCTATTCAAGTACTTTAAAATTTCATCGTAAGCATGATAATAAAGGAAGGAAGGAAGACTGGGTCTCATTAAGTATTTTATGCAACAGACAGACCAGTTGGGACAGCATGAAGGATGCAGAACAGAAAATTATCAAGAGAGAAACTAGCCTTCACCCTGGCCACCAGAGGCCCCGTCCAGCACAACTCATTGCGGTTCTTAGCAGATTAAGTAAACTCACTTGTGGCACGGTATGTGAAGCCTGTTCTTCAACTGTAAAGTTTTATGGATCTACAGTAATCTGTTTATCTACGATTCCTGGTCTAGAACATTCACACATCAGAACTACTTGACTCAAAAGACTCTTGAACTACTTCAGCTAGGGAACCCTCCTGTATATTCTTTTAAAATTATAAATATACATTTGGTTGCAGGCGATGCACTAGTCAGATTTCTTTTCCAGAATACACCTTGGTCGGCAGTTTGAGTTTGCAGCTTTTAAACCTGTTTCCAATACTGTGGATGAGCCTCATGTCAAAGCTGAAACACAACCAAAACCTCCCAGGGCATCTATCTACATATTACAAAGAACAATTGGACACATTTTCCTTTTCTATATCTGCTAACAACATGTATATTTTTCCTGCATCCTGAGTTAATCAGTAGTGCTAGGAAAAAAACCTTAACACACAATTCCTGGCAGTCCCAATAACTTGCCTTTCCCCCCTTAAATAAGGAATGAATATGTACTAAAGTGCTTTATGCGAACCACATCAGTACATTACCAAAACAAAAAGATCTTAAGTCCTAAATGGGGAACGAAATCTGCAGTGTAAATATGCAAAGATTATTAACAATCTATATGAAATAAAGAATCAAGAGAAACAACTTCTCCCTTGTCTTTTCTCAACCTTGTGTAAAAAAAAAGTGCAGTCAGAAAATAAATGCAGTAGGTGACAGCTGGGTTGAAGCAGGCCATCAGTGATAATGTGCAAACGTGTGTCTTAGCAGTTCATCTGCGGATGGTCGCAATTTGGCCTCAATAAATATTCGCTTCAGAAAATCCCGACCGTGGTCTGAGACATGAGGTGGCAGCTGGGGATTGGTTGGCTGTGTGGCAATTTTAAAGATGGCGGCCATTGCTTCAAACTCTGCCCAAGGTGGTTTCTCCGTAAGCATTTCTACCACGGTACAGCCTACACTCCTGTAACAGTCAAGAATGAAAAGCAAGTTGAAGTCACATAAATTAATAAGTATCTCTACTATCTGCAGGAGTAAGCAGACAGGGATATCTAAAGAGCACAACTTACATTCAGTTCAAAAGACTGCATTTCTTTCACATGTTGGAGTAGTGTGTATTATACCAATAATCAGAACATAATAATTCTGTTGCTAGATCTAATGGTCAATCTATCAATAACATAATTACACAACAGCACCACAAATTACCCAACAGCACCGCCTACACTTGTAGGCACATTTACCTAAAAACCATAGGCCAGCAAAAGTGTTTTGTGTTACAATTAAATCTCTAAAATGGTGGGAGACTGAAATTGTACTGAAGAAAATTAGAATACAAAGTTTGGAGCTACATTAATTCAATATTTAAAGTTGCCCCTCAATTTTAGAACTGGCCGTTGTCAGACTGAGCCAGACAACTCTCCCAACTGTCACTCACAGGGACTTGAGGAGAGAACCACATTGCCCTTGTCGAGAAAAAGGGCATACAGCATTTTCAAAACAAACAACTGCATTTTTTTATGTGGAAAGGTTTTCGATGCTTATTGTTGTAATAATCTTATGCAAACACTTTGTGAGATACTTCTGAAAAGTGACATAAAATACCTTGAAAAGCAAGGAAATAGCTGCAATCACTGCAAGAAAAGAACTTACAAATCTTCTTACAAAGAAAACACACAGCAGTCTCTGAAGCTAGAATAATCTATTAGAAGCACATCGTTAATTCTCCTTTCAGAAACATAATCCAAACTAAATGCAAGTGATGCTAACAATGGTATGGGCCATAGGATGGTGACTTGAGATAAGGCTTTCTCAGTAGTTGCATCCTGGGACTCCCTTTCTGTAGAATGCATTTGTTTATCACACTGATGACACTTGGCTGTAAACTGAAGACACTTTTGCTTGCCCAAGCTTTTAGGACATGAACATTGTCTGGCGATTCAGCAGTTCTTTATTACTGCTTATGTTTTTCTATATTATAGAGAATTTCAAATGTTTTAATCATTGTAACTATTATCATGTTGTATAAGTGCCTGGGCTCCTGCAGGACAAAGGGCAGGATGATGATAATAATATTAATAAACGATAATAATAAAATGTCAGAGTGAAGAGTTAAAACTAAGCTTTCTCCATGATATGCTAGTTTTTTAAAAAATAAATAAATCTGGAATACATTTGTTTGTAGGGAAGAATATTATCTGAGACCCCACCTGTAACATGAAGTAGTCTAGAACCAAGCCATACCAGAGAATCAGTTCAAAAAATGGGAGCCTGTGAGCTGTATCAAAGAGGCAATGGATCATCTCAGGCTCCTCCAGAGATCATTTTCTCACATGTATTACCTGAATTCTTTCACTGATCTGTACACAACTGACCAGTCATATTGCCCTGCTTACTAATGCCATATCATTATGCCACTTCTTCATAACTTTCTAATCCAGATTTGTGAACAGTGTCCTAAGTAGATGAAAACACACACACACACACACACACACACACACGTGTGTCAAGCATACCATTTAATGTTAAGATCCCTGTATATCTGATTTTCGCTGGAACAGCATAGACATACCAGATATCTGCTTTCCTCCCATACCCTTCTCCACTAATGACTTCTGGACTCATCCAGTATGGCGTTCCTGTGGCAGACTTCATACCTGTACCAGACAAGCAAATTGTTTGAAGCCGCTTGCTGGCACCAAAATCGCCCAGCTTAACATTCCCTGCAGAGTCTCTGAGAATATTTGCACCTGCAAAACACAGAGAGATAAAGTTTGGTGTATATTTGGTAGCAAGCTAACTCTACAGAAGACTTATAGTAGTCCCATGGGGCAAGCTGAATCTTACATGACATTACATGTACATCTGCTCAACGTAGAATTCAATGTTTGATTCAGTAGCCCTTGCGTACAAGTCAATACATTTGTGTACACAGATCAATTCCAGGGTGTCTTGGCACTTCACCCACATAAGTAGGCCAAGGTAGAGGAGACAGGATGAGGAAGTAGAAATAAAATTACTATCATTTTCCTTGAAAACTGATAGATGTGTCAAGAGGTGTGTGACCCTGGGGCATTTGCCATGCTGTTTTCCCTGAGCTTTGGAACTGTATATGGCTGTTTTGAGAATTTGGTGCAGTGTCCATGTCAGGACTATGAGCCAGACTCAAACTGCAACTAAGCCATGTACTCCCTCGTTGGTGATCTTAGGCAAGCTGCTATTCTTTCAGCAATATGGGGATAATACTGACATATGAGGAACATTTTACACATTAGCACAGTAGTATATGTGAAGCTCTTTAGGCACCGAGAAAAGCACTGTGTAAACGCTAAATATTGCCAGCCTTTGAGGTTGAAATTCCAAATACAGTGGTACCTCGGGTTACAAACCCTTTGGGTTACAAATGTTTCGGGTTACAAACTCTGCTAGCCCGGAAGTAGTTGCTCCGGGTTGCAAACTTTGCCCCAGGATGAGAACAGAAATCAAGGAATGGTGGCACAGCAGCAGCAGGAGGCCCCATTAGCAAAAGCGCGCCTCAGGTTAAGAACGGTCCTCCGGAACCAAGTTCATAACCCGAGGTATCACTGTACTGGAAAAGCATTCACAATGAATGGAAAAGATTCGCCTATTGGTACCATGATAGAGTTGTTTAATGTTCTGATTGCTTTGGATATGTTTTGAGAATTTTTTGACAAATCAATATGAATGAGAATGTCTGAATGTCTGTTAGAATTTTCTAGCAGTCTTCCTTGAAATGATGTCTTAACTTGAAACGTTGTAAACTACCAACAGATATATTTATATTTTAATTGCAAGAAGAACCTTGAATAAAACATCATCTTGTTTTCATCATAAAGATTTGGCTCATCACTGGCATTTAGTTAATAGTTGTTATTTTTTTCTAACCACATTACTTATCTACAATTTGGTAAGTGCACACCTTCAACAATTCTCCCATTCTTACCTTTAATATCTCTATGTACAATCATGTTACTGTGCAAATAATGAACTCCTTCCAAAATCTGCCGGGTATATTTCCGAGTCACATTCTCCGTGAGTGCGCCATATGCCTTCAACTGATCTTTAATTGAGCCCTAAAGACAAAGGAAGAATAAGAATACTGTAGCACCTGTTTTAAGAGTAGAATCACTTTTGCATGAAAAATGGCTGCATTTAAAAATGTTTCACAAGTTTGTAGAAGCAATCCTCTAAGGACCCTTCCCCTATCTGGCCTTAACTCTAACTAGCCCACATTAAATTACTATCTATATCCAGATCTCAGGCTTACCCCAGGCATATATTCCATAAATATAGAGAGCGTCCTTTCGGGAGGGTCCCTCAAGCAGCCATAATACTGAACAATTCTCTCATGTAGAAGGTTTTTCAGAAGCTGAATCTCACATTCAAGTGCATTTACCTCCTGGAACGCAAGAGCACAGGATTAGCCTTAACAAAATCTGACAAGCAGGTTTGATTCAAATGACAATAAACGCATCATTTAACTTGCACTTGGAACCGAAGACTTCAAAGGCCACACTAGTAGAAAGCCTTGAACTTGGGGAATTAGCAAATCCACCATCCCCAACTATTAAATAAGAATGGCTAAATTGGATAGTACTTATTATTTTATCTAGTACACCACATAAAATTACCATTTTCTTATATAAAGACTGGACTTTTTCGAGTCCCTTTGAAATGAACTTGAGCAATTTAAGAGTTCTTATTCTGTTATTTTCACCGCACAGTGGCCTGGGTTTCAACCTCTTCTTAATGTCCACATGGCAAAGTTTTCTTGTAGCAGCAAAAATAAAACTACAGGAAATTTTCAGAATATTATTGACTGATGATTGATTGCATTCATAGCCTACCTTTTTTCTACATGGAGCTCAAGGTGGATTGTACATGGTTTCCCCCCTCCTCATTCAATCCCCACAACAAAGACAGTGACTGGTCCAAGGTCACATTCAGTGACCTTCATGACTGAGTGGGGATTCAAACCCTAGTCTCCCAGGTCCCACTCCAGCACTCTAACTACTATGCCTCACTGGCTCCGGAAGTAGTTGGGTAACAGATGCATGAGGCACCTCTCCATATATGAAGCTACCTGGACACTGCAGTCCTGGTCCTGTTCTGCCTCCTCCAAGGAACGTGCAGAGGGAGGCAACATAGAAACAGGCCTTTGCAGTGGTGGCTGCCCATTTGTGGAATACTCTCCCCAGGGAAGTAAGCCTGGTGCAATCATTGTTTGCTTGTAGGTGTCAGGCTAAAGCGTTTGCGCTCAAACATCAGGAAAGAGAATTCGTTTTTTTAAAAACTTTTAATGCTCATCCTGTTAATGAGGCAAGTAAAGATTTGTCCTACTATTACACATATTACTGGATGAGCATGTTCAGTTTTTTTTTATTGTTTTATACTGAGTTTTAATGTATTTTATGCTGTAAGTTGCTTTGGGACACTCCTCTGTGTGAAAAGTGGTTAACAACAACAACAACCAATTAACCAACCATAACCAGTACTCTTACCTTGCTGGTCTCCGGGCTGTCAGGATCAAACTGAACTTGCTTAACAGCTAGCTCACGTCCTGTATCTGCATCATAGCATAGATAAACTCTGCCAAATGCACCCTGCCCCAGGAGTTTACCTAGTCTCCAGTTAGTTGGAGCTCTTGGGGCTGAAAACAGAATATAAAAAAATCAATTTCTATTACTCAAAGAAAAAGGATCAGAAGAATGTTTCAGCAAGGATTCATACATATACACATTGCATTTTGCAACGTAAGTATTTAAAGAGAACCTTTAAGACAACAATCTGTAGTAATGATCAAGAATGCAAGCCACAAACTAATAATAATAATAATAATTTATTATTTGTACCCCGCCCATCTGGCTGGGTTTCCCCAGCCACTCTGGGCGGCTTCCAACAGAGATGAAAAATACACTAAAATGTCACATATTAAAAACTTCCCTGAACAGGGCTGCCTTCAGATGTCTTCTGAATGTCAGGTAGTTGTTTATCGCTTTGACATCTGATGGGAGGGCATTCCACAGGGCGGGCGCCACTACCGAGAAGGCCCTCTGCCTGGTTCCCTGTAACTTGGCCTCTCGCAGTGAGGGAACCGCCAGAAGGCCCTCGGAGCTGGACCTCAGTGTCCGGGCAGAACGATGGGTGAGGAGACGCTCCTTCAGATATACTGGACCGAGGCCATTTAGGGCTTTAAAGGTCAGCACCAACACTTTGAATTGTGCTCGGAAACGTACTGGGAGCCAATGTAGGTCTTTCAAGACCAGTGTTATATGGTCTCGGCGGCCGCTCCCCGTCACCAGTCTAGCTGCCGCATTCTGGATTAGTTGTAGTTTCCGGGTCACCTTCAAAGGTAGCCCCACGTAGAGCGCATTGCAGTAGTCCAAGCGGGAGATAACCAGAGCATGTACCACTCTGGCGAGACAGTCTGCAGGCAGATAGGGTCTCAGCCTACGTACCAGATGGAGCTGGTAAACAGCTGCCCTGGATACAGATTTGACCTGTGCCTCCATGGACAGCTGTGAGTCCAAAATGACTCCCAGGCTGCGCACCTGGTCCTTCAGGGGCACAGTTACCCCATTCAGGACCAGGGAATCCTCCACACCTGCCCGCCTCCTGTCCCCCAAAAACAGTACTTCTGTCTTGTCAGGATTCAACCTCAATCTGTTAGCCGCCATCCATCCTCCAACCGCTTCCAGACACTCACACAGGACCTTCACCGTCTTCACTGGTTCTGATTTAAAAGAGAGGTAGAGCTGGGTATCATCTGCATACTGATGAACACCCAGCCCAAACCTCCTGATGATCCCTCCCAGCGGCTGCATGTAAATGTTGAAAAGCATGGGGGAGAGGACAGAACCCTGAGGCACCCCACAAGTGAGAGCCCAGGGGTCTGAACACTCATCCCCCACCACCACTTTCTGAACACGGCCCAGGAGGAAGGAGCGGAACCACTGTATGACAGTGCCCCCAGCTCCCAGCCCCTCAAGACGGTCCAGAAGGATGTCATGGTCGATGGTATCAAACGCCGCTGAGAGATCCAGCAGAACTAGGAAACAGCTCTCACCTTTGTCCCTAGCCCGCCGGAGATCATCAACCAGTGCGACCAAGGCAGTTTCAGTCCCATGATGAGGCCTGAATCCCAACTGGAAGGGATCCAAATGGTCCGCTTCTTCCAGGCGTGCCTGGAGTTGTTCAGCAACCACTCGCTCAATCACCTTGCCCAAGAATGGAAGGTTTGAGACTGGGCGATAATTGGCCATCGTGGCCGCATCTAAAGATGGTTTTTTAAGAAGCGGTTTAATAACCGCCTCTTTCAGCGGGTCTGGGAAGGCTCCCTCACGGAGGGAAGCATTCACCACCCCACGAAGCCCATCGCCCAGTCCTTCCCGGCTAGCTTTTATAAGCCAGGATGGGCAAGGATCCAGGAGACAGGTGGTTGGCTTCACTCGTCCAAGCAGCCTGTCCACATCCTCGGAGGTAACAGATTGGAATTGATCCCACACAACTTGACCAGACAGGACTCTAGCACTCTCCCGCCCCGGCCCTGCTCCCACGGTGGAGTCTACTTCTTCCCGAATCTGAGCGATTTTATCTGCAAAAAACTTTGCAAAATCATTGCAGGAGAACATGTGGCCCGTACTGGGCCCCGATGTTATAAGTGGTTCCGCTAAATTGTGAACCACCTGAAACTACTCTTGCATTCCTCACTTTAATGCAACTAAAGTAACTTAAAATAAAAAGTGGCATTTTATCTGGCAGAAAAATCATTAAGCTATTAATATTATTTATTAAAAGTAAATGTGCATCAATAAATATCCCCTGAGTAGTTTGCAACATAGCATGTTGTAAAAAGGCTTAACATTTTCCATCTGTCAAAAACTCAAAGAAAATGCTCATTAAGCACAGCAGTGTGACTAATAGGCAGGCTGCTGATGTCTCTTGAAAACTTATCCATGCATCTAAGGATAGAACATTAGTTAATAGTTAAGTAACTATTTAGTTTCAGTCTGTACCAGATGCCTTTTCAGTCCAAAGTATCTCACACAAAAGATTACTTTGGACTGAGGAGGCACCTAGTACAGACTGAAACTAAATAGTTGCTTATGATAGCAATGTACTCAATTAGGGCAACAAACCATTACAGTTACTCGGTCACATACAACTTAGTAACTTTACCCTGTCAGGTGTGAGGAAAGTTTTTTGTTAAATATGACACAGTTTTTTGTGAGGGACAATGTATTGAAACATTTCCTCCTAATGTCCCAGGTTTGCCCATAGTGTATCTCTTTAGAATTACCAATTTCCCCACAAAAGTGCTAGAAGCTAGTAATGCAAGATACCTGTGTGTATTTGACTTTTAGAGAGACGTCTGTGCCAGCTGTTCTTCCAAAGAAATAGGCACATGCAATACATAGGCCCTCTGCAGGCATTCAGTAGGAATGCAGAAAGGGACAAGCAGGAATACACAGGCTGAGCTCCACTGTCTCAGTGTCACTGTGCATGTCGGGCACAAACTCTGGCTGATGCATGATCAGGGTGAGTCTGAAGGGGGCTGCTTTACATGTGGGCTTTCCAGCAAGGGGACAGTCCTGGGGGCTCTACCCATGAGCACCACTGACTGCTGCTTCACAAGAGCCAGGAGGCTTATATGAAAGTCATTCTTGTCCTACTTTTCTGTAGGTATAAACTGCTAACATTCAAATAGCAGCACAGGAACTCACCGGGACAAAGAGACTCAAAGTAATTGAAAAGAAAAATAGGAGCACAGGTAGTCCAGTAGAGACTGGGGAAAGTACATGCAAACTTTAAAATAATGGCAAAAGAAATTATTTGAGACATCATCAGACAAGCAAAAAAAATGAAGATCCGAAAAGCTGCCTTGTTCAGATCGATGAAAATGTTGCCATGGCTGGTCTTAGTACAGGGTGGATGGAGTGACCACTCCAGGCACCATAGGCCATTCTCCTGAAGCATTTCCAAATGAGAACAAGAGGGCCATGTATTCAAGCCAAGCAGGTTCAACCCGCAGACAATGTCAAGAACTGACACCTTGGGGACGTTAATAACCAGTGGATATAGGGATAGAGAAGGGACGTGGGTGGCGCTGTGGGTTAAACCACAGAGCCTAGGACTTGTCAATCAGAAGGTTGGCGGTTCAAATCCCTGCGACGGGGTGAGCCTCCGTTGCTCAGTGCCAACCTAGCAGTTCGAAAGCACATCAAAGTGCAAGCAGATAAATAGGTACCGCTCCGACAGGAAGGTAAACGGCATTTCCGTGTGCTGCTCTGGTTCGCCAGAAGAGGCTTAGTCATGCTGGCCACATGACCCGGAAGCTGTACGCTGGCTCCCTCGGCCAATATAGTGAGATGAGCGCCGCAACACCAGAGTTGGCCACAGCTGAACCTAATGGTCAGGGGTCTCTTTACCTTTACTTATAGGGATAGAGAACTGAATAAGCTAAGCTTGGGTTCACCCCAAATCAGACATCACCACCTCTAGGAGAGTATCCTCTTTGTGATGGCACAAAATTGTGTACAGTCCAGCACTTCTATGGGGTAGAAAATCTGTCAAGCATTTGGGGTACCTTATTCATTTCCACCCACACTGGCTGTTATTAGCATGGAGGAACCATACTGGATTGAGTCTTATGCTGAAACAAAGTGTTGGCCCAGATGCCAGAAGATCATGACAGTGACTGCCATCAACAGATTTTACTGATGATTTGGCAAAGGAAATTTACAAAATAAGTTCCAGAGGTTTTTGTTTTTCAAGATTTGGTGTTAATAGGTTTTAATAACAAATTTACAAAAAAGGGACCCATTTGACCCCAAAGATTCCAAAATATTACACTGTCAAGTGACTATTACTTTTCAGCCATGTTCAGCAACTGGGAATGGAAAAAGAAATCTGTTTTGTATTGCGCTATATATATTTTGGTATGGGGTTGTTGTTTTGCTAGTCTGATTGTTCTCTCAAAAACAATTCCTTTTGCAATCATTTTAAAGTTACCTTATTTTTACTGGACTTGTCTGTCACATGGCATTATATGCAGTTTTTTTCCTTACAGCGGCTAGGCGGACTGATATCCATGACTGTCAAAGTAGGATTGTCTATGTCACTTCCTCTTCTTCGCATCCGCCCATCTTCATATTCTGGAGTGAAAACACTGCTCCCACTGCTTGTACTCAATGAGTGATCAGTTGGGCTGAAGCTAACTGGGGATCGTAAGCTGTTTCCTTGGGTTCTCCTAGCTCGTGGAAAAGTTTTACGGCCTGCAGAAATGAACAAAGAAATCTACAATACAAGACCATGAAACATTATTTCCATTTGTACATTCCACTGGAAGCAAAGGACAGTAACTGAATGCTGGATAGACTAGAACCACACTTTTCTATCTCAATGGCAATCACAAATGAACAGAGCATGCTACCTCTAGATTAAAAAATAAAGAAAAGTGCATAGGATGAATGAGGAATAAGGAAATACCTTCCAAAGGAAACAAATCTAGCACCATCTCTTGGAAGATTGTACACATTCAGCAGACTCGGATCCAACTCTTAACACAACTTTTTCTGTGTGGAAGGAAGAACTTAACTTGGGGAAAGGCCACAGCTCAGTGGCAGGCAGTCCCAGATTCAATCTCTGATAGCATGTACAGGAAAATGTCTCCTATCTAAAACCCTGGTGATTCCCTGCCTGTCAGTAGGCAAGTGTTTCTCAGCCAGTGGGTTCCAACCTGCAAGTGGGGCACAAGGCTTGTACAAGTTGGCCAAGGGCGTTATAAGTAAGCCCAAAATAAGTACTGCTTATAATTCTTCTTTGGTAGGATGAATACCTCTTACAACTTTTATTATAATGCTGTATTGAAACTTGTAACTGAACATGGGAAAGAGTAAATTTTGCATTACAGCATTTGTAAACCACCTTCTGGTGGCTGAAAAGTGATATGGAAATTTTTGCCTGGATGCCACAAGTAATGACTATAAAACTGGCAAACTTGAAGTTTAAATGCATGAGGACCTAAGGTCCTAAATTCATGTGATAATAAATCAATGGGCACCATACCAAGTCAATTTTGACGTGGGTTGCCGTATCAAAAAAGACTGGGAACCACTGGGGTAAACATCCCTGCGCTAGATGGACCAAAGGTCTGACTTGGAATAAGACAGCGTCCTATGCTCCTCTGTGACAACGAGGAAATAGATCTCTCCTCATGAGACACTCCTGCCAGATGAAGGTAGTTTCCACTCATTCCTTCCCCTTGCAGCCCCCTGAAAACCGAAGGGTTGAGGGCCATTCCGGAATAGAACTTGGGGTGGTGCTGGGGGCTGCAGTGGAAAATTTGCAAATACTGCCTTCCCCTCTCTCCCTTCTTTCCTCCAGGGTGAGACTCTGCAGGATCTCAGCCCTTTCTGCAAATAGAGAACTTCTTTTGTGGGAAGGCAACTATGGCTTTAAAAATATAGTACAATGCAGTAAAATATAGTACACTGTTACCTTTATTAAAACTGGAAGTAATTGTAATGAGATTCAGATACGATAATGCCCATGGGTAACAAGAAACAACGGAAAATTTCCCAGAGTTATTTAAACAGCAGAATCCACAATTAAGTTGTCGGCAAGAAACATGACTCAGCTGCCTCTGTGTAATATTTGTATTTGTTATGCTGGAAGCCAATGGAAGTTAATTTGGGAATAAATTCCACCTAATTCAAAGGGGTTTACTAACACGCACATAATATGAAAGTGGCCAAGTTGTAGAGCATCTGCTTTATATGCAGAAGGACATCATGTTCAATCCCTGGCATCTTCACGCAAGGCTGAGAGAGAGCTTAGTCTGAAACCCTGGAGAACAGTGCACAGTCCGGGTAGACAACACTGAGATAGCTGCACCAAGGGTTTGACTTGATACAAGGCAGCTTCCTATGTTCCTAAAGCAGCAATCCTACATTTAGGTTCCTTTTTCTTTCAAACAGTGATTTCTGCCTCTAGGCCATCCAGAAAACTCATGAAAATTAATTATGTTCCTAAATCCATCACACATTGTTATGGTTGCATACAACAGATCAAGAATTAAGGAGCATTTCAAACTTGGAAAGGAGAGCAGCCAAGAAATACCTTTTTGTATTGCAGAGCACACACAACTGAAGATTAAAATCGCCTCCCTTCTGGATAGGAAAGTGCATTATGGTTTTGTGGGCGGAAAGCTTTCATGAAAGTGTTAAGGGGCCCACAAACTTACCATCATTGTAGTCTTGATGGTGGTATGAAATATGATACCTTCGAGGGTAAGTTCCACCTTTGCCAAACTTCTCAAATATAGGAAGATCATAATCTAAAGGAAAAAAACAATTACGTTCCTGTTCTCAATTAGGCTATTTTGGGTTTGGATGAAAAAGTTAAGTGAGTTAGTCAAATGATCAACCAAAATAATCAAGGGGACAGAGTAATTCCCCTGTAAGGAAAGGCTGCATTATTTGGAGTTTTTTGGTTTAGAGAAAAGACGAGTAGGAGGTGACACAACAGAAGTTTGTAAAATTATGCATGGCATAGAGAAAATGGACAGAACAAAGTTTTTCTCTTGCTTTCATAGCAACAAAGCTGATTAATAGTTATTAGCCGTGATAGCTATGCTCTGCCTCACTGATTTTTTTGCGGCTTATAAGTGCATGCTTCATCTCCACTGATATACTGATTTACTAGCGTTTAAAAAAATAGTAAACATTTTTGTATGAACATACGGTTGTTTCTACTTTTCATACTTTTGTCATTGTTACGACAGCCTCAAAGACAAATAAAACATTATTAGGTTAAACTGTATGCAAACATCCAGACACACAATGAAGTTACAGTAGAAGATTTTGTAAGGATAGCATCGGAAACTGTACGCATTTGTTTTACCTACCAGAAAACTCTTGGTGATTATCTGGGTAGCTCTGGGCTCTTGGCATCCGGGACTTTGGGTAGTTGTCCCTATAAGTAGAAACACTGAACTATTACATCCTTGTGTAAAGCACTACCTGAATTCTGTTACCTCATTGTTTTAAAGATCACAGCAGAAAGAAGTGCAGATTATGTTGTTCTTACCCATCTAAAGGGCTGTCAAGCGAAGGGCAGCTTCCTGAGCCAGAGTTTTCAGGACTGCTCAGTGATAACGGATCCAGCATCTGGAAACAAAAGTACAAGAAAGTTTGAAGAACTATCACTACAAGGGTGTAACATGCAACAAGCTAGGGAAACACAGACTACGGTTGTCCAGGCTCCTAACTTTCTGGATTGCTTACTGTAACACATTATAGATAGTGCTACCTTTGAAGATGTCTCAGAAACTTCTGTTAGTAACCAAGTAGCTCCATGATGAGCTAAGTAGACACTAGCCAAGCACAAATTTGGATACTGGGAACACCTTAATCCATTGTTTAAGGAGATACACTGACTACCAGTTCATTTCTGGGCATAATTAAGTGTTGGTGTTATCGAGATGAGCACATTTTCTCAAGCTCACCTCAGATTTATTGGTAAATTATCAGAGATCTTCAGGGGATGGGAATGAGAAAAATCTTATTCCATTTTTCTGAATAAATCTGGTAATTCAGAAAAATGTCCCTGTGTAAATATTCACCAACCCACATCGCTCACCAAAACCCTCCCAAAAAACATATCCCCCCATTCACTTACCTTGCAAGCAGTACCAACAGCAGAATCAAGGGCATGAAGGAAGAAAAGGAGGGAGGTTTTTCCTTCCCTTTCTGCCACTTGCAACACTGCTTAGCTAAGCCTGAAGGATCATAGCATATATAGTTGTACCAAGAGTTGCCTTTGGGAGAGCTGCATCTCCCCTGGCCTTTACACCATGGTCGACTGTTAGCCGTTAGGTCAGGATAACAAAGAATAATAATAATAATAATAAATTTTATTTATATCCTGCCCTCCCCAGCCGAAGCTGGGCTCAGGGCGGCTAACAACAGTCAAAATAGTTCAACATTCTAAAAACATTCATTATAAAATTAATTAAAATCAAATTAATGGCAACCATCAAGCAAAATTCTGTGTAGGTTGCCAGAGGAGGGGGTCAGGCTGTGCCCTGACCAAAGGCCTGGTGGAACAGCTCTGTCTTGCAGGCCCTGCGGAAAGATGACAGGTCCCGCAGAGCCCTAGTCTCTTGTGACAGAGCGTTCCACCAGATTGGAGCCGCAGCCGAAAAAGCCCTGGCTCTAGTTGAGGCCAGCCTAACCTCTCTGTGGCCTGGGATCTTTAGGATGTTTTTATTTGCAGACCGTAAATTTCTCTGTGGGGCATACCAGGAGAGGCGGTCCCGTAGGTACGAGGGTCCTAGGCCGTATAGGGCTTTGAAGGTTAAAACCAGCACCTTAAACCTGATCCTGTACTCCACCGGGAGCCAGTGCAGCTTGTATAGTACTGGATGAATATGATCTCGCAGCGAAGACCCCATAAGGAGTCTCGCCGCGGCATTTTGCACCCGCTGGAGTTTCTGGGTCAGTCTCAAGGGCAGCCCCACGTAGAGCGAGTTACAATAATCCAGCCTGGAGGTGACCGTCGCGTGGATCACAGTGGCTAGGTCAGGGCGAGAGAGATAAGGAGCCAACTGCTTAGCTTGGCGGAGATGAAAAAATGCCGCCTTTGTTATAGCTGTAATCTGCGCCTCCATAGAGAGGGAGGTATCGAAGATTACACCCAAACTCTTAACGGACGATGCTGGCACTAATTGCACCCCCACAAGAGATGGGAGTTGCCCCCTCAATCGCTCCGTCCCAGCCAGAGGACCTCTGTCTTCGAAGGATTTAACTTCAACCGGCTCCCACGTAACCATCCAGCCACAGCTTCCAGACATCTGGTCAGTGTATCTGGGGCCGAGTCAAGATGGCCGTCCATCAACAGATAGAGCTGGGTGTCATCGGCATACTGATGGCAACCCAGCCCAAAACTCCGGACAAGCTGGGCGAGGGGGTGCATAAAGATGTTAAAAAGCATCGGGGAGAGAATCGCACCCTGAGGCACTCCACACACCAAGGAGTGGCACGATGACAATTCCCCCCCAAGCGCCACCCTCTGTCCCCGACCAGAGAGAAACGAGCGCAGCCATTGAAGGACTGTGCCCTGGATCCCCACGTCGGCAAGGCGGCGGTCTAGGAGTTCGTGATCGACCATGTCGAAGGCTGCTGACAGGTCTAGAAGAATCAGCAGCCCCTACCCGCCTCGATCCAGCTGCCTGCGGAGATCATCTGTTAGGGCGACCAGAGCCGTCTCGGTCCCATGACCAGCGCGGAAGCCGGACTGGAATGGATCGAGAGCCAATGTTTCATCCAGGAACCTACCAAGCTGTTCAGCAACCGCTCTCTCAATCACCTTACCCAGGAATGGAAGATTCGAAACCGGGCGGTAATTGGATAGATCTAAAGGATCTAATGATGTTTTCTTTAAGAGCGGACGCACCACTGCCTCCTTCAGTTCCCCTGGGAATATCCCGGTGCCAAGGGACAAATTGATGATATCACCCAGGGGGGCCCACACCTCGTCTGGACACGCTCTAATCAGCCAAGACGGGCACGGGTCAAGAGGACAGGTGGTGGGCTTTCCAGCTTGGAGGAGTCTGTCCACATCGGCTGGGGATATCCAGTCAAAGCGGTCCAATACTGGACCCGAGGACAGTCGAGGGGCCTCCAGTTCCTTTATTGTATCCAAATTGGCAGGGAGGTCATGGCGGAGCAACAGGACCTTCTCCGCAAAAAAGCTCGCAAATGCCTCACAGCTGTGTGTCGAATTGTTATTTAAATTTGGCTGTCCTTCAAGGGACGTTAAAGACCTAATTATAATAAATAATTGTGCCGGGCGAGACCTAGCGGAGGCAATGGAGGCCGAGAAGTAAGACTTCTTAGCGGCCTTCACTGCCATCTCGTAGGTTTTCATAAAAACCCTATAAGATGTTCTTGAGGCTCCGTCACGGGCACCCCGCCATACTCGCTTGAGCCGTCTGAGGTCCCGCTTCATTTTCCGAAGCTCCTCGGTAAACCAGGGAGCCCGGTTTCTGTGGGGTCGCAGAGGGCGCCTAGGTGCGATCTCATCAATGGCTGCTAGGAGCTGTATATTCCAGCCCTCAACAAGCTCAGTCAATGAGTCGCCAGGGGAAGCAAGGTCCCGCAAGGCCTGACGGAATCTATCAGGATCCATCAGCCTCTGCGGGCGAGCCCAAATTGGCTCGCCACCTAAGCAGGGTGGGGGTGGAAAATCAATCCTGGCTTTCAGTGCGTAGTGATCAGACCATGGCACCTTCATGGAAGGAAACATGATCACATCTATACCGGCGCCAAAGATCAAATCCAGCGTGTGGCCTGCTTGATGTGTGGGGCCCGAAACAAACTGGGAGAGCCCTAGTGTCGCCATGGAAGACACCAGGTCCAGAGCCTGTGAGGAGGGAGTGGCATCAGCATGGATGTTGAAGTCCCCCAATACCAATAGGTTAGGGAACTCCAAGGCCCAGCCGGCTACCGCCTCCAGCAGGCCTGACAGGGTGGCTGCTGGTGCGCTAGGTGGCCGGTACACCAGCCAGACAGCCAAGCTCACCTCAGAGCCCCACACTAGGCCAACACATTCAATGGCGGGGATCGATGGCGATGGTAGAGCCCTGAAAGAACAGTCTTCTCGGATTAATAATGCCACCCCTCCCCCCAGCCCACAGTCCGCGACTGGTGGAGGACGGAGAAACCCGGGGGCGCCATCTCTCGTAAGGTAACAGTTTCCCCTTCGCGCACCCAGGTCTCCGTCACACAAGCCAGGTCAACCCCGTGCGAGGTGAAGAAGTCTCGCAGGGCGGCGGTTTTGTTGCCTATAGACCTGGCATTGCACAACACCAGTGACGGAGGTGAGTAATCCTTGCTCACCCTACCTTCGTCCCTCGGGATGGGGCGCAGATTGGAAGGGGTACGAGCATATCCGTATCTCGATCCCCTTCGCCTATGATATCTGCCCCCACCACCATACCTCCCTCGCCCCACTACGGTAGCAATCCCAAGCCTCAAACCAACCTCCATTTACAAAATAGAAAAACAAATCAAACCAAAAACAATTATACCAAAGAAGGTAACAAAGGATCTTAAACAGCAAAACTTTAATGCAGTAGCCCCTTTTAAAGGAAATGCAGAAGCCCCTTAATGCAGTAGCCCCTAAAGGGAAAATGAAAGAAAACACTCACCTGATCCATGCTTTCTGGAATGAACTCGCCCTCACTGTTTATACTGGTGAATGAGCCATTCCGGGCCACCTGGTGCAGCTCATCTGGAATGTATCCTGGAGGGGGAGAGCTTCTGTCGCGACTATAATAACCTGTTGATTTTTTAAAATATGTCAGTAAATTATAAAAATCCTTTTACCAGCAAGAATCATCTACTTATATGATTTTAGTATCAAAGCATGTGACATTTATTTGAACACCCACAGATGCTGCAAGGCACACAAAAGAAATAAGGTTTGACTATCTCTTGGTGGGCTGATAAATTCTAAGGGATGGGGTTCAATGCCACACTTAAGTGATTGTTCTGCCAGCACAAGTATTTCGGCTTGCCAGACAGAATGATTTCCTCTGTCCTCTGCCTGCTGCTGTTCTGGAGGTTCTCCTGACCCTCCCAACCAGGATTTGGGGAGGGAATAGGGGCTACAGAGGGAGAAGAGGGGCGCAAAAGTCACATTGGGCTAGGACTCAATGCTCACCCTCTCCTCTCTCTCACCCACACACAGGTACTTACCTTTTTATTTATTACATTTGTATCTCCAAATTTGACCTCAATTTAATTCTCACATCAATTCTGTGAAGTATATTAGACTGAGAGATATTGATTCCCTCCACTCATCACCCAACCAAGTCAAAACTGTAGGAATATGAAGTTTGCTTACCTATTACAGAAAGCCTGTTTTTCCTCTCAGTCACTCTGAAAACTGTATTATCCAAATCTTCCAGCGATGGCAGAGGCTCAGTATTACTCTGAAGGTGAAAGCATGGAGCAGTTTATTTATCCCTTAAAAAAAATAAGAAATCCTCCCACTATTGTAATTTTTCAGTGAATGGACTGTTAAGGAGGACAGGTGCTATTTGCTGCTGTGCCTACACAACCTTAGCAGCTCTTTTTGGACCACAATTTCAAAAAGCCAGTTACAAAAACAAAGGAATTAAACAATTTAAAATATGTAAACCAGAGTATTTTAAAACTGGGGAGAAATATTCTATTTCTGTCAGTAATATTTTACTTTTGTCATCATTCTAGCCCAGGCATAGGCAAACTTGTCCCTCCAGATGTTTTGGGACTACAGCTCCCATCATCCCTGACCACTGGTCCAGTTAGCTTTGGATGATGGGAGTTGTAGTCCCAAAACATCTGGAGAGCCGAGTTTGCCGATGCCTGTTCTATTCCATGAAAAAATACTTTTGTATCCATCTTTCACACAATGGCAGCTATCAGCACTAACAGATAAAAAAAATACAGTTGCTAGCAGTCTTTGAATTGACGTAGGCCATGCCTACATCACCCCTTCCCACTGCTTTGGTGAGGCAAGTAGTAGGAAGCAAAAGTCTGCAACTTGTAAAAGCAGTAGTGTGCTGCATAATCCAGTGTTGCCACAGCAATTCATGCCCTCCATAGACTCTCGTCTCTGTTCAGGCATTCAAATGTGAGGAAGGGAGCGTCCATGAATGAGCATACTAGCTCTGCATCTTCCATGCTGCCCTCCGTGGGTTCAAGTGCAACTATCTGCATTAATGAAGCCTCCTTTACTCATGGAGGCTTTCACATATTTTGGAACGCTAGGACCTCAGGGAACCTTCTTGAGTGTGACCTAAGAGGGTGGAGCTCGGGTGGTGCTCTCTAATCCCCATGTGTTAAGTTAATCCTCATAATGAACACCTGAACAGAGCTTCAGAAAATCAGCCATCTGGATTTCTTCACTTGAGCACATAACACACAAACAAAGCTAGTTCAAAACAGACCAATGGATTTCGACTCATGTGGACATGCCCCAAAGAGTAATTTTAAATACAGAAAGTTCACTTGTGTCATGTGATATCTGAATACACACACACACACACACACACATCTGTATAAATAACATGTACAGACCTGTGTGTTTCCATGGGCAACAAGCAATATCTTGAGACTCTTCATATGAACACTTCGATCAAGAAGCTGTACCGCTTTGTCCAGGTCATCCTGTGTAGCTAATGGGATCACCAGCTACAGGCAGAAAAGTATACACACAGAACAAGGTCACAATGCAACCTACTCACAGCTGATGTGATTAAGGAATAACACAAACAACTACTATTCAAGAACCATTCTTTTACCTCATTATTGCTGTAATGCAAATTCATTGACTGTCCAAAGGCAACTTTAGCTTTTGATGCAATATCTTCTAGCTTGACAGGTCTAGGAAACTGTAGAATTCTGTAATACAAGTTGGGGAAAAATCCACCGAGATGAAAACAAGTAGCTAATGATAACAATGATGAAAGTTAAATTTTTGTTCGTGGAATAGTGACATACCAGGGGGGCAGGGGGAGAAAAGCATGTTTTCATAAGGTGTCACACTCTCTCTTAAAAATCAAATTATTAAAAAGTGCATTTACTGAAAAGACAAAAACAGCACCCAAATTAATAACCCCACATTCAGTAAGGTGAATCATTGAATGTACATGATTGCTGCTGGGTAAACTATTGCACTATTCTGGAATACTGTTTCAACCCACCTTACACCAAATAATTGCTGCAGCTGAAATAGTAGTAGTCAAATTGCAACTTGCACAGTGAATTAACAAGCTAATCAGCTTCCGAAGATAGATTTTTATCAGCCATTATAAGATTTTCTAAAGTTAGAAAGCCATGCTTAGAAATGATTTATTTAAGATCTGCAACAGGCTTAAACTATGTGAGTCAATACCTCATTTAAGTAAAACTCTCCTAATTGTGATACATCAACTAGGCCAAGAGTTTCTAGGAAATTAATTCCTATGCCAAAGGCAAACTATCTTAAGGATTTGAAATACGTGCTGTGCAGTCATTTGATGTGAAATACTAACACAGAATAAATTTGTTCACCAAAATAACCTGAAGTCAGTTTTTAGCACAAGAACAGAAGCTAGATCATTTTCCAGGTTTGATCTCTCTGAGCATTAGTAATTTACTCAGCAGAAATGGAAACTAGCTGACCATCACAAACCATGACGCAGGTGCATGAAGGCTCCCTCATTTTCTTTGGGATTCAGGAGTAGCTGGATGCCATAATTGAGCTTACTTTGCATGTGTAATTAGAATTATAGAATTGTAGAGTTTGAAGGGACCCAAGGATCATCTAGTCATTTATAATACTCCTGCAGTGCAGGAGTATTATAGTGTGTGCATGTGTAAAAATAAATGATTTTATTAAGATATATTGCTCCTTATTCTATTCTAGGAGCAAAAGATAGCAACATATATACTTCACACATATACATGCATTTTTAGCACATTTCTTAAGTTTCTCTTTTCTAAACACTGACGTTGGATAGGCATCTCTCTATTCTCTATCAAGCTTTGCCAATACTCCATAAAGCTACAAAATATTATGGGTTGCATCCAATTGGTTTTCCTTCACTGACAGAAGACAATTTGATTCAGTGGAATTTTTAGCCAGTGAATCAGGGATCACCGTAATCATTAAAGAGTCATTTTCCTTTTGCACACACACACCCCATTCTATAGTCCATACTGTTCTGAAGGGTCCAGTAACCCTTTGCAGCAGATGTGGGAATTCTAGGGGGAATTGTTAAATGTTGCCTCAATTCCCATTCCACTGGATCAAAGAGCCTTCCATCTGCCGAGGGTCATTAACTGGATGTAACATTCAGAATGGATTCTGGAAACTTGTGGATTATCTTTTTTTACCTTTTCTCTCCTCGGTGTTCAAATTTGACTCGGACATCATTCTGTAAAAGAATTACACACATACTAGAAAACAAAGCTGGGAACAAATATTATTTGTGAATATTCCTCCCTGGATTGCAGACGGCCAACAAATATTCTCACACGCTTGAAGCAACATTCTTTGGCAATGGAAGAAAAACTATTGGGAAGTGGGAATTTGGGATATGCATTACTCTGGTACACAGGACACATCTGTTTAAGATCTGTTCTGCAACACTATATCCCTTTTATTTACCTCATAATTTCAAAAATATGTACACCACAAGGTGGAATATTCCCAGCAAGTGGAAATCACTCACATCAAATGCAGGAACACATTCTTCATTGTAAGACAAACACATTACAGGATTACCTGTTTTTTCGGTGAAGATGATTTTGCTTTCCCTGTTTCTTGTAGAGGCAATGGAGGGCGACTTGCCTTATGAAGGACTGCCAAATCCTGCATGATTGACTTCAAAGCTTGCTGCTCATCTGTTTAGGGAGGAAAAAAGAACTATCTGTACCCACTATTCATAAAATGCCTTTGAAAACAAGGTTTATTATTTTCAATACCTCCAATAAAATAAGTAGGATCTGAAGATTGTTCTGATTATACATTTTATTAACTCATTTATAT
Source organism: Podarcis gaigeae (assembly GCF_964106915.1). Taxonomy (NCBI): domain Eukaryota; kingdom Metazoa; phylum Chordata; class Lepidosauria; order Squamata; family Lacertidae; genus Podarcis; species Podarcis gaigeae. The sequence continues at coordinate 88,231,176 of NC_139678.1, read as the reverse complement.
TCAGACTGTCTAATGTGTCAAGAACTACTTTGTATTCTAACTTATGTTGTTAACATAGATTTCCAAATTTTAATATACACTTGCAAAAATGTCCTGTTTTCAATGTTGGTTTGCATTATGAACACAAGGCTGATGTGCTTGAGCTAAATTGAGTTGAACCCAAGAACTTACCCATAGCTGCAGCCAGCCAGCAAACCTTTACTTCAGAAGAATGGTTCTCCCATTAGAACCCTTCTATTGCCTATATGAAAAACAAACACATCAATTACAGCAATGAAGAGAATAAACAGTTCAGAAAGGACTATGATTAAAGGCATAAAAAACAAGATTGCCATGTCCCAAATGTTAAATATAATAAGCCACTGGAAATTAGTTACAGGCCAGCCACATCCTTTCCCATCAGCTTCTTCATGAAGAAGTATGGGTGAAGACTACTATAGGAATTACTTGACTACTGTTCGTGAATAGCCAACAATGCAATGTTGTAGCTTTTGCTGTATTATTATAGCTCTGCAAACCACAGTCCCTTTCTCAGACCTCCAAATTACCATGCAGCAGAGAAGCATTATGTTGGCTGAACTGACACAATAAAGCTGTTGTTGTTTTAACCTCTTCTTGATCTTAAATCATATACTAAAATAATAAAAGAAACCTGTCTGGACAGATATGATTGTAGGGATCACAAGGTGGGGGGGGCAATAGAGGTGGTAAACTTTAATAAAGATGAAATATATTTGTGAAGTAAATGCCACTCTCCTCTAGAGAAGCAAAAAGCTGAAGCCCACTTACAACTGTGTTGTCATAATGATTATATATTGTTTATTACATTTTAGTCACCTTTCTCAAAATAACCTGAGTGACTATATGTATGAATATAAAAAAAAATGAAGCTTAAAACCATAGGAAAAGTGAGCAAATCCACAGAATACTAAAAGCATGCACCCATAAAAATTAAAATCAGAACCAGCAGAAAAAATAAATTCAAGGAAACTAATCAGTACTAACAGTCCATCACATGCCATCTATGCCTGAAACAGACAATTCACAGGATTTGTTGAAAATTCAGTGTCCACCAATATTAGAAGACCAAGTTAATATTTACCCAAAATCAAATTGATTCAACAATAAAATGAAACGCTATGGAAGACAGGTATCCTCTGGACTTGCTCATTTGTCGAACTTAAATCAGGAAGTGTGCAGTTAACATCATTGTAGGTTGCTACACTGTTACATGCATATGCTGATTGTGTTTATCTTGGTGCATCTTATTGATACATTACTATGAATTTTATTGTTTTATTGACATTGTACACACTTTGGGCCTACTAATAGTGAAAAGCAGATACATTTTACAAATACAATAAAACATAAATTTCCTAGTGGTGCCTATACACCATTCAGAACAGCTAACAATTAAAACCCAGAATAAAATACAATTCTTTTTAAAACATTAACACAATATAATTAAAAGAGAGCTAAATTGTAGCAGCTAAAATAGAGATTAATACTAATCTACCCAAATGATAAAACAATATCAGCCTAAACAAAAAGGTTTTTGCCATATAGTGAAACACTGTAAAAAAAGGGGGAAGCATCCAAGTGTTAAAAAATTTAGGTGTAGCTGCAGAGAAGGATGTTTATCTAGACCCTAGCAACCATGCCTGCATCATACTGTAGCTGGGCACCAACTTGGATGGCTTTAGAAGAGGATTGTACAAATTCATGGAAGATAAGTAGCTATTAGCCATAATGGCTATGCTTTACCTCTGTGGTCAGAAGCAATATGCTATGGAATAGCAGTGGCCAGAAACCACAGAAGGGGAGAGTGCTCTTGTGCTTGGGTCCTGTTTGTGGGTTTCTCAAAAGCAGCTCACCTGAACTAGACGGGCCTTTGGCCTGATCTGGCAGGCTTTCCTTCTGTTCTTACAGTTGGGACATAGAGAAGAGCATCTCAGTAATATCTTAAGGTGAGGGCAGGAAGATACAGGAAGGGGCTGTCCACAGTATCCTGGTCTTAAGGCACCAACACTTTGATTTATACTTTGAAACAAATAGTAGCCAGTGCAGCCTGGCAGGACAGGTGTAACATCATCCCATAAGCCAGTATTCTCAACCAACTAGTTTCAAAAAACTTTGGAAAGGTAGCCCCACACAGAGCATGCTTCAATAATCCAATCTGGATGCAACTATGTCTACATGGTCACCATGACCAGGTCCAACCTCGTGGAAATGGACACAGTTGTCACACCAGCTAAGCAGGACAAAGGCACTCCTGGCTACAACTGCTCTTTGAGCAGCCAGGTACAAAGCAGAGTCCAGAAGCACACAACCCACCCAAACTGTGAACGTGATTCTTCAAGGAGAGTACTGTCCCATTTGGAACAGGATGAACCCCTATTCCACAACCCCTTTGTCTTGTCTAGATTAAGTTTCAATTTATTAGCCCTTATCCTGCCCAATACCGTCTCCAGACACAAATGCGGAATATCAACACCTTTCTGTTATAGATTATTGCAATGCAAATGAAAGTCTGGTTTTATATACGTATTCCTATCCGAACCAACTAAAGCCACAATTCAAAGAAGCTGCTACATGCACGTACAGGAACAGCACCTCCGCATTTTACTTTCTCAGCAGGTTTGCATATGTATGTTTCTGTTTACCTCCATCTCTCTCCCCATCATATCAACTATATTTAAGTACAGGGGTACCTCAGGTTACATACGCTTCAGGTTGCCTACGCTTCAGGTTACAGACTCCGCTAACCCAGAAATAGTACCTCAAGTTAAGAACTTTGCTTCAGGATGAGAACAGAAATTGTGCTCCGGCGGCGCGGCAGCAGCAGGAGACTCCTTTAGCTAAAGTGGTGCTTCAGGTTAAGATGTTTCAAGTTAAGAACGGACCTCCGGAACAAATTAAGTACTTAACCCGAGGTACCACTGTATTTTGTCCTCACACAAAGTAGCTGAAACACCACTACCCATGCACAAGAAGAAACCGGCTAACCCTGAAGGAGTACTATCTATCTATCTATCTATTTAGATGGGAAACCATTTGTTTTTTGCAAGAGTAACCTGCAACACAATTTTGGAGCTTAATTTCCTACTGGTGGTTTCCCATTTGGAAAACCAAATCAGGTAATTCTGAAACCTATCCATTGGGCACAAAATGCTGACTGACTGTCATGAAAAACAACAACTATAAACTATGTGGGAGCAGGAACACAATGGCCAGAGAAAGACACCGATATAAAATGGATAGACAAGGCCATTTCACTGTCTTGATAGGTCACTTCCTCGTTCACACACATAAACTACTTTAAAGTGTCCCCAGGGACAGAATTGAGAGCTGTTCACAGAAATCCAAGATTCTAATGTATCTGGGATTCAGCACAAAGGTGTGTCTGCCACCTCCGCTCAGAATACTGACTGTTAAATGGGGGACCTGTGGGAGGCAGAGAGGAGAATGGGACAGAGTGGCTGGAACCCTGAACAGAAACAGTCCATACTCCACACTGCATTTGTACAGACTAATAGCAATCAAAATTAGCTAAGTGACAGCCCTTCAGTACTATCCATGCAGAGGAGGAGGAGGCGGTTTCACCAGGCTTGAAAGAACCCCAAGGTTTTCATAAATTAAAAACAAATATTTAGAGGGGAAACTATCAGTAGGAAATTAATCTCCAGAACAGCCCAATGGGGGCTGAATATGCTTGGTAGCCATAAAATACTGGCACTGCATACGTATATACTGGAGTGGGTTGGGGAGAATTGAGTAGCCGTGATGCTGTACTGAAGCACCCCACACTACAAAATTGTGTTGCAGGTTGCTCTTGCAAAAAACAAATCTTAAAAACTAAAAAAATGGGCTGAAATGAACAACAGAAACATCTGGATATTTTAAGGTCAGAAAGAACATGTGTGTTGAATTACAAAATTCCTCTGTTCCTAACGCTTTTGAAACCCGTCTGCTGCCTAAACAATTAAGACTGAAGATAAGCAGAAACTTTCATGGATTTGGGTAGTCTTCAGCACTGCACACATTAAGTTGAAACTGTTTATTTTATTTTAAGTATTACTCTCTTCGCAAGCCAAGAATTTCATAACACCAACACTATTTAGCTGGCAAGGCTGTATGGAGATTATCACTGAGAGTTGTTCTTGGTACAGGTAAGGAAAAAAGTGCCCCATACTATTTATCTTATTTGGGGGGAAAAAATTATAGACTGCTTAATGTTAGAAAAATTTGAAGCAGAGTACACATATACAATAAAAGACAGCATAAAATCAATAAAAACAACAATAAAACACAAGAACATAAACATCATAAACATACAGGAAACAGAGATACAAAGAGACAGAGTCCAGCGTTAGGGGACAGGAGAGGCCTGAACAAGGTGTGGCTTCAAGCAGATAACTGATAGATTGCACAGGGAAGGGCCTTCCAAATGGCAGGAGCAAGCATACAAAATGCCCCCTTCCAATTCATCACTCAAAAATGGTGAGGAACCTTTTTGGCCAAATGGGCCATATCTTTATCACCCTCCACTCCTGCAAGTCAACTCTGACAGAAGGGAGGGACAATCCATCTATAAATCATCTGATTTCATAATGACAGCAGATGACTGTCAAGTGCCAAAACCGGAAGCTTAGCCCAAAGTCTTTGCAAGCTCTAGGCTTGACACCTGAGCACCAAACACAGGGCTGGCAAAGCCCCCTGTACAGCAGCTACCAAGCACCCAACAACCAGTTGGTAGCTGGGCACTTGGGAACTATTGCAAAATAGGGGTGTTGCTGGCACTGCCAACTGGCAGTGTATGCCAAGGTGCTTTTGGCCAAACCGTTCCCTTACATACCCCACACCTGACATCATAATGACATCATGTGTAGGACAGTTGGGCAGAGTTCACTTGAAATGGCCTCAAAGACCAAACTGAGTGGCTTGGTGGCCCAGAATAGGTCCATGGACTGCAGATTCTCCACCCCGCCTTAAAATAATCTTTAGGATCCACTACCACCAATAGGGTTTCAGGTTGATTAGCTAAGAGATCAAACAGTTCTTTCAGGTAACCTGGCCCTGAGTAGTTCAAGGCTTTATCTGTCAATTACAACACCTTGAACATAGCTCAGTTCACATACCAACCAATGTAGCAAGTTATGCAGAGTACAAGAGGGTGGGAGCAATAATGTTCAGCTAATAAATGGTTTAATGGTTCTGGCTATACAGACCTCTCTTTTTTTTACATCAAAAAAACTTTACAGCTACGTTGCTAACCACTTCTTTGCTTTCTGGCATCAAGTTAAATGTGTTCTGCGAGTTATTTTATAAGTGTCATTTTCTACCAAGGTGATAATTAAATCATTTCACAATTTAACAGTTTCTAGAGGAAGTCTGCATCAGCATTTACTTGGGCTGAAAATAGTCTGAATGACAACCCTTTTTGTAATGTTTTAATATTGTAATGTTAACATGGCAAGGAATTGCAAGAATCAAAATACTATTTTTCCTCCCCCCAAAAAACATTGCTAAGTTGTTTATCCTATATGCTTCTGCCCTGACAGCAACATCTTTCAACTTGTTATGATCATGAAACTGAATTTTGTTCCTAAATTAAAATTTACAACTGATAGTCACAAATTTGCAGCACTGAAGGGGGGAGTGGCAGTTGAAAATAGAGTTTGAGTAGAGTGAGAAAAGAGTTGGGGAAGGCTCTGTTGTGTTAGCTTTTTGGTATTAGCTTATGTGTTGTACCCACCTCTTGTATTTCTCCTTGTTAAAATTGGTTTAGACAACAACAACCCTCAGTGTTCTTACATCCTTGCTTTACTGAAACTTCTGCCATTGTTTGAGTACAGGAAGAAGGGGAGAAAACTGAAAAGGGAAAATTGGTTGTTTTAAGCATCTCCCTCAGGTCTGCCTCATGTGAAAGAGATAAAAATGTGGAGCCCTCAGATATTCAATAGTACCTTCACAGAATGCATTTCTGTTCTCATGTGTTTCGTCCCATGTATTTCTGGTTCCATGAAGTTACAGATTCAATGTAGTAATTTAGAAGATATATTTTATTAACAAGCAAACACCCATATATGTACAACATCCATCAACACAAGCTAACTAGCATACTTGCTCTTAAAATTATATTCCTCTTAAAAATGTAGAAGCATATCAGCATGGGGTATATGTGCAAAAGAGGCTACAGAATAGGAGAGAAGAGAAGGCATGGAATTGGTGGGTGGTCTGTGTGCAAGGCAGAGTTAGAAAAAAAATAGGAAGGCGGAGGTAAGAAAAAGGGGTGAAGTTGAAAATGGGTGCAGAGGAAGTTGCAAAGAAAGAGGGAGTGGGAGGCATGGGAGTTGGGATGAAGATGAAAGCAGAGGAATAAAAGGCTCTCCCAGGAGGGGATGGTGGCTTCATCATAACTGGATGGAAGGTGAAAAGGATGGTTAGTGGATGCAATGTATTTGGAGGAGGAAGATACAGGAGGTTACTATGGGGGTGGTCTGTGTGCAGGGGTTGCACAAAAAGAGAGGGAGGCATGGATATGGGGATGAAGGTGAAAACAGGCATTCAAAGCAAGTCTACAGAATAGGAGAGGTGACTTCTGAAATGAGGTTGGGAAAATGAAAAGTGAGCTTAACAGTTGCGGAGAGTGGGAATGAAAAGGGTTAATGTGGGGAATTCCAGGGGGATTTGTGAGTGGAGAGAGCACAGATACAGTATTCTATGAAAATTCATTATTCCAAAAGTGAACTTCCACTAGCCTTTTTAGCCATTCAACAGAAAATAAGCATGAAACACAAATATCACTAAGTTGTGGTCAGCATCTTTCAGCTTTGATCTTCTAACCAACAATGTTGTGGCAAACCCTGAAGAATTTGTTTGCAAAGTAAGAACGGAAGCTAGTTAAATTCCTTGCATGTATTTCCACACTTCACAACTCAGGGCAAAAGGAGCTCTTTGTTCACTTTCCCTCTTGAAAATACCTGATAGGCAATTCTCATAAATTCGCAACATCAAGAACTCAAGTAAAATGACATTAATAGGGTAGTACAAGTTACAAGCCGCAACACATAAAAAACAGCATATTCACCAAATATTCCTTGTCAGTAGAAGTCACTCAACTTGACCATAACCTCTAACTACACTCCACAACTACACACTGAAATTTGTCACTAGCCAACATGACCACCAAAACTGCACCAACTCCTCCATAAAATCCCAAATCAGGATTAAAACCCCGTTTTATACTTCTAGTAAATCAATATCTCATTTTAACATCAACCCTAATCTGTGCTGACATCCTGTTCTTTGAACCACAGTGTTAAACTGTGGCCTACTTCTTACCTGATGCTCTTTTGCAAGTATCTTGTGGATTCTTGCTTATTTCCTCTCTCTCCATACCTCATTCCTGCAGTTGAAACCAGATTCCTCTGTTCGAGATGTGTCTTTGTGTGCATGTGTGGTAGCAGAGCAAAAAGATGCTATATAAAAACCTTTTTTCCATTCTCAGATAAATGTACACACAGTGTGACTTATTCCCAAATAAGTATGCTTACACCAAGCCTTATGGTCTGGAGAACTCACAAACCTCACCTCCTTTCCAAAGAAACACACACACATGCCAAAATCCGAGCCACACTCTTGATAGCGGGACTTATGAGTAGACACACACACAGGATGGCATAGAAAGAAACCACAATTTACTCCTCCCCTTTCTTCCTCAATGACAACTCAAGGGTCCTCCCAAACCCCGAATCCCCATAGACTTTCGGTACCTGGCTTTTGCCAATTACAACCGCAACTAGGAAAAGTGACCCACTAGAAATAAAGCTAATATATCATATATAATAAATATAGGTTACATGCATGGCTATGAGCTCCAAAGGGGGTGGGGTCTCCTACACTAAGAGCAAGAGGCTCCTTTCCCCATCTCCTCAGACACCAGAGCAGGCGACATGAACGCGCGCGCACACACACTACCTACCTGTGGGGCAGCGACGAGGAAGTGCGGGGGGGGGAGGCGAAGGGTTCCCTCCCCCCCAGAAGCCGGCAGCTCCAGGCCTCGAACACCGGAGGGGTCCAGGATCCTGGCTTTCAGCTGAGGCCAGACCCACTCTCACCCCCTCACCGGGTATCAGTGGTGGGGGGGAGAACAGCAGGCCCAGCAACACCCCCTCCGCAGGGAGGGGGGCAAGTAGCACGTCGATGCGGGGGGAGGGGAACAGAGCCACAGAAAAAGCCGGGGGTGGAGGTGGAAGTGCCCAATGAGGCAGCGGCCCCCCTCACTCTCCCCTGCGCTACCCGGGGGCCGGAGGGGGAAGGGAACGAAGCGCGCAAGGAGCCCCCACCACCCCAAGCCGGTGCCCGTCTCCTATTCGAGCAGACCTTTTCCCCCACCCCCACCCCTCACAAGCAACCCCTGTTCTTTTTCCTCCTCAAGATCTCCTCAGGCTCCGCCTCCCCCCACGCAGGAGCCCGTGACTCCCGTACAGACACACACACACACAAGACGGAACGTCTCAACGTCACGACGCACGTCGCGCCTAAATAAATAAATAAATAAATGGCACGAAGGAGGGAAAGAGCCGCGTCCCCCTACGGAGACTTTATTCGGAAAGGGGCTCGCGACTGGCCTGAAGAAGCGCGCTCGGAGAAAGAGTCTCCCGAAAGGATAGCTTTTGTAACCCGTTAAAGTCGTAGGACCACAACTCCCAGCAAGCCCCATGACGGCATAGCCAATAATGAGGGATGATGGGAGTTGTAGTTCCGGTGACGTCTGTGGACGCCCACCACCTCTTCCCATAGCGTCCAACTGCCGGTCGGGGGCGGAAATAAAAAGGAACCCCGGCATCTATGATCTCCTCTGAGTGCAGAGCGGCACTGGAGGTCTTGGTGATTCTAAGACGGTTAAAAAAAAAATACACCACCGAAATACATATGCTTTGTGTCATAGAACTACCAACTGAGGATAAACGCACTCCTATATAGAAACAGAACTTCTTGGATTGGAACTCACAAGTCTGCAAGCCGCAGGAGTCAAAGAAGTTAACTGGCATTTCCATTCTAAAATTGATCTGGATTTGTAAAACTGGATTTTACTAGGAAGAAATTTCCGCGTTATTTGTAAATGTTTTCTCCCTGTAACAATGGAGAAATCCACAATTTTAATATAGTTAAAGCTCTCCTCAAACAAGGTAGAAAAGTCAGAACTTCATACTCTTCCTTGTTCACGTCCCGATTTCTTGTATATATTGTTAAATATATTTATTTTAGTAATTAGAGTTTTAAAAACATAATGCTTTTGCAAGCGACTGTATATTGGAGCTGGCCTGGCAGGCTGATTTGAGGAGGCAAATGAAGGGTGTTTTGCATCAGGCAGCCTTGAGTGGAAAGTCAGCCCTGCTTCTCACCTCAGCTTCACCTCCTAAAAATCCTGTTTCTCCACTGAATTCTATGGCCAGCGCTCGCTTCCGACCCCACTGACATTCCCTTGTGCGAACCCTAAAATTATCCGTCTCGTTAATGATGGGCTTCTCTAATATTCTTATCTCTGTGGTGCACAAGCCAGAGCTCTCCGTACCTCGCGAGCGACGCTCGCCACACAGTGGCCGGTGACGCGAAAAGCGATTATCAGAAGGAGCATGCGCAGCTTCCCCTGCCGCCTTGTGGATCTCTCTGGGGCAGTACCTGCCTGCCTCTCTGCCCGCCCTCGGATCGCAGGTTCGATCTCCACCGACAGCTGCTCGTAGCCCTGGGGAGAGCGCGTGCGTGCAGGGATGCTGTGCTGGCGAGGGATGTCGCCTTGCAGCCTCCTCTGGTCAACATGCCAGCAGAACTCGCATGGCTTAAAGTTGGCTTGTTTTCTGTATTATTGTTTTCTGTATTGTTATTTTTTAAACACGTTTATGGACAAGGTGCAGAAATTTTGAATATTAAGCTATCTATAAATTGGTGAAATGTAATAATCTGGCTAGTCACTAGGTGGAATTGGAAACACAGTCTTTTCCATTCTGGGAACCTGCGGTAGTGCTGGTAAGCCATATACTGTGTTTTATGTATGTATGTATGTATGTATGTATGTACACCTTTCTGTTAAACGTTTTCTTTGCATAAACCCATGTGAAGGAGACATAACAAATGGCGTTTCCCTGTATTGTTTGTTTTTAAGGAAGTGTTTTGTGCATTGTTGATTTCCGGCCCATTGTACAGAAATGAACAATACTGTTTGGAAGTTAAACGGAACCACAGTGTCAAACACAAGAACAGCATCTAATCCAGGATGGAAAAATAAAAATAAAAGCAAATGTTTTAACTATGATTACCTCCAGGATAGAAACCCTCCATCACTATGAAACAGGAAATAAAGTGACATTTAGGGTCAAGATGTCAATGCTGGGCAACATATTCTGAAGTCCATAGTAAGAAAAGTGTTTCACAATATACATTCAAGAGAGCAAAGCAAAAAATGGAGTGAAGGTAGTATGTAAGCCCATAAGACATCTTGTTTTCCAGCATCTGGCTTTATCAGCAAAGAGCGTAAGTGAAGATCTCTCACGTGTCTTCAATTATGAATGGTCCCATTATCACTTTTTGGAGCTTCTCTGGACTGCTTAAGAAAGACAAACAAGCCAGTCCTTCCTGAAGCACTGTGGGCCATAGTAGGCAGGGAAATAACAGAAGAGTCACTAAAGGGTTCCTTAATAGGTTGCTGATGTTTGTTCTCGTTAGAGATTGAATTAAATGCAGCCGCCCTACACCAAGGCAATCTGTTAATTACGTTTTCCAGAAATACAGTAACCTACTAACTGTCTTTTATGGTTATAAATCTGGTCTATCAGTGAAGGATAGTACACAGCTGAGTTGATCAAAAGGCATCACTGGTGTGCAGGTGAACTTCAAAAGCGACTTGGATGTTCAAATAAATGAGTATTTCCTTGCTAACAAGACAGTTCATAAACTGTTTGTAAACTGATAGATATCTGCTGTTCAACAGTGTTTGCAAAGGGTGATGCAAACTTCCTAATTGTCACAACAGCAGTCAATTATGAAAAGAAGATGCACTGTTATCAGGGAAGACAAGGATATTCCATTCCTTTTTTTGCTACTACACTAACGCCTAGAGGAAATGAAGACTCCCAAGAACCAATGTTTAGATACTAAACATTTAAATTTGTGCAGTAACTTGGCTTTGAAACTACCCCTTCAAAGTATTACACTCTGGAAGAATAACATTTTGCTAATTTTCTTTTTTATTTGGCAAAATAAATATATAAAATACAGTTCATTAAAAGCAAGGACATGAGCTTTCCCCTTATAGCTCTAATGATTTTTCTTCTTCCCCTTGGGTTCTGGTAATTGCAGTGATAATGAAGTATCCATATTTCAGTTCTTCATCTGCCACCTCTCCTCTTCAGCTCCTTTTTGGGGGCGGGGAATGTTTCTGGACAACTTCTCTAATCACTAGAATAAAGTCAATATGATGGCTATGGCACATACCAGCCTGAAGGCTTGCAAATCAAGCTGTCTAAGACAAGCAGTGCTAGTTCAGAAAAATAAACTATCTTGTAACACATGTGAACAAAATGAAGCTTTGCCATTGTTTTATCCATGTGTACAAGATTAAGGCATTTCCCTTTCTGAACCTCTGAACTTTTAAAGTATAGTACAGGCTAAAGATGCCAACCTAGCAGTTCAAAAGCATGTCAAAGTGCAAGTAGATAAATAGGTACCACTCCAGCGAGAATGGCATTTCCGTGCGCTGCTCTGGTTCACCAGAAGCGGCTTAGTCATGCTGGCCACATGACCCGGAAGCTGTACGCCGGCTCCCTCGGCCAAGATGAGCGCCGCAATCCCAGAATCGTCTGCGACTGGACCTAGCGGTCAGGGGTACCTTTACCTTTTTTACCTAAAGATGTTTTCAAGTGGCAGTTAGTACCCATGCTGCCTACTCCCACTGAAGATAAAACACAACTTTGAACATAGATACAAACCACCAGTTTATTGTGCACCAACATACATGGCAATCAGAAAGGCTGTGATGATAGCAAGCTAGAGAACTTGGACCGTAATTCACTTCAGCACCTTGTTAATGCAGCATATGTACGTGATTTAGTGAGCGGAGCTTAGAGTGCAAATTGCAAAAGCAGAGGTCATGAGAGATGCATTTACCGTTTTACATCAAAGCCAGCAGCAGATGTTGACAGTTGTTTGGTTCTGGAGGACTTTCTTCAGAGGAATCATAAGAAGAAAACTAAGGCACGGTTTGATACCCCAGTGGGGCTGTGATCCTCAAGATTGCAGTCAATTACTGAAAGGCAGCATTTATCCACTGACAGGCATGGAAGGGGGCTAACCCCATTTCTTTGTTTTACAGCTTTGACAAAGCTTTTCCTGAAAGCATCTTCTTGAGTGCTTTGGCATTATCTCCATCTGGTGCAGGTGGCCATCTATTATGATCTGTGGGAAAGGATACAATAAGACAGTTACCTTCAAAAGCTAGTGGCTGCTTCATCTCACCTTAACCCAGCTAGATCTCGATGAGCAGCTCTCTTAAAGAAAGAAAACTTTCTTTAAGTGTAAAGCACTCTTTCCCGACCTTGTGCCCTTCCGTTATTTTGGGCTACAATTTCCATCAGTCCCCACCAGCATGGCTAATGATAATTATAGTCCAAAATAAATAGTGATACCAGGTTGGGGAAGAACTGGGCTAAAGGAAATGCTCTCCAAACACCCTTTTATCCAATTCTTTCCAAAAATTATCATATTACATATTTACAGTGATCCAAATTACAGCACTGTCTTTCCAACATGTGTAGGAAGAGATCCTAGCAGAAAAAGCTATGGACCACGCATTAGTTATGTTCATTTCGGCTGAAAAATCTTCCAAACACCAAAAAGGCAAACTATGTTTCTACAGATCTTTAGTCAGCCTTGGATTCAACACATGAAGATCTGGGAAAAACTAGAGGTGACATTGTTAAGTAAAGGGTTGTTTGTCAAAATAATGAAAAATCATTACCCCCTTTCTACCCCCATTCACTTCTTCCACCTCATAATCTCTATGACAGCAGTATCTCACACCAAATGTAACTGACCTATAGAAAGGACTCTATGAACTGAGAACAGAGACACTGTATGTACCCCTTGTTGTCTATTAAAATCCTTCAAATAATTTTTATAAAAAGGTTGCTTCTTGTTGTTTATAAGACAGCTATATGACAATTCAATAACTGAGGTTGAGGTAATCCCAAGAGTGTTTTTACCAATCCCATTCCAAAGTCATGAGATTTAAGGTGGCCAAGGGTTAAGACTAGAACCTTTAAGTTAAGGCTGTTGAGCATATAGTTTAGGGATGAAAGCATTCAGGGTTCACAGCACCACTTGCTCAGACTGGCTAGTATAGAAATCCTTTTATTACAGTGAGCTGTATTACTCTACAGTCCCAGGCTGGACCTAAAAAGACTCACAACTAAATTATCAAGCTACTGCAAAGCTGACAATAAACCATGATAAAACTGAAGTGTTGATTTCCACAAAAGAGTGTAAGAGATCTAAACAGGCCCTGGGTGGGCATATAACTGAACAAGCTACTTGTTAAAAAGTAGTTTTTAAAAAGTGGGGTTTTTTTACCTGGTACTTCCCATGGGGAACTATATATGCTCTGCCCACCATCAACCTTCACAGTTTCTCCAGTGATAAAAGAGGCAGCCGGAGACAGCAGGAAACACACCAAGGGAGATACCTTATAAAGATTTGAGACATTTACTTATGTGAATTACAGGTGTTCAATGCCTGCCATGCCATAGCACTTTTCAAAAATGCAAGCAAGGCTTCATGCATTCATCACAACAAAGGCAGTAGTGTATAGATTCTGCTCTACACATGTGCAAACGTATGCATTTGTATGTCAAAAGCATGGTGCCAATGCACAGTGATAAGCATGTAGGGTGGGCACAGAGCCAGTTACCACAACAGTGCCACCAGCCTTGCATGCGTCCACTGAATGCACATTTCTGAAAAGGGTTCCTGTTAGCTCCCTATTTGAAGGTGATTCTTAGAGCAGAAGTCACTACTGATCAATTACAGAAGATTACTGACCAGTGGCCCACAGGAATATATTACTAAATACAAAATGTTCAAGTCAAAAAGAAAATGCTTGGTATTTTACTGTCCATAAATATTATATCATTTCAATGCTTTGCTGTCTTGGATATGTCAGCAGAACAATCCATTCTAAAAGTACAGTACTCAAAAATCACCTTCAAAACTGGCAAGGTTCTATGATAAACTGCACATTCCACAGTTCTGCAAGTTCAACCAGCAGGCTTGCAATGTGGTGTTTGCTCCTACTATGGAGTGGATGGTACATACAACATAATTATAGAATAATAAGGATACCTATTTTAGGTTTATATAATGCCAGGCACATAGCTTGCCCTTTAAAGAGTACTCCAATAAACATTTTTTGTATGAACATATTAGTGGTATGCATCTGCAAATATTTTACTCTTTGAAATTTAGGGTGTTATTTCCAGTGTCATGAAATTCCTCTTTCCAATGCAATAGCACCATTTCCCCTTAAGGCATTAGTTATTCTATGAGAGGCCTGAAGGACTGTATTTGGCCCTTGCTGACCTATCCCTGTTCACACACATGTTGATCAGGAGTACCACCGAAAACCATCTCCCACAGCAAGGCTGGTATTTGCACTACTTTGTGCAAATGTTGTGTAAGGGGGGGGAATCTCTCTCTCTCTCTCTCTCTCTCTCTCTCTCTCTCTCTCACACACACACACACACACACATATTATATATATTAATAAAATTACATATATTCCACCCATCCTGCCAGGCCACCCCAGCCACTCTGGGAACATTAAAAACTTCCCTAAACAGGGCTGCCTTCAGATGTCTTCTTAAAGGTAGTTGTTTATGTCCTTGACATCTGGTGGGAAGGTGTTCCACAGGGCGGGCGCCACTACCAATCAGACCCTCAGTGCCAAAAGGTAACTTTTAGGTTGAAATACTGTAATACCTCTTCAGGAAGTCCTAATCTCTTGGCAGGAATTTTTCGGACATAGTTTTTAAACAGTTCTTCACCACCTTTGTAATGTGCAACAGCAGTTTCTGAAAATATCACTCCCTATGAAGAAAAGGACAGACTCACAGTCAGACTCCATTAATAATGCTTAACACAGTAACATTCAACCCTCTACACTGAAAAGCAGGTGCTCATTAAGACCTACACGGTTGGGGAGTGGGATAAAAATAAATTCCAGCTCTTATTCAAAATCTTGGCTCTTTAACTTGCTTAGAATTCCCTCAATAAATAGGGCTGTGCATATGCCACAATTCCCAACGCAACATTCTGTTCTTGTGTGGTGCAGGATTCACTCTGAGAAAAAAACACTTTAATGGCAACTGAGACTGACGGCCCAATATTCCTCATCCACTGTATAATGTATTTAAATTGTTTTATTGGTATTATTGTTTGCATGGCTGTTTTAAAACTTTTTTTAACCATTTGTATTTTCTTGATTATGTGTACTTTCCAATGGTCTCCAGCAGAAGGAAGGATAGGGTAGAATGATGATAAATATTAAAAAAAAAAAAACCAAGCACACGCACCAAAAGCATAGTTTCTATTCCTTTCAACTAAATTGTTCTCTCTCCCTTTGGCTTAACGGCACTTATTATTTGAATCTTTTATAAACCACTAAATCTCTGTGAAGAGTTGTATCATGATATTTAGGCATGTACCAAAGTCATTTTTGCTTAAGACAGCTTTCCCCGAAGTGTGACCCAGTCATTCAAGGAAGATACATTGTATATTTATAGAAATTGTTTTGGGAGCTTGCATTTTATCACATTTCTATACTGCTGTAGTTTGCTTTGGCAGCTTCAGTCTGTGAAGCAGCCTATAAATTTGTAGAAGAAAGAAAGAAAGAAAGAAAGAAAGAAAGAAAGAAAGAAAGAAAGAAAGTCTCATCCTCTGTTTCCATATCCTAAGACCCATCCCAAACCCTGGATGCTGTTAGTAGGTTTAACTACAAAAACCCTTAGTAGACTCAAATAATTATGACCAAATGCGCATGTGATGGTAGGGAACTATCTTATTCTATCTCAGCTAAACCAAACTAAATGATCATTTTACAAATTTGTACTTATTTGACTCTTCCCTTACGGGCACCAAAGCTGGTCTGGTCACATGTTTCTGTCACCTACCGGGGAAACAGAGTTAATTCTCACTCCACTGCGGGCCCACTCGATGGCTAGGCTTTTGGTCAGGTTATCGACTGCGGCTCTTGCTGCACCACTATGTCTGTGAGGGAAGGAAATTTTAAAAGGGCAATATTATCTTCCATCAATAAATAGACATGGGGTATGTGGCAGCTCCATCAAGACTGGATGCTTTGAAGTAACTATAGTGATACCTAGCAAGTCTAACTAGGTTCACACTCTAACAAGTAGTCATCCAATCAAACAAATCCAAAACAAATCTCAGCAGAACAGGGCAGTCAAGTTAGCAATATTTGACATTGTAGAAGCTTAATTGCAAACTCAGTGCTAACACAAACAATGAACAAAGGCTGGCTGAAGGCTTGCAGTAAAAAAAATTCAATATTTTGTGTTTGTCCAATTATTCCAGCCCAACGAAAAGCTCACAATAATGTTGACAGCATTCTGTATGACTCATCAAATTATAAACAACAAGTTAGAGGAGTATAGGCATTGACTGAGAAAAAAGCAAGGCTTACAGAAGACAGACTTCTGCGGTGCAAGGTTGTTAATAAAATTGTACTTTGCACCTCCAGACGTCTCAGTCTTCTGTAGGAACTTTGCAGAAACAACTTCCAGTACAAAAACAGAAGTCGGTATGGTACCTGTCCTTTCACTGTGTGTCCTCCTGAACTAAACTGCAAATGCATGAGAAGTTATGTCACTGGGGCTGTCTGAAGGCAGCCCTGTATAGGGAAGTGTTTGATGTTTTATTATGCTTTTATATTTGTTGGAAGCTACCCAGAGTGGCTGGGGCAACCCAGTCAGATGGCGGATTACAAACAGGCATGTGCAAAGATGCACAGCTATATAGGCAGACCTCAGTTAGACTCATCACACTGTCCCAGCAGAGGGACTCTGCTTTCTAGTTGGCCTAAGAAAAATGCAGCCTCCTCTTGTCTGTGATTGCTTCCTGCATTCCACTTTTTCTTCAAGAGCATTCTCAGGAAAGCCTTGCAGGTGACAATAAGTGAGGATCATAAACACCGGCAATTTAGTCCCAAATTCCTCAAAGACTTCTGTTAAAATGGAATCTCAAGGAATGTGCATGTTAAATATTGGGAATCAGCTGTTCTATCTCATTTTACCATTCAAATGCACACGACTACTCAGAAGGACAGCAGTTTAAGTGAAAGCAAGTGGACTGTGTATCGTAATGAAAAAGAAAAGTTGTATACTGATAGCAGACTTACGACATGCCAGGAAACCCTTTCCACATATCAGCCACGATGTTGACAATAGCACCTCCGTGATCCTGCATCCAAGCATTGTACACTGGGTGGACACAGAAGAATGGTTGTGAACGCTTTTACATTGCCAGATAAATGGTGTGCAAAGATTACAGTAAACACATGAGTGGAATGAAATCTGTCTCAAGCCATATTTCCATAGCCTTAGAAAACTTGACAAAACCAGTTGCTATCAACAGGGCCGTATGTTGCTCAGAGGTGGAAGCAGCAATGACATTAAATCCAAATATTCACCTGAGAACCACAACTGAATGCACATCTTATAACTCTATTGATATTTATCTGTACTGTATAACACAAAACCACAGCTCAGTGGGACAGCGCATCTGTTGCATGAAGGTTTCAGGTTCAAACCCTGGCATTTCCAGAAAGGGCCAGGAAAGTCTACTTTGTGAAATCCTGGAAAGTCACTGCTAGTCATTGTGCAGGCAAGACTAGCTGCGCCAGGTCTGACTCAGTGTGAGGCAGCTACCAATTCGTCTACTACTGCCTAAGAAAATGGCTCCAACTAGTTAGGCCTGATGACCCAGGCACGATGTTTCTAAGCAAGTATGGAGAACTAGAACTGACAGTGCTTTTGGACAATCCAGTGTTTGTTCCAGCCCCCACCTCCTTTCCTTCTACAAAAAACTGCTCTGGAGCCTTAAAGGAAGATACTGCCATCTCACCTGTCACCCACTATTTCTTAGTGCCAAAAACAGCATCAGTGTTTAAATGTAAATCTATCATCTAGTCAGTAGGTATCTGCAGACATGGAAAAAAAATAGTCAAGGAATCCCCTTGCTTCTTCCACCTCTAGTTGTCAGGGGGAGAAACTACTTGTCAGGTCTCATGGTTTGACCTGGGGATGTCAGATTTCAGCCTTCTTCCCAGGCTTTGAAGGGGGAAATGAGTTGAGATTCCTGCATTGCAGGGGGTTGGACTAGATGACTCTTAGGTCCCTTCCAACTCTAAGATTCTACGAAAACAGAATTTCAGATTGAGGACCAAAAATCAAGGCAGCAGGCTATTGTATCATTGGCTCAAGAGGCTTCATCCTGCTACCACTGCCCCATGTCTGTCAACCTCCAACCTAAGGCAGCATCCAGACTCTCTTAGCCCCCAACCTCTCCTCCTGGCATCTCAGGGTCTGAGCTTCAACAGACCTGGCAACCCAACTTTCAACCAAACCTAGTTAGCAGTGATAACTTAGCCTGGAGTCCTTTAATAACCTGCTGAGCCCAGGAAGAACCTTAAAGTTCTCTGAATGTCTGATTATAATGCTTCTGGGGACAGCAGAGCAAGAACATGCCATGGCAATAATAAAGAGACTGAACTGCTATACGGGGAAAGAAGAGGGGCGATTCTTCTGATGGCTTAGTTACTTATTTCCTGTGTACACCAAGTGCTCACCTGCTTTACAGCAGTAGAAGGTCCCAGTCAAGTTAGTTTCAATCACAGCATTCCAGCCTTTTGAACTAATTGCTTCTGCTGGGCTAGGAAACTGGCCTCCCCCATTGTTGACCAGGAAATCTATCCTCCCATGAAGGTCCAATGTTGATTTCACCAGCGCCTCTACCTACCAATAGTAAAAAAAGTTGAGTGATAAGTCTGCACACAATAGCCTTTTAGCGTTAGTCATTTCTACATTAATTACTCAAGCTTGCCCTAAGTAAAAACAATTGGTTGTTTTGTAGTGGTTTCTTTTTGTATTTTGTATATGTTGTATATTTCTCTTACAAAAAGAAGGTTAGGGGCTGGTAAAACAGTGTGAACACTAAAGAAATCACAACATTGCAGCCGGAGGTCTAATGTCCACTGGAACCTCCTAAAAATAGACTTTTAGATCTAGATTATAGAATATCTCAGAGAACTTCCACTGGTGTGATCCTACAAAATTTAACATATAGTAACAGCTGACTGACATGAGCATCTTGTCAAACCCAACATGAAATGACATTCCTAACAATGCCATGCATAATACTGCAAAGAATGAATAAAAAGAGCTTTTCTGCAATAAAGGATATTAGAATAGTTATTTTATATCTAATCCTGGAAGCAGTAAACATGCATCCTCAAATGTACCTAAACCTTAGTTAGGTAGAGACTTTATGGTGCAGCGGCAGCACTGATAGAATGAACAAGCAGCCTTTAATATTCTATTTAAGTCTTGTATGAAACAGTCTTTTGCCAGCAGGCAGGTCTTGCTAGTTCCCAAGGTCATCAAGGGAGGACAACCAATCTGTTGTATTTTATGAATGAAAACAACAGCATGCAAATTAATGCATTCCCAAAGAATGGAAGCAAGGCCCACTTGGCACAGATAGAAGAGCAGAGTTCAGAGAGAAGCTGGGTGAGCATTTCTGAGATTTTAGACCACCCTTGCTCAACTTAGTGCCCTGTAGATGTTTTAGACTACACCTCCCATCAGAAGATGAAACTAAAGCCCAGAAGATGAAACTAAAGCCCAGCGGTAAGTAAGAAAGCATGCAGGTGGGAGCTGACTGATGGCACTCTGAGGTGGTAGGGCAGTGCCCCATTTGCTCTAATGGACCAACTTCCATGTTGCTCTTCCCTTTTCAACTCCATTGAAAAGTTCTTTTTAGGGCAAACTTGGAAAAGCGATTTCATTCTCCTCTTAATTCAATAGCACCAGTTTTCTTCCCACCTCTCCACCTGTGTCCCGAGTTTCAAATTCGCCTCTGACCTTCAGAGCATTTGGCAAAAGCTCTTAAAAATTGAGGATTAAAAATAAGGCTGCTTTCTTGCCTTAATGCAAACATATCTGTGCTTTAAAGAATAATGCATTGCCACACAGAAGTTATTCTTCCCATCCAATCAGTTTGTGCGTCCCCTTTCTGCTATCTGTGCCCATGGTCTTCACAAGGATCCAAGGGTCTTGGATCCCTGCCAAGCAAAAGATGGAAAAAATGCTAATCCAGCAGCATCTTCAGCTACCCAAAACAAGTAATGGCAACATTCTGCTGAAGTGGCAGAGTCACAGTCTATACAACCCCGTCAAAGAAAGGCGAAATGCCATTCTTGAATATTTAGCAAGGCATGTATAGCAGGTACAATTCTTTCAGCATAGATTTTGTGGAGAATCAGACCAGGAGTCTTGCAAAAATGCAAGAAAAAATCCTTACATTTTTGTAAGAAGAAGTTTTATAAATATGTAATATTTGTTTATAATGATGCCTAATACTAGGCAATTTGCAGAACAAACCCTTGTCCAACTAGATCCCAGCTAAGGGCTGCTTCAGGTGTTACATCATAGGTATAAATTCATACCTGTGCACTCCTTTTAAAAAAAGGCATGCAATCTGGGAATCTGAATACAAAGATCAACAGCTGAATTAGCTCAAGTTGACAAGAAATTGTGTGCGACTCTTCTAGAAAAACAAGAGCCATATATTACTAAAATGTTTCATTTTGGTATATCATTTGAGGAAATGATAATCATGGAAACATACCCTCCAGAATATATCACAGGATGGTGACCCCAAAACTGTCTTTTTCTATAATCATCTCTGTACTGTGGAATTCCCTACCATCTGCCATATGTGAAGCATTATCCGTCAGATGTTTCAGATTACTTGTAAATGCATATGTTTTGTCTGTGATTTCCCTAGTGAATAAGACTGGATCCTGATATTACATAATTCCTTTTTTAAATCATACTGTTTTACCGATTTTGTTGTATGTCTGTTTTATGATACCGTTTCAAATTTTTTTAATTTTTTTTAAAATAAATTTTTATTCAGATTTTCACAAATTCATACACAACACAAATAAAAAGAAAACAAAGTAAAAAGACAATATAGAAAAAGGATACAAACAATTTTTTTAGGTTGTAGTTTTGTACACAGCTTTGAGATCTTTAGACAATGAGATGAGGAAGAACCTTATGTACTGGTAAATTTAAAAATGGCATGTTTTTACTTATATTAAAAGAGGCTATAAGGGGGCAGCAGGGACGGGGTCAGAGTGTGTTCAGGAGTTTGTTTTAAGAAGGGAGATAAATAGGCTGCATATTAGCATATAACACATTCTAGGTATATGGCAAAGCCAGAGAAAAATCAGTATAGGTGAGTAACAGAACAAATATCAGAGCCCTATTAAGTAAAACAGCAATTAACTCCAGCTGGAAAATGAGGAATCAAGAAATACAAAAGGGAAAGTCCATAAAGTAGCACATGAAAAAAGTAGATCACTCAACAGAATATTTATGGAGACAACCCTCAAGCACTAGACAAGAATGCAGCAACTCATACACAGGATTTGATATTTAATTATGATTAGCTACAGCTGAATGCATTTCCCAGCACCAGTCTGGATAGTCAACCAATTACAAAACCCTGATTTAACAGTGCATTTAGAAGAAAATCCAGCCTCTTCAGAGAGCATGCTACAAGAAACCTTTAAATCCACACACATACACACTCCCAGGCAGCAGAGTCCAATCACATTATACTGCAAAGCCACTCATAGCCACCGAATGAGAAGTACAGATAAAAGGCTGGGCTGTTTACAGAGTATTAAGGAATTATGCAAGCACTGCATGCTCACTATGGAGAGCCATATTAATGGTTAAGACCCTTCAGTAAATGTTTGACTATGAAACCATGAGCAGTGTAATCCTTCACATGACTACTCAGAAGGAAGCCTCACCGAGCTCAATGGGAGTTACTCCTGTGTAAGTTTGTTTAGGCTTGCAGCCTAAATTGCTTTGTTTAAGAAGAAAAATCGCCCAGAGAGTATCACTCAACCTTCCCCCATTAGCAAAAAAAGGGAGTATTTCAGAGAGCATCATGGGCTGCAGTACTGCACACTTTGACACCTTTATTCCATTGGGTGGCACGGGTGGCACTGTGGTCTAAACCACAGAGCCTAGGGCTTGCCGATCAGGAGGTCGGTGGTTTGAATCCCCGCGATGGGGTGAATTCCCGTTGCTCAGTCCCAGCTCCTGCCACCCTAGCAGTTCGAAAGAATGTCAAAATGCAAGTAGATAAATAGATACCACTCCGGCGGGAAGGTAAACGGTGTTTCCGTGCGCTGCTCCGGTTCGCCAGAAGCAGCTTGGTCATGCTGCCCACATGACCCGGAAGCTGTCTGCGGACAAACACTGGCTCCCTCGGCTTATAGAGCGAGACGAGTCGTCTGTGACTGGACCTAATGGTCAGGGGTACCTTTCAGAAGTCAAACTTATGCATGGAAGAGATCTCCCTTCCACTCCAAGAGGAAGCTATTGTTTCAGGGTTTTTGGAGACTTGTAACAATGTATACAACCAGACTTTGTACACTGTTGAAGCAGCACCCTCTTCAAAAGGAATTGTTATTAAACTGAAGCAATTTAAACTGGATGAATGTAATAATTCATATGCAGAATTTGATATTTAATTATGATTAGCTATAAGATCACTAAACTAGTGAAAGCATGGTGTTTTCTTTCCATACTTCACAAGTAATTTTATAATAATACATGTAATAACACCAAGCTTTCACTAGTTTAGTGATCTTATAGCTAATCATAATTATAGCTAATCATTAGTATTTATACCCCACCCATCTGGCTAGGCTTCCCCAGCCACCAAAAACTATCAACCTCATACCTAATAGATGTGATACCTAAGTGAAACCACTTCTAATACCAGATGTTGGAGACAAACAGGAAAGGGCTGCTACCTTTGTAGCTTGTTTGCAAGCTTCCCAAAAGTATTTAGCTGGCCACTATTGGAAACAGAATACTAGGCATTTGGT
Source organism: Podarcis gaigeae (assembly GCF_964106915.1). Taxonomy (NCBI): domain Eukaryota; kingdom Metazoa; phylum Chordata; class Lepidosauria; order Squamata; family Lacertidae; genus Podarcis; species Podarcis gaigeae. The sequence continues at coordinate 88,207,910 of NC_139678.1, read as the reverse complement.
ATCTGATCCAAGAGTTTTCTTATGAAATCTATGGCTTCCTCACTACTAGTAGGTAACATTATCTACAGATTTTGGTCCAAAGGCCTTTAGTTGCAACAACTCCTTGAAGGCTGTTCAATTAAATAATCACAGGGAGCTCTTCTCATCACTGCCATCTTATCACAACCCAGATACAATCTTCTGGTGCTGAGGGTGGGGTGAGCTGGAGAGAAAAGAGAACTGAGGTCATCTTTCCACATGACAGCATTCAATAGCTTTATGTTCTTTATGTCAGGAGAGACAATCAAGCCTGGTAGAACTGGTGGCTACAGGATGCTGAACAGCCAAGAGACAAAGAGGGCACAATGCAGCATCACTGTATTCTTAACAAAGGAAACTGGCAGACTGCACAGCATTCAGGAGCCCTGTGCCAATAAGCAGAATTATTTATGAAAAAGAAAGCAAGGAGGCCCCTGAGGATAAAGATGAAGACTCTGAAACTCACATTCAATAAGTTATTCCCTAGATGTTTTACGTGAATCTCCTTTTGCTGATCAGGGAAACAGCCACTCCAGAAGCCCAGTTATGAAATAAATGGAAAGAGAAAGCAGTGGTTTAGGCAGAATGAACTAAAATAGAACCAAGGAAGGGCTATTTTTTGTAGCAGGAACACTATTTGGAGATGAAGGCAGAAGACTGACAATAGATGGTTCTATTAGTATTATTATTACTACTACTACTATTGAAAAAGCAGAATTTGAAAGTGATATGACAGCTCTAACACCATTGATTAATCATAGAGCATAGCTGGCTTCCTTATACAAAGTTGCTGTTGTTGTTTATTGAATTTATATACCGCCCTATACCTGGAGGTATCAGGGCCGTTCACAGAGCAAAATCAAAATATAAAACCACAAAATATATAATCAAAATAAAAACTCAATGCCTACAGCTGACTGGCCATGAATCTGCAGGACTGCAAGTCTTTCCCAGCCTAACCTGGAGATGTTGGAGATTGAACATGGGATCTTTTGCATGCAAAGCACACATGCTTTCCCAAGGAGCTACAGCCCTTTCCCTGAAACAGGGGTGAAAACCCAGGTCAAAGATGCAGTTTAGCACATGCACTCCACACATTTGTATACACACACACAGGCTGGGAGCCTCAATGGCATCCCTCTGGTGTGTTCACCTGCGGCAAAAAACCTGGCTAGCCCCCCAGTAGCTGTGACACTGCTTATAATATCTAGTAATTTTTGAAGCACTACCAAATTTGGGTCTCCGGCTGTTTTTGGACTACAATTCCCATAATCCCTGGCCACTGGTCCTGCTAGCTAAGGATGATGAGAGTTGTAGTCCAAAAACTGCTGGAGACCCAAGTTTGGGAAACCCGCAATACCATGACAAAAGAAACAAGCATCTGCAACCCTACTGCCTTCAACTCTCAAAAAAAAACCCAGAGAAAATGTCTTCCTCCAGCTCCAAAAGACAGGTTACAAACAAGAAGGGCTTTGAAGGATTACCAGGAGAAATAGTGACCACCACCCATGGATTAGGAAACCAAGAAGCATATGCAAAAAGAAAGGAAATTATGACAAAAGCCGAATCTTAAAAGTTTGTTCATGAATGTGAGACAAATAATTCCAGATACACTTGAGGTTTCGAACAGAGCCAGATAGTGCATTGCAGTCTGAATAATAAAATGGTTCATAGTGACAAAGGATAGTAGATGCACAAAAAAACGCTTTAGAGTTAGTGAAAAGGAACATTAACTTTCCCCTTCCCACTGCTCTTTTACAAAGCCCTTCCCCAATTATTTTTTAAAAGTAGAACCAGCAACACACCTTAACAACATAAACAACTGGGTGTTACCACTTTCATAATCAGACTGGGTGACTCTTCTAAGCTACACAAAATAAAAAACTACAATGATTTAGGGAAAGCAACAATTTATCTTAGTCAAAGCAACAGCCAGGTTACATGTTTTCCTTATAAAACAAAGTCACCAAAAATAAGTGGCCTTTCCCCCTTTTCTTTGGAATACTCCAGATGCACTGCTTAAGTCCAAGTGGCTGGCGTCTAGATCCAATCTCCAGATGCAAGCACCGACATGTGTACATTTCTCAATGCCTGCAAAATCTACATTCTTCAGAAGTCATTTCAACATTGGCAAAGGAGGCTGTTATTAGTGACGTACAACATTAAAGACAATTATGCAGCAAGATGTAAATCTTTTCCAATCACAGAGTATTACTCTTACAACAACCTCTTTGAAAAATACTGTGAACTACCAGCTGCTCTTGGATTCATTTGAATTAAGAGCGGCACAGAAATATAATAAATCTAATTTTGTGTGTTTGTGTGTGTGTAATACACTCAAGCCAAGTATTCTCCGGTGAACCAGTACACTAGTTGTCCACTCTACAGCACAAAAGTATTTTGTTTTTACCTCCTCTTCTTTGCGAATGTTGCACTGTACAGGGGTAACCTGGGCAAAAACTGTGGATGGAATTTTGGCAGCTAGCTCGTTCGCTGCAGCTTTTAATCTGTCGAATTTGCGGGAGGCAATGACTACATTACAACCTGTCAAAAAAGGGGGGGGAAATACATTTTAGACATTAATAGTCTTGCATTCATAGGCATAGCCAGGGGGGGCAGCTGCCCCCAAATCAAGTAAATAAATAAAATACTTAATAAACTGACCAATTGTGTCACAGATAACATGGTTCTGCCCCCCCCCCCATCCTGGCTATGCCCATGGTTGCTTTTTAGTAGAGGCAACAAGGTTTCTTGCTTAACAAATGGCACTGTCCATGGACTGTGATAACCATCTTCAATCATGGCTTTCTGGATTGTCAAGCATTTCTGGCAGTTCTGGAAGTCTGCAAAGTCAGATACCTGAAATGCTTCTATAAATTGTTATTTAAGCTTGCAAATTGTACCCCCCCCCCACTACTGAACTGGAAAGCCATCTCACAGAAACTTCCCGAGACAATGGTAGAATTTGAATTATAAGACATGAAATTAGTGTAGTGCCAACGACAACAGAAACAAGACCTCTTTGGATTACAAAGAACACGCCCACCATCACTTCTTGACCTAGAAGTGCAGATATATGCACATGTGGTGGGAATGCACAGCCATTAAGGAATTTTGAAATACAGTGGTGCCTCGCAAGACGAAATTAATTCGTTCCGCAAGTTATTTCGTCTTGCGAGTTTTTCATCTTGCGAAGCACGGTTTCCCATAGGAATGCATTAAAAATCAATTAATGCGTTCCTATGGAAACCGCCTTCAGACCAGGTCCGGGACAGTCTGTCCCCCTACCTCTTCTGAAGGCTGAGGGGGGACGACAAGGGCTTTTCTTCCCACCCCCAGCATTTTAAAAAACCCCGGGACAGCATTTTAAAATGCTGGCGGGCAGCAGCGAAGGCTTCGCTGCCGCCCGCCAGCATTTAAAAATCGCCCCGGGACAGCGGAGGACTTCTCCGCTGTCCCGGGGCGATTTAAAAGCCCCCGGGAAGGCAGGCAGGGGGACAAAGACTTTTGCCCCCCGCCAGCCTTCAGAAGAGGTCCTGGACCTCTTCTGAAGGCTGGCGGGGGGCGAAAGTCTTTGCTCCCCTCCGCCTGCCTTCAAAAGCCGTCCGCTCTTAAAAGCCCCCGGGAAGGCAGGCAGGGGGGACAAAGACCTTTGTCCAGGACCTCTTCTGAAGGCGGGCGGGGGGCAAAGGTCTTTGCTCCCCCGTGCCTGCCTTCCCGGGAGAGCGGAAAGTCTTTGCTCCCCCCCTTCAAAAGCAGTCCGGGACAGAGGAGAAACACGCTGCGTTTCTCCGCTCTCCCGGGAAGGCAGGCAGGGGGGAGAAAAGACTTTCACCCCCCGCCCGCCTTCAGAAGAGGTCCTGGACCTCTTCTGAAGGCCGGCGGGGGAGCAAAAGTCTTTGCTCCCCCCGCCTGCCTTCAAAAGCCGTCCAGGATAGCGGGAAGCGCTTCCCTGCTATCCCGGACTGCTTTTAAAATGCTGGCGGTGGGGAGCAAAGCCTTTTGGCCCCCGCCGGCCTTCCTGGACCTCTTCTGAAGGCCGGAGGGGGGGGAAGGCTTTGCTCCCCACCGCCAGCATTTAAAAGAGGTCCCCGGAGATTTCCCTATGGGCTTTCTTCTTGCGAAGCAAGCCCATAGGGAAATTCGTCATGCGAAGTGCCTAAAAAAATGGAAAACCCTTTCGTCTTGCGAGGCGAGGCATTCGTCTTGCGGGGCACCACTGTAACATTTATATAATGAATTTTAAAAAATTATTTAAGTTCTCATTTAAGAAAAAACCTGAAACCCTCCTCCTAGGTATAATGTCACCACAAATTTAAAAAGATATTAGACCACTTTTTATGTACACGACAGTAGCAGCCAGGATCTTAATTGCAAGAAACTGGAAAAGTGATAAAACACCTACGATAAATGAGTGGCAGGTCCAAATGATAGAATATCTGCAGTTGGCCATGATGACAGGGAGAGTCAGAGGTTATCCAAAACAGAAAGTACATTCTAGTCATTCCAAAAGCATGCTATTACATTCTGAATTATACCAGAATGGACAAATGATGGACATTTTATGGACATTTCATTCGATGAACAAATGAAGAGGTCTATCATTTGTGGCTTGGCTTCAGATTTTGCTTCTACACACACCATGTGTTAATCGAAATATGGTGTATTTTAGTAAAACAACATTCAATGGCAAAAAGTTGCCCACCCTTAGTTTATGACTTCATTCATCTTTCAAGCCATAAATGAGGTACAGAATCTTCAGCAGCAGATGTTTGGTATTTTAGTGCCTGCCCTACTTAACACACAAGTGACATGGCCTGATTCCCTGGTGTGACCCATGTAAAGCACACAGATATAGCCAGCTTTTTTTCAAACTGCCAATCACTTTCCCTACAGCTCAGTTATCCATCAGTTAGAAGTGGAGCTTAGAGAATCAGAGTTAATTATCTGCCTTCCTGGATTTGACATTACAGTATACCGGTATATCACTGATTAACAAGAGACATTAATCCTCTAGGATGGGGGCCAAAGGGAATGATGAGCCAGTGTGGTGCAGTAGTTAGAGCGCTGGAATAGGACCAGGGAGACCAGGGTTCAAATTCCCACGCAGCCATGAAGGTCGCTGGGTGACCTTGGGCCAGGCACTGTCTCTCAGCCTAACCTACCTCACAGGGTTGTTGTAAGGCTAAAATGCAGAGGGAGAAAAGTTTGTACACCACCTTGAGCTCCTTGAGTACAAGATGGGATATAAATATAATTATAAATATATATAAAACAACTAGCTTATCAAGACACAGTAGGAGTTACTCTCCCTCTGAAGAAGCATGTACTGTACACAGCTTGGATACTGTGAATATTTCTGGATCCTTTGCTGTCACTTGAGGCTCAGGTGGTCTCTGTCCCACGGAGTGCCTTCCATCAGCTTTAGCTGGTAGCCCAGTGGGGGCCCTATCTGGACTAGGGTAGCCTAACTGCTCTAGGAACCTCTAGGTTAGATTACTGTGATGTGTTATATGCAGGACTGCCTCTGAATATGGTTTGAAAACTTCAGGTGCTGCCAGTGGCGTAGCGTGGGTTGTCAGCACCCGGGGCAAGGCAAGTAATTTGCGCCCCCTAACCCTAACCCCCAGATGTTGCGCCCGGTGCAGCCGGCCCCCCCCTGCACCCCCCACGCTACGCCACTTGGTGCTGCAAAATTTGGCAGCCTGCAACCCCCTAGCTACGCCCCTGGGAGGCTACACCTGTTGAATTCCTGCCAGTCCTGTTGAAAACAAGAAGACACGGGGCAGCCCAAGTCTACCACCAACCCGCTATTTCCTCCCGAGGGGACGTGTGAATGCGTGCATGCGTGCGCGCAGCGAGGGCACCCCGCTTGGTTCACTCCCGATTTGGGGGGAGTCCCCGGGGGCTTCCCTCTAGTTCTTTCCCCTTCGGATTGCCCCTTGCCCACCGAGCTGCAGCAGGTCGGCGGTGATGGCCTTGCCGATGCCGGTGCCCCCGCCGGTCACGATGGCCACCCGGTTGCGGAACAGTCCGGACGCCAGAAAGCGACCCCCGTGGCCGCCACAAGACGCCGCTGCCGCCATCTTGGTCTCAAGAGATCCAAGGTCTCCAAAGCCACCAGCAGCCTTCGAGGGGGAGGGATTAGCACCACGTGACCCAGCGCCCCGCCCCCTTTCCCCTCCTCCTGAATTAAGCCACCAAAGCAAGCGCTGGCTGCAGGAGCATCAAGAGTATTCTTAGCATTAGAATTGTTTTATTATTTGTGCCGCTTTGTAGCCCCGACGGGGCGGGGCGTCCTCATCGCAGTGCAACCCAGTGGGCTGCCAAGAGGAGCGCGCTTTCTCCTATTGCATGCGTGCCAGAAAAGGGAGGAGGGTCGCAAGGGGCGGCGGCCTTCTTTCTCCCCCCCCCCCCACTTTTTACCTCGCAACACAAAAGGCCTGCCCCCTTCCCTGCTGCCTGCATTTAGCTTGAGGGAGGAACAGAGGGTGGGAAGGGGAGATTGCCCCTCTCCTCCGGTTCTTCCTCGACGCGCAGAGAGGGAATCGTGGCTTGCTTCTCTGCGCGCATGCAGTGAGAGGAAGGGTGGGTGGGAGAGATGGGATCCTGAGCCTCTCCCACCCAGCGCCGCAGCCTGAGGGTTGATGGCTTCACCCGTCGGGAAAAGAGGGAGCAGCAGCAGCAGCGCCCCAGCCGTCGCGCCTGCTGCAACCGAGCTATGCCGAGACCCGTTGACTGCGGCGATGAGCAGCTTCAAGCGGAGGGATCCCGACGGCGACCCAGCCGTTCGTCGCTGAAGCGGACCTGCCCGGCGCCCCCCGCGCCTCTCTCCATCTCCTGGGCAGACGGGCCACTGGGGCGAGGGGAGAGAAGGAGAGCTCCTCCTTGCCTGGCTGCGTTTACCTTGCCAGGGTAAAGGGTGGTGGGAGAAGAGGCGGTGGCACATCCTACCCCACCCACCCACCCAGTTGCCAGTGGGGAAGGCGAAGGACCAGAGGCTCCATGGCGCCCCTTCCATGCTATGATCCCAAGGTGGGGAGCCCGGCAGAGACAGTTTCCCACCCCTCTTGCAGGCCTCGTTGATCTCGCAGGAGCAGGTAAGCGCGAGGGTTTGATTGACTGGTCGGCCCTAAGCGATCGTGCATCCTCATCCCTTTCCACTTAAAGCGCAAGCCAGATGTCGCGCCTGCCCCCACCCTCCCAAGCACTTCGGTAAATGGGGCGGCTGTGGTGCGCACTGTCACGCGAGGAGTGCCGGCTCCCTGCAGGGAATGCTTGTCGAAAGATCTCATTCTGGTGAAATTCCTTTTCCACGATGCTCCTGACCGATGTTCTATTTTTAAAGAGAGCTCACTGCAGAGGGATCCTTGGATTATGTGGGGTTGTTGCAGAAAGCCCATCTGAGGGCATACCTGGCATATAGGAAGTGAGTTCCCTGAGAGCGGATTCCTCAATATATACTGGATAGGGGCAACTAAATAATTTGTTACATTATAAAAAAGAGGACAGAGAGCCACACGTACACACCCCTTGCAAGCAAGCTTGCTTGTGGCAGAATCTGGCATACACGTCAAAAGAGTTTGTGCATTTGAGTTATTATTAATGAAATCTGAGCTATGAATGCCCTCCCTCCTGCACCTGGCCTGTAAAGTTCCTTCCCAAGCCAATTGGTGTTAATTAAATGGGATTTACTTCGGTTAGATCACTTTGTAAGAGGAAATTGGCAGCAAATTATGGTGCCCTTCTGGACTTGAAGCTTTTAACTGTGATGCTTCTGACATCTTGCCCAAATCTGTTTTCCTACCAGCAGTTCTTCTGTAACTTGGATGATAGCTTTCAAAAGTCTGTTCCATGTGGATTTTTGTATAGAAGGATACTGAGTTCATTCCAGACTGGTGCTGTGAAAACTCCCAATTCCTGGCCTTATAATTATTTAAGTGCATGACTTTTGCACCTGACATTCGTTGGTGAATCTCAGATTTCTGGTAAAAATTAAGTAGATCCCACTAGCCTGAAGTTTGTGGTTTGAAATAACCCTTTGTTCTGAAACAGCATGTTTCTGGAAAACGCCTTTAAAAGCTATATAGAATATGGGCAGTGGTATTCAGTATGTTAACTACCAGCTATTGAGGATATAGATATGGCTAATGCATCAACTGGGAATGCGGGTGGCGCTGTGGGTTAAACCACAGAGCCTAGGACTTGCCGATCAGAAGGTTGGTGGTTCGAATCCCCGCGACGGGGTGAACGCCCGTTGCTCAGTCCCATCTCCTGCCCATCTAGCAGTTCGAAAGCACGTCAAAGTGTAAGAAGATAAATGGGTAGGAAGGTAAACGGCATTTCCGTGCGCTGCTCTGGTTCGCCAGAAGCGGCTTAGTCATGCTGGCCACATGACCCGGAAGCTGTACGCTGGCTCCCTCGGCCAATAAAGTGAGATGAGCGCCGCAACCCCAGAGTCAGCCACTACTGGACCTAATGGTCAGGGGTCCCTTTACCTTTACCTTAATGCATCAGCTAGTGGTACTTAGGCAGATTTGACGTAGAGATATTTTCAGTAGACAGAGCACCACTGTGAAAAGCAACAATAATATCCTTCTCAGTTACTGGATACAAACATAGAATCATAGAATTGCAGAGTTGGAAGAAGCTGACATTCACACCACTGCCCTAGGAATTCTTCTTGTTGTCAAACCATGAGCAACCTTTCAGTTCCTTCACCAAGGTACAGCGGTGGGGCAAGCTGATCAGGCACCTTGGGCAGCGCCCAGGGGCGGGGCCAGCCGCCTGTGGGGGCGGGGCCAGCCAGGGCAGAACGCTCCTCGGGGCCTCCAAGGAGTCTGCCTGCCTCCTCCCACCCAGCCACCCTACAGCTGAGGGGGAGGCAGTGGGCAGACCGTTTGGGCAGCACAGAGCCTGTGCACGCCGAAACCACTGCATCTCTTCCAGGAGAGATGTGTGGCATGGGCGTGCTGCAGGACCTGCAGTGAGTGCCACCCAGCATTTTGTCACCCCCCTCAGTGGTGAGACCTGGGGCAGACCACCCCTATCACAGCCCCTTCCTCCACCACTGCCAAGGTATGTTTTTGAGCCAGTCCTGGAAGATAAGGGAGATCTGAAAGCAGAGCCCATGATCCTTTGAGCCCAGTGCTGCTCCAGGTGTAAAACCAGAGTAGGGCAATGGACATAAGCAGTGCTCTTTTGACAAAATAAAATAAAATGAAGTGCCAGTACTCGTATATTGATAAAAGTGTCATGGGTATCAGCACAAAATAGCTGCCCTGGGTAGCAAAATAAAACAAGGGCCAATACTCCATCCCAGTGAGATTTGTCACCGAAAAAGCCTTGGAAAAAAGCTTAGACGCAGTACCATATGTGGGCACAAGTTTCTTCTATTAAAAAAATGGTTTTGGGGTGTGGGTGGGTGTTTTGTCTGCATACTTATTAAGATTTAATTGATTTAAAGTTATTAGAACTCATATAATTAATTGACTAAGTCTACAGTTCTATGCACACTTCCTTGAGAGTCAGCCCCATATAAGCATCTTGTACTGTAAGCCCCTCAGAAATATTTCTCCGCACCTCCAATTTGTGGACTCTGTGTCAGGTGTGGGTCCCCAAAGTGTGCTCTGTGAGCTCCATTTAAGTGATTTGCGGTGGCAGCCCTGAGGAGCAACATAGCTACATGTGTGTGAAGAACGGTGGGTGCGCATGTGAAAAAGGGTGGGTGCAGCAGGTGCTCCATCATTCTTGGAACCTGGCTGTCTGCCTAGAAGGTTGGCGAGACTGACCAGAAATGATGAGGTGTGGAGATTTTTCCTTCCTCTGAGGAATAAAGCAAGGCTGACAAGGCACTTGAAAGGAGTGAAGAGTTGATACGTGGGCAGCAGCAGGATGAATGATGAATCCTCAAGATGACAAATCAGAGAACTTTGTTCAATACTTACAGACACATCCATAGCATTAAAATGCTCCTGCTGATTTTTAATGGTATGGATGTTTTTGTTTACAGTGGTACCTCGGGTTAAGAACTTAATTCGTTCTGGAGGTCCGTTCTTAACCTGAAACTGTTCTTAACCTGAAGCATCACTTCAGGGGCCTCCCGCTGCCACCGCACGATTTCTGTTCTGTTCCTGAAGCAATGTTCTTAACCCGAGGTACTATTTCTGGGTTAGCGGAGTCTGTAACCTGAAGTGTCTGTAACCTGAGGTACCACTGTACTTTATTTCTTTCAATATTCAGAATACAGTATTTAGATCAGTGGTTCCAAAAAATGCAGCAATTTTCAAGTGGTTGGGGGTGGGGAATACTGATAATTGCTGACGGAGAAAGTGGTACCTCTAGTTGAGGACACGATCCGTTCTGGGGTGCCGTTCACACCCCAAAAAGTCCACAACTAGAGCGGCACTTCTGCACAAACATGGAGCGAGATAGAGCGCTTCTGCGCATATGTGCGGGGCGAATCCTGGAAGTATACACTTTTGGGTTTGCCGTGTTTACAAACTGAAAAGACGCAACATGAACCCAATGCAACACAAGGTATGACTGTACCTATATTTGTGTAATGGGATGGGCCACAACCAAACTGCATAAGACTGAACTGCAAATAATAATAATAATAATAATAAATTTTATTTATATCCCGCCCTCCCCAGCCGAAGCCGGGCTCAGGGCGGCTAACAACAATCAACAATCAAACAATCAGATTCTAAAAAACACATTCTAAAAATATTTCATTATAAAAATCAATTAAAATCAAATTAATGGCAACTAATTAAGCAAGATTCTAAGCAGGTTGCCAGAGGAGGGAGTCAGGCTGCGCCCTGGCCAAAGGCCTGGTGGAACAACTCTGTCTTGCAGGCCCTGCAGAAGGATGTCAGGTCCCGCAGGGCCCTAGTCTCTTGTGACAGAGCGTTCCACCAGATTGGAGCCACAGCTGAAAAGGCCCTGGCTCTAGTTGAGGCCAGCCTAACCTCTCTGAGGCCTGGGACCTTGAGGATGTTATTATTTGCAGACCGTAGGTTTCTCTGTGGGGCATACCAGGAGAGGCGGTCCCGTAGGTACGAGGGTCCTAGGCCGTATAAGTCTGCAACCTTTATAAGTTCCTACAAATTCAGGCCTTCTTAAAAGAGAATATGAACGCAACAAACTGTTATCCATCAATGATTTATTACTTGTATTTATTTATTGCCTTTATATACCACCTTTATCTTCTAAGGATCTCAAGGTTGTGTACATGGTTCTTTTCTCCATTTCATCTTCAGAACAACCCTGTGAGGTAGATTAGGTTAAGAGACGGTGACTAGCCCAAGGTCACCCAGTGAGCTTCATTGCTGAGTGGAGATTCGAACCCTGCTCTCCCAGGTCCTAGTCCAACACTCTAACCATTACACCACACTGGCATATATTCTTCTTGATATATATTTATATATTTAAATTAATATTTATATATTCTTCTTGATTTATATTCCTCATGATTTCGCCCAGCAACAGACAATTTGTAACTCAACACAACTCTCAAGTGGTGTTTCAGCTTCACAACAACCCTCTGGGATAGATGAGACTTTAAGACACAGTGATTTGGCCCAGCTCAAGTTCTGACTCTTAAGAGACTGGCTCTATTATTTGGAAGTTGAGAGTCATCACTGATTTTGAGTCCTTTGCCTGAATTTAGTAAACACCTTCCTGTGGTGATCCATAAATTTGTTTTGAGTCTTCCTCAAGACCTTCCTTGGCATTTGAGCCATTATTGGTAGCCTGCTAGTTTGGGGAGATATAAATATAATGAGACTAATATCACTGGGATAGAATTTCACCATTGTATTATGCTGGTGTGGAAAGAATTACACTGGCAAGCAATTAGCCACTAGGCTAAGATGAAGGTGCTGGTACTTGTGTGGAAAGCCCTAATCTGCTTGAGACCAGGATACCTAAATACTGTATATTCACTGCATTCACTAAGAGTACCCTGAAGATATTGTCTTGTCAGGGACATCCATTCAACACAAATTGAGCTTTAACGTGATGGCACCTACCCTACTACTCACTCCCAATCCACACCAGACATCTTTTTTTCAGAGATTATTAAAGAGTTTTCCTCTTTCAACAAGCTTTCAATATTTTTATCTCGGTTGGTATGTGTATTGGATTTGAAAATGTGTTTATGAATATGCAATAGTATCTGCTTTCTTGCAGGTTTTTAAGTAGAGGTTGGATGGCTCTCTGCCATGGATGCTTTAGCTGAGATTCCTGCATTGCAGGGGGTTGGACTAGATGAGCCTTGGGGTCCCTCCCAACTGTGTGATTCTGTGATTTATGCATGTAATATGTGTTTTTATTGTATTGTGAAATTGTTTTGTGATGCTTCATGAGAAGAAATTCATAAATGAAAATTAATAACAATTATAATGTCTCTTTGGGTAGTGTATCTATTTCTGAGGATATTTCCCCAGTTGCTGAACCTTAATTGGTGGTAAATTGAGATCTTGGTTTAAGTCATGATCATTCATCTGCAGAATAACTTAATTGCTACTTTCTAAATGAAAAGTGCCCTAATGATATTATGGGCAGCAACAGCATAACCACTGTAACGTGTTCACTGTGTTTGTTCAAACATGATTATAATTTGTCTTTCTTGTAAATAAGAAATGCTAATTAGCTTCTGCCCTGCCAGCCTAAGAACATTGCAATACTGTATAGCCTTCGGTGTTGACTAAAGCTATCCACATCTCCCTTTAAGGTAAAGGTAAAGGTACCCCTGCCCGTACGGGCCAGTCTTGACAGACTCTAGGGTTGTGCGCCCATCTCACTCTATAGGCCGGGGGCCAGCGCTGTCTGCAGACACTTCCGGGTCACGTGGCCAGCGTGACAAGCTGCATCTGGCGAGCCAGCGCAGCACACGGAACACTGTTTACCTTCCCGCTAGTAAGCAGTCCCTATTTATCTACTTGCACCCGGGGGTGCTTTCGAACTGCTAGGTTGGCAGGCGCTGGGACCGAGCAACGGGAGCGCACCCCGCCGCGGGGATTCGAACCGCCGACCTTTCGATCGGCAAGTCCTAGGTACTGAGGCTTTAACCCACAGCGCCACCCTACATCTCCCTTTACTTTGTACAATAAAAAGCCCTGTTATCAAATGGCAAAAACTTCCAAAAGCTCAACAGCTTCAGCAGGAATCCCTGAAGGCACAGCAGCAAAATTATGCACAATAACAGTTGATTTCACTACCTCTAAAAGTTCTTTGCAAACACCCCCTAGGCCAGAAGTGCCCAAACTTTTTTGAAAGAGGGCCAGATTTGATGAAGTGAACATGTATGAGAGCCTACTGAAGTTGTTGAGCTTTTTTTAGGATTGAAGTTTACCCCAAAATTGGGATTAGGCCCCCGAAACGGACTTTGGACATGCCTGCTCTGGGCTGTTAGTAACAAGTCAGCTACTCCCTGCTAACCAACTGCTGGCTCTGCAGTCTTTATCAATACTATCAATATTCTCATTCTTCTTCTTTCCTTCCCATCTGTTGCTGTGCTTTAATTCTCATTCATTTGCATGACACTGATTCATATCTTCATAAAGGGGTGCATATAAAATAAACAGGAATGTTTCAGAATTTCTTCTGAGAGTGAAGATGCTGCTTCCAGATTGATACAGGGATGCAGAATCTGTGGTACCCCAGATATTGCTGAACTTCAGCTCCCATCAGCCGCATCCATTTGATATAGTGGGAGTTATAAGCCATCAACATCTGCATGACCACAGCCTCCTCACTCCTCTTTTAATAAATGGATTGGATTTATATGTACACTGATTGCTACTTCCCTTTTCTCCCATTTTTTAGGGTTAGGCGTGGAATGTGTTCGTTCTGTGCCGTGAAATGGTTGCTGCTGTTAGGTGGAGCACCGACTCCTACATATCAGTGTTGACAGCTCATAGGTACCGAAGAAGCTGACTTCTTTTGTTTCCCTCACCAAGATGCCCAGCGAGAGCCTCCAAAGTAGCAGTGGGGTGTCGGAGGAGCCTGCCTTAAGGGAGGGTAAGGGTGGGGCACAGAGTCCTCACTGCAACTCCTTGCGCAGGGCTGTAGCTACTGCAGTGACCTTCGATGGAGAAGCCACCACCGAGAGACGGAAGAAGAGGAAGAAGGAGTCCCGCCCAGAATCGATCATCGTCTACCGATCGGGGAACGAGAACAAGGTGGATGAAGAACAGGTGGAGGAGGATGGGGGCGAGAGAAGCTCAGAGGAAGGTTCCAAGTTCTTGGGACACTCTGCCGATGGTAAATGCCCAAGACCAAGTGGTCTGTGATTCATCAGGCACGCTTTGCTGCCTTATCAGAGTGCGAGGAAAGGGGCTTCTGTGGCTTCTTTCACAATGGGAAGTGTTACACGCAGTTTGTGCCTTCGACCCATTAGCTGCTGAGTTTTAGTGGGTGATCAGCTACCCTTTTAATAGCTTGCAGAGGGTAGTCAAAGTCCAAACACAGCTATATCTTGCAGTTGGTTCTTTATTCAATAACAAGGTCTAAACATGATCTCTGTCCATTCATACTGAAGCATATGACCCAGGTGGCCAGCCTTGAGAGCAGTTGATCATGTAGAGAGCAGAGTTCTGGCAATGCATAGTCGCTACCTCTGGACTTGCCTTGTTAATCGTGAAAATCCTAGGTGCACAAGTCTTCACTTTGTATTGCTGAGTTTTCATCTTGAAGTTATAAGTGGGTGATGTTAACTGTTGAGCTGAACCCATTAGATCCAAGGTCATTAGGTTAGTTTCTAAGACCCTAACCTCACCCTCCTGTGTTTGTCCCAGTATATGGTATTCTCAGATAAGCAGGTTCCCACTCACAGGTCTGTTGAGCTTTCAGGGTTCCTGGAGCAATTAAAACAAAGTCTCAAAAATAAATTAATGGAGTATCTTTAATAAAAATAAATAAATAATCACATTTCTTTCTTACCTTTCCTCCAAGGAGCTCCTCCCATTCCCTTTTTAATCCTAATAACAAACCTGTGGGGTAGGCTGAAAGACAGTTACTGGCCCAGTGAGCTTGATGGCTGCATGAGGCTTTGAACCCCAGTCTCCCTGGTCCTAGTCCAACATTCTCAACTGCTACACCTACACTATGCTCTAGTCCCAGCTTTTCAAGCTGTCCATTAACTCTGCTTCCCATCTTTTTAAGGAGATACATCCACACCATTCTCACTACCACAGATTCTATCCCTGGTCTTTGTCTTCCACCATTTAGGTGAAATAGCCAAACAATCATTAATCCCACACACTCACTAAACTTTCTCCATTTATTCTTGCCCTAACAGAAGCAGTTCTCAAATGATGAGTCATTTCTTGGCCTTTGGTGTCTCCAACATTTGTGCAGTAAATCCAGAGGTTTTTCCTGTTTTGGTGTCTGGAAAAACGTAATACATAGTTGTGACAATGTAGAGGTGTATCATTATTTGATGAGAAATATGGGGAAAATAAAACCAGGAAGTTTTAGCCTGATCATATGTAGTGTTGCGTGCACATAAAACCCTTGTTAATGACACACTCAATGTCACATTATTGTGTGTGGGTGTGATTTATTAATTATTACTTTTGGACTAACATTCAGCCTTATGCACACTAGCATGAGAAATAATCCTATGGAACACAGGGGGGCTTACCTGTGAGTAAATATCATATATTTAAATTCATGGCTGTGTGCTTTTGAACTACACATTCTTCATCAGGTATAAACATTCAGAGCACAAATACAAAATAAACATAAAAGAGCAGATAGCTGGAGCATATTATGTTAATTGGATTACAAATAACTAAATTAGCAAAGTGACTGAGAATTCACAGACCTCCCTGGAGCAAAATGACTCAGAATTTACAGTCCCACTCCCTGAGGACTGTTTATAAACCTTAAATGTCTCCCATTAGTAATCTTTTTTCTAAACAAAATAATAATAATCAAGCACTGGTTCTCCTCACAGAGGAGCCCCAATTGCTTTGATGGTGCTTTTCTGTATCATTACCTATATCTTTACCATTAATAGAAATCCTCTGTGATATTTGGGAACCCAACTAGTTCTAGTATTCCATATACAGTATATAGCGCAGGAATGGGGAAGCTGTGGTTCTTCAGTTGTTGGACCACAACTCTGTTTGTGCCAGACAATTAGCCATACTGGCTGAGGCTGATGGGAGTTGTAGTCCAACAATATCTAGAGGATCATGGGTTCCTCATCCCTGATGTAAGACATTGTGCTACTTAATGTTTTAAATCCCTTTCCTAATAATTCTGCCGTTTTCACTGCCACGGCATGGCATACTGAGTTGACAGTTTTCAGCAAACTGTTTACAACAAGCCTAATGCATAGTTTTCCGGATAGACATAAACAGTTAAAAAAATTTATTTTATTGGTCTGTTTGCATAACTTTTAAAAAATCTCATTTTCTTGCCCATTCACATGGTTTTGAGAGATCAACTTGGACCTTTCCCCCATCTGCTTTAAATTTCATCATCCTGAATATGTGGGTGTCATTCACAAACTTGGTTCTCCCCTCACACCTGATAATTTATAAATGCTAAATTGTAGTGGTTCCCCACTATCTACATCCCTCCATTATGAAAACTGTCATTTTATTCTTACTTCTGCTTTCTGATCTTTAACTAGCATGTTTTTTCCATCTGCTATTTCACCAGCATGTGAGCGAATGGTAACCACAAGAAACCTTGCTGTGCCATCCAAACTTAACAAAACCATGGTTAATCTCTACTATGGTTTGTTGAAACAAGCCAACTTAAAATCATAATTTAAGAAGCTGGTCTATTTCAAGAAACCATAGTTGAGTAAGCCACAGTTTAGTATTAGGATGTAGTAGTTAATTTTAAATGGAAGCATAGCTTCTGATTTCCTCACAAGGTGATGTATTTCTTTCTCCCTTTCCTCATTTAATCCTCAGAACATCCCTGTAAGGTAGGTTAGGTTAAAGGGTGGTGACTAGCCCAAGGTCACCCATTGAGCTTCATGGCGGAGTGGAGATTTGAACCGTGGTCTCCAAAGTCCTTGTTTGACCTCTAAGCACTACTCCACACTGGCTCATTAAAGACATAAGGGCAGTGCAGGACACGACTGGTTTTCCCAGGTCAGTTAGGAATTCTGCACAGGAACATAGGAAGCTGCCTTATATGGAGTTGGACCATTGGTCTATATCTAACTCAGTACTGCCTAGCAAGGGGTCTCTCCCAGACCTACCTGAAGATGTTGGGGATTGAACCTGGGGCTTTCTACCTGCTAGGCAGGTGCTCCTATCACTGAGCTGTTGTGTCATTTCAGTGTTTATCCCATCCTTCCTAAGAAGCTGAAGGCAGCTTTTTATACTGTGTCACTATTTGTTGCAGAGAAAGAATTGGTTAGCAATTTGTCAACTGCCCCCACATTGTTTTATTTTGCCTTAAGGCATGCTATATGGTTCAGTTGCTTGAAATGTGTTGTTGAGAGAGCTCCTGAAATGAGCATGTTGCCAAATAAGTGTGAAATAGCTGGAGCAAATTACCTAGTTTTCCCCTGTGCTGAGATAGGATTCCTTGAACCTGCACAACCCTAAAAGATTAACCTATGTACCATTTATATGCTGTGTGCAGAGCTAACAACATTGCATCTTTTAGGGTTGTGTTTGTAAAGTCAGAAGCTTTGGTAAAACCAAACCGCAACGCCTCAGACAGTTTTAATTCTTTGCACTTTTCCAAAATACTCTTACAACACTGCTGAAAATGCCATTACGTTCTGCTTTAGTTTTCTGTCTTGAACTGATTTAGTTTCTCTTTCTTCCTAGGTTCTTGGGCCATGCCATTAGATAGCAGATACGTTACTTTAACTGGCACCATCACAAGAGGAAAGAAGAAAGGCCAGATGGTGGACATTCATGTTACACTCACTGACAAGGAGCTGCAAGAACTGGCCAGGTCGAAAGAGCCTCCCAAAACGGACATCCCTGAAGGGAAAAAAGCTTGTGAGGTTGGGCTTTCTAAAGGCCCCCATGTCCTTCTCTGGAGCCTCACCTGTCTCCCCGTCATCTTCATCATGTCCTTTGTGGTGTCCTTTTACTATGGCACCATTGCTTGGTACAATGTCTTCCTGGTCTACAACGAAGAGAGGACCTTCTGGCACAAGATCACCTTCTGCCCTTTCCTAATTATCTTCTACCCCATCATCATCATGGTGGTGTCCTTCTCTTTGGGCCTCTACACAGCAGTGACACAGATCTCGTGGGCCTTTGGGGATTGGTGGCATGCCGTGAGGGATATGGAGAAAGGATTCTGTGGCTGGCTGTGTAGCAAGATGGGCCTAGAAGACTGTTCCCCGTACAGCATTGTTGAGCTACTAGATTCTGACAATGTCTCTGGGAGCTTGTCAGCCAAAGGCTCAGCCCAAGGTGAAGAGATTTCAGCTGTCTGAGCCTTTGCTTTAAGTGTCTCTAACTTTTCATGTTCACTTGCATTGCAAATGTACTTCGGGAGGCATGCACGTACAGGGAATAAAGCCAATTCAAACATTTGGGGTGGGGCATGGGGAGAAAAGGGGGACAGTCCTTCCTAGATGGTACCATTTCAAAACCAAGGGGTGATTACAAGTTTTAATACATTCCCCACCCTGCCCCCATCAAAAATCATCTTGTGAAAAGCTAAAGTGTTCAAGGAAAGTTCCAGCCTAGCTGTGTTTTTGATTTCCTATTATGTCTGACCTACCCAGACCACTCCAGGCTACAGATGAAGGGTCGCCTGTTTGAATACATTAAATGTCTTCCTGTACATTCAAAAGCAGCACATAACTGAGAAGAGTAAACTCTTCTGACATGTCTCTCCTGTGTGTGTAGGAATTTGTTTTTTTGTGCGATAACATCCAACCCTCATTCCCTATTCACTGCCTGATATGGTTCAGCCCAGGTACAGCTTTGCCACTCAAGTTTACTGATTGTATACACTGGCATTAAGATTCTCAAGCGAATACGAAGTGCCAATGATCTGGGTGAAGAATCTCCCATTCTTTATAAGATAACCATTCATGACTGGCTAATAATACTGCTGATCTGATCAGTGCTCTCTGTTGTGTTTTATTAAAGCGCACAGTTTAGTGACAAAAGGTCTGTTGTTTGGCAGGGGGTGTTGCTTGGTTGGGAGGGGCGAGGAAATAATAAAATTTGCCCCCAAACATTTTTTATTTTGCAAATTGGATCTTCCAGTGTGAAGACGCAGGTGCAATCTTCCACTTGATGCCTGCCTTCCTTGTGTGAAAAGCAGGAGCTAATAGGTGCTATGGGTAATGACTGCAATCTGAAATGCACCAAGTATGTTGCATTAAGACAGGGCCCAGGGACAACTAAGCATAGCCTGTGATGCTGTAAGACGCTGTCTTAAAAACTAGAGTCCCAAGAACGGTCTCCAGGGAAAGAAGCAAGGAACCTGAACCCTCCAAGCCCTATCAGTCCCTCCCTTATTTTACCCGACCCCCAAAGAGTTTTTCAGTGGTCTGTCCTTCCCCATTTAGTCATCACAAATTTTAAATCAATGTAATGTTTGTTAAAAGGTGTTAACTCTGGTGTCTAGTTTAGCCAAGCTGAATTAGAAGTTTTCCTTAATATAATGGAATGGGGTGGGGTTTGGGAACCTGTACAAAAAAGATGCATGTGTAAATCAAGTTGTATGTTTGTGTAAGTAATTAGCACAAGCCTTATTGATTGCACAGATTAAATAATGGGGGAGAGGGAATTGATATCATAAATGTTACAATAGAGTGCTCTTTCTTATTGTTTGTGTAGGGCAAATACTGTGGTATTTGGGGCTGGTAATTACACAGCACCTACATAAATGTTCTGTTTTCTACTATGCATTATTGGGCTCTCTTGCTCCTTAGTCTACTGCAGTTTTCCCCAACCCAGGTGCCATCCAGATGTTGCTGGGCTCTTCATCAGCCGCAGCCAATATGGTTGCTGGAGTCCAGAGCATTTGGAGACCACCAGGTTGGAGAGGCCTGATCTGTTGACCCCTGTGGGATAAGCAAGGTTGAGCCCAAGTGCTGGTGCTATTTGTATTTGCCTTTGGTACGCCTTTCTGAGCTGTAGAGTCTTCTCTTATCACAAGCTTTAGTCGCCTAATGCTGCAAAGTGTCTGTAAAGCTTAATAACTTTATTAAAAGCCATGCTGTAGTTGAAAAGCACAATGTAATTTCCTTCCTCCATTCACAGTGTATGCTGATTGTGTGCCATTGGGTGTGTTCAGATATAACACTATTTGAGGAGTGTTATATACTTTTGGAAAGTATGTTTGTCACATTCTGTTCAAACAAACTTATTTTCTTTCCAGATCAACCTGGGGGCGGGGGTGGGGGCACGCGACAATTCTGCAATTTTGTATCATAAGGTGTCTGCACACAGCACTGACTGGCTGATACCAGTGACATTACCAATCCATTCCTCCCCTGCCCAGAGCAGTTTTGCAATTTCAAAAAGACCTTTTTTTAAAAAAAGGTGACCAGGAACACTTAAAATCACAAATGTGTATTAAGTTTTAATAAATAATTTTTTAACAGGTCAACAACCTGCCCAAGACATGGCAGGAGGAGGTGCAAGACTGATGACTGAATCTGTGTTTTAATCATTGATATGTGCATCCATCATTTTATATTAGAAGTGGGCAGAATGTATCTCAGGATCTACTGGTGGAGCTCTAGATAAGTTGCAATAGTTCCCTTTACCACCCACCCTGGTAAATTAGGCTACAGAAAGGAAAACCTTTGGAAAACCAGGACTGGATTTTAGTGTGAAAGGCTTGTGAGCTCACCATGTCTTGATTGGGTATGTGCTGAGAAGTGCACTTAATTCTCCTTGTATGTTCACTCTCACTTGGCTCTGGTTGGTGCATCTTGAGGTTCTAGTAAAAACAAAAGTAGATCATGCAAGGTCGAAGGCTGCCCACCTCTGATTTAAAGTGTGGCTGAAGTCAAGGGTAAATTCTGTGGTGGCTCCTGCTTTAATGATACATCTGTATGAAACCACTGTTAACTTGCTGGACTTCCCCAAAGAGGCTTCCTAGCTGAATGTGTCTAGTTACTCCCATGTTTGTATTGGGAGATTTAAATACTTTTTTCCTAATATTTATTTATATATTTCTGTCCCGCCTTGATCTTTGGCCTCAAACATGTACACTTTCCACTTTCCTTCCTTGACTTATATTAAAGTGCTATGGATGGTGACGCTGTAGTTATCATTTCTTCTTTACCTTTTTCTTCTACCTTCTTTCTTGAGATGCTTTCACTCCCCCTCTCGCCAACCTTCCCATAAGCCGTTTTGCAGTGAGACATAGACCTTCTTGATCTCCTTTATTTCAAACCTAATCCATTGTTATTACAGATTAATGGTCTGCTGAAGTTGGTGGCATTTCTTACATGTGTTTTGGAACATCAGGAAATATGAGAAACCAGATACAAAAGATTTATCATTATTACTGTCCTAGTACAGTTCGTAAACTTAAGTCATAATTCAAGTTTGCTTCATCCCACACTAATGTTGACACCAGCTGTTTGGGGAAGGGTGCAGTGTGGCTGGCGCATTTGAGCAGATCTGCTTCCATGAGATTGGGGAGGGAAGTCCCATTACAAAAACAGACATAATTTCACATGCATGAGGAGTTAGTTCAGGAGTCAACAAACTTTTTCAGCAGGGGGCCAGTCCACTGTCCCTCAGACCTTGTGGGGGGCTGGACTATATTCTGAAGGGGGGGGAATGAACAAATTCCTATGCCCCACAAATAACCCAGAGATGCATTGTAAATAAAAGCACACATTCTACTCATGTAAAAACATCAGGCAGGCCCCACAAATAACCCAGAGATGCATTTTAAATAAAAGGACACATTCTACTCATGTAAAAACATGCTGATTCCCGGACCCTCTGCGGGCCAGATTGAGAAGGTGATTGGGCCTTAGTTTGCCTACCTATGAGTTAATTGAATACTACCCTACGTTTCTAGCATTTGTAGAACCTGAGATAATGTGGCAAAACACATGGGCACTGCTTTCATTTCTTTGTGGGAAACTAGCCTGCTTCCCACTTCCAGTATTTTGCTTTGTCTCCCCTTCCCAAAAGATTCCTGTAGATGCCCATGTCCAAAACCCGCTACTCATGAGTCTGCTTCACTGTCAAAATCTTTCTTACCGTGGGGAAATGTTTCCTATTAATTGTTTGCATTTCTGTCTTTATAAACTGCCCTATGATCCTCTGATGAAGGGTGGCATATAGATTTAATAAGTAAATTATATATCCTCGCCTCAAAACATGACAAAACAGATAGCCAGTTTGCCGCACAGTGCATTGTGGTAATGGTAGCACAATGAGTAAATGTTTGTGGTATTACTCTTTATTTGGTATTTGCTGTATTCTAAGTGTCTGTTGCACTGCAGCGACAATCCAAATTGTAACAAGCCAGACGGATATCAGTCTTTTGCAAACAGAAGCAGGTATTCCTGAGAGTTTGGCTGCTTCATTTTTAGAAAGTTTTAATCTGATTAAAATATTTGAATCAGTTATTGTGTTCTAAAGTTTAATTAGCTGGTGATGGATTTTATGAAATGCGTGCAGATACGAAGTTAGATCATGGCCTAAGGTAAGCAAGAATTATTTGGGGGCAAATTGCCTTGTAGCACCCGGACTTGTGCAAACGGGCTGGCTGGTTAAACAAAATATTGTGGGTGGATTTTTAAATAGTTTAACAAGAAGGTTGTAGAAATGCATTAGCATTTTGTAGTGTTCATAAGGCAAAGGGATGCCTAAACTCTGGTACAGTGATACCTCAGTTTAAGTACTTAATTTGTTCTGGAGGTCTGTTCTTAACCTGAAGCACTATTTCTGGGTTAGCGGAGTCTGTAACCTGAAGCGTATGTAACCTGAGGTACCATTGTAATATGAAAACTTCCCCAGCTACCGTTTTGAAAACCATGCTGATGCAGAACTAAATATGCAGTTTATTCCACAGGGTGAAAGGAAACATTAACCACCTGTATACAAGCTCTCTTTCAATTTCAGACCATGGGCACACGGTTTATTTATACACATTCATAAAATGGGTAGGCAGGGGATTCTTCTCCAGGTATGTGTGCTCAAATAGAGGAAGTAAATTGTGCACTTACATGCGCCTCTGCAGGGAATCATCAATAACTGCTAGACAGTCATGGCGAGCTGCAGGTGGTAGCGTAGAGTACAGTGCATAATAAGTGTTTAAGGAAAGCTGCTACAGATAAGGCAATTCTGTAGCCAGCAGATCTATCTCATGCTGGGGTCTAAGACCTTAAAAAACCATATTTCAACAGATACTTTTTCAAAACCCCAGGTGTTTTGGAAACCTCTGTATAGACCACCTGCCAATTTCTTGCAAAATGATTGAAGCTTTCCTCCACCCACCACCCACTCCTATTCCTTAAGAGTCTGGTTGTTCCAAAAACATAGCAAATGGTGAGGGACTTGTCCAAAATTGTTCACATCACCTGCTGCTTTGTGTATTTTCCATTTGAACTTCAGACAGCCTGCACAAGGATCCCATCATGGAGAAAATGGAAAGTGGTCTATTTAACTCTACACAGAATCCATTCACACTGATCTGGACCACAGTGTCCTGCAGCATTACAGCTGCGGCTGTTTGAGATAATGTGCCCTTTCTTTGGATGCAACTGGAGGCCTATTCTTTTCGTTCTCTTGTAAAGTGGCCAAATTAAGTTTAGCCTTGGGCAGTTTTGCCTGAGTCACTGCTTCAGCCCAGGGTGGAACTTGTTGAAGTTCATTTAGGATACCAAGGGCATCTTCTTTAAGGAATGATGGGAAATGAATAAGATTTCCTCTTGGGTTATCGGATTTCCTCCCTCCTTTAAAATTGCATATATTTAACAGGATGCCATACTCTGCAAAAGGAAACTGCAATTTAATCTAGCAGATACTATACACAGACATTTAGTTTTTTAAAAAGTCGGTGAACAATACCTCTGTTTCCAAATGAACTCCCATATTTTAACAAAAGTTACATTCCAGTTAATCAACCCAAACCTCTAAGTGGCTTACATAAAACAATATAAAATATTCACAAAAGATACTGATAAAATCTATAAAAACAAATGGACATAAAATCTAAGTAAAACCAGTAGTTTTAAAACAAATGGTTGGCACCTGTCCATCTTTGGAGCTGATGGAGGAGTGTGCCTTTGGGGGTGAAGTCAAATTGTTGAGTAACAGCTGCAGAGACCGATACAGGAGAGACATGTTTTGTTGCAGCTGGGGCAGGTGAAGGCATCTGGTTGTCCTGCTGCAGATGCTCAACAACGTTTCTTCTCTCTGCGCTCTTCTCAGCATCCCATTCTCCCATACGCTTTGAGATTGGTTATTGTACTCCTACAGATATCTACTCAGAAGCCTCATGGAGCTGAGCTGAGCCCTCAAGTAAGTGGGAGTACAGGACTGCATCCTTAAGGATCCACGTGGTGGGAAGCTTGAACTTACTGCTGTGCAGTGGGGTGAAAAGATTCTCCTTTTTAAAAGGTGGCATTTCTTTACACACACTCAATCTTCATTGCCCTCTTTTAGGCTTATGATATGAACAGTGCAACCCTATACATGTCTGCTCCGAAGAGAGAGCCGTTGGCTTCCATGAGACTCACTCCCAGGTAGTATTCATTAGAACTGCAGCATGAACATCCTCTTTTGTGTCAACACATCTTTTTACTCCTTCCTCTCTCCTTCTTATCTTCATCTTTGGCGATCACTTGTAGCCAAGTAAGATTGTTTTCCATGAACACAGTTTTCACTGTGAGTCCGTGACTGTGGAGGCCAATTCTGGAGTCACACGTCCTTCCCCATTGGGGACATAGGTTTCTGGGTGGAAGCTGATTACAGTGAGGGTTTGCCAAGCGTGCTTTCCTCTTAGCGCATTTCTCCCTTTCATCCTGAGTTTGAGCGTCTTCAGAACCCATGACCCCTTTGGTAAAGGCTGTTCTCCAATTGGAGAGCTCGCAGGCCAGTGTTTCCCAGTTGTCCGTGTTTATACTATATTTTTAAAAAGTTTTGCCTTGAGAGAGTCTTTAAACCTCTTTTGTTGACCAGCAGTATTACGCTTTCTATTCATAAGTTGGGAATAGAGTAGTCGCTTTAGGAGATGCTAATCAGGCATCCGCACAACACGACCAGTCCAATGAAGTTGATGTTGAAGAATCAGGGCCAGATTTAGGTTTGATGAGGCCCTAAGCTACTGAAGCCCTTTATATGTCCAGCTGTCCTTTGTCAACAACAAATTGTAGCTGTTTTTTGTGTTGAATATATGTTATATAGTAATTTATTGACCTAATAGGTATCGAAAGCTATTTGCACATTACAAAATATGCATTTTATCAAAGTAATTGTTGAAGTGAAATACAATTAAGTATATTAATAGTGAAATAATTATTAAGCTCTAACTTCAAATGATTTTTTATTCATAACAAACTTAATAATGCAAACACATTGGCATTTGGCAATAACAAAAGTTCCATTAGAAACACAATTTACAAAGACTCATAATCTAGTCTCTAGAAACTTGCTATAACATGAAATAATAATAGGTGCAAATATATGATGCAAACTACTATTAATTATAAACAGCAGAATGTAGGTACCCTCTATATAGAAATGAGCAAACTAGTGATATTTTAGGGAGCAGGCTAGCAGGCGGGGCCCATTACTTACATCATAGGAGCCTACACAACACAAAACACTGTTGTTGAATGCAGGTTTTATTTTATTTGTTTTTTATCTTATATTTTGGAAATGTACATCCAGTTCCCCCCCTTACATTTTTTGGGGGCCCCCAAGAGAGTGGGGCCCTAAGCTATAGCTTGTTGAGCTTATACGTAAATCCGGCACTGTTAAATCATTGCAGGAAGCGTGCATTAGAACTGCAGCCTGAGCACCCTCTTTTGTGCCAACGCAACTCTCTCCTCCTTGTAACCGCAATTCCTGCAGCCCTCCATCCTTCCTCCTCCATCTCGGCTTGGACCACGAGGGGCCGCTGTGGGGCTCATTCCCACGGCCGCGCCCAGACCGACTTGGCCGGATACTGGCCGAGAGACTCCGGAAGGAAGAGACGGCGGAGGCGCGGAAGACGTAGCGGGAGCCGCTTCTGGCACGATGTCGCGGGGGGCGAAGGTAACGCGCGGGTGGTGGGGCGTGAGAGACGGACCTCGCCGCCTATGCTGGTCCCCTGCAGGCTCTTTCCCTCAGAAAGAGACGCGCGTCGCCCTGACAGAGCTAATGGGAGGCTTCAGGGCCTGAGGGGAACTTTTCCCGCCTCTTTCGGCTGCTTCACACGGGCTCATCCCCTAGCATTGGACTTCGGTTCAAGATGCTTAGCGATTGGAGTCTCTTCCGCTCCCTCGCTTAAGAATGTATCATTATTATTATTCTAGTTGAAAGTGGGGCTTCTAATCCTTAGTGAAGTGTGTGTGGGGTTTTTTTTTAGGGGGGGTTACCTATGATGGGATTATCACGGGGCGACCCCCCACTCCGAAATCCTACATATATAGAATCAGAACTGCACCCTGCTTTTCAGGGGCAGATAAGTCTGCACAAAGCGGATCGCGATACATTATTATTATTATTATTATTATTATTATTATTATTATTTTATTTATTTATTTATTTATTTCAGTACAATTCTGTGCATATCTTATCAGAAGTAAGACCCATTGAGTTCAAGCATGTAAGTGTATGCAGGATTGCAACCTAATCTACACTTGCATTTAGAACCAAGTGATGCCTTGTATTCCAGATTAATCAAGGGAGTGATTTATACACACAGTGGTACTTACACACACACACACACACACACACACACAAAGAAAGAAAGAGAGAGCGAGACCTTGTTTACATATCAGAAATTTACCTGTTGGGATCAAGCAGTAAAGTAGTTTGCAATGCCCACTCACTCCCCCAATTCTAAAGGCAGATAAAAGGGGTTGCATGGGGATGGAAACTCATATTGCACAGGCAAAAGTCCTTGAACTACTGGGACATGTTAGTTGGACGCAACCTCTTAAATTCTATAATAACATTCTTATGTAGTTATTTAGATACTAGTATCCCAATTTTTGAGGGGGAAAGCCACCATAAAGCAGCTTTCTATGTAGCAAAGCTTGTATAAATACAATATAAAACAGTAAACATGCAATTTAAAAAAAAACTAAGCTATTAAATTTAAAAAAACCAAACAGTTATTCCAGTTCTGTGACTCCAGCATCCAAGACATGAACAAATATATTTGAGAAGTTTAGGACATGGGGGAACCTGATTTTTTAAAAAATTGATTCCTATAGTTTGAGTAAAGGTAGGTTATAAATATTGGATTGGATCCAACAGTATTGCTCAGCTGAGTGATTGTAAAGCTTCAGTGGTACAGGCAGAGCAAGCATTTTCTGCTCAGGAGAGCCCTCCGACCTGAAATGCATAGATTGAATAAACTGAATAAAGAAAAAACTATGGGGTTTTTCTATATAAGCACTCAATTTTTACCCTTACTGCATTAAACACATTGTTTCTATTGTAAAAGCAATTTTACAAAGCTAATCGGACTTTCCCCCAAGTCTTGCTGGGAGTGTGTATTGTGGTTTATTTTTCTACAGAGTTTTTGACAAGACAGGTAGAAATTTTGAAAACAATTCTGTGTATGCCTACTTCTGAGTAAAGTAAAATCCATTAAACCGAGCTGGGCATACCCCCAGTGGGTATAGGATTGTAGCCTGAAAGCTGTATTGGTTCCATAGTTTCCTTTGCAGTAGCATGTAGGTGTAGAATGTTACAGCTCAAGGAATAGGTGCTTGTATGATTTCGCCTAGCCATATTCTAGTTCAGCTTGTACTTTTTTTCTTTCTGAAGGCAGCAGTGGTCCTGTGTATGGATGTCGGCTTTTCTATGAGCAATTCTGGTCCTGGAGAAGACTCTCCTTTTGAACAAGCCAAAAAAGTGATGACAATGTTTGTGCAGCGACAGGTAAAAGAGCTCAGAGAGGTGGGATGAAAAGTAGAAGTTATGATAAAGATGAAGCTGCTGCAAAAAACTCACAGCATGATGACATCAGAACAGGGCTAAACTTCGCTTCATGTGAAAGGGAAGAAGTAAAACTTAAAACAGGCGTGCAGTGTTTTGTTAACTTTATAAACCAGGGGAAATAAGGCAGAAATGAATAGGAAAAAAAGAACTCCGATGGGATAGAAGACAGGGGCAGCTTCAGGGGCGTTGAGGCTGTTGCCCCTGCCTGTGGTTTACAATTTGTTGCACACCATGTTTCCCCTCAGCTTCATACTTCTTTCCTTGAAGTTACATAGGTGTAACAGAAATATAGAATGTCTACTGTACTTCTTTGATAATGCATTCTGTTCCACCAATCTATTTGGCACATTGATTTTTCCTACCATTACTTCAGTTTTCAACTTATGTTAAAACTGCCCCTTCCAGTGGGGGGGGGGGGGAGAGGCAAAGTTCTGTAACTGTATTTTCTAGCCTCGGGAATTTTTTCCAGATATTGAACTGTAGTTCCCATAACAGTTTGGTAGCTGACCACAGAACCTAAAAAGTCATTTCAATATGTTTCATATATGATGCAGATAAGGTAGGAAAACGCAGGTGGCGCTGTGGGTTAAAGCCTCAGCGCCTAGGACTTGCCGATTGAAAGGTCGGCGGTTCGAATCCCTGCGGCGGGGTGCGCTCCCGCTGCTCGGTCCCAGCGCCTGCCAACCTAGCAGTTCGAAAGCACCTCCGGGTGCAAGTAGATAAATAGGGACCGCTTACCAGCGGGAAGGTAAACGGCGTTTCCGTGTGCAGCTCTGGCTCGCCAGATGCAGCTTTGTCACGCTGGCCACGTGACCCGGAAGTGTCTCCGGACAGCACTGGCCCCATGCCTCTTAAGTGAGATGGGCGCACAACCCCAGAGTCTGTCAAGACTGGCCCGTACGGGCAGGGGTACCTTTACCTTTACCTAAGGTAGGAAAAATGAATCGATAGTAATCTGAAGCTGAGTAGCAAAGTTTATACTGATCACTTTGTATCTGCACTGGCATCTTTTACCATCTGCAGGTGTTTGCTGAGAGTAAAGATGAAATCGCCTTGGTTTTATTTGGCACAGAGGACACTGCAAATAGCCTTGCTAGCGGGGACCAATATCAGCATATCACTGTGCACAGACACCCGATGATGCCGGATTTTGATTTGCTGGAAGACATACAAAATATGGTTCAGCCTGGCTCTGAACAAGGGGACAGTATCCTTTATGAATGTTGAAAATCTTTTCACCAGATTACAGCTGCATGGAAGATTGGGAGTTTATATTTTAACTGTGTCTGGAATTGCCACATTAACTCCTAGAGCCCTTATTATTTAAGACAAACCTATTTGGCTCAGTGGGCCTGATTGTTATTTGTCTCACCCCGACAGAACACCATTGACAGGTGGGCAGGACATGGTATTATTATGATGTCAGATGATTGACAGGTGGTTTATCCCTCCCACCTGCCAAAGTCTCTTGCACGGCACTTCCCAAGCACCCGACATCCAGCTGAGTGTGGGGTGCATGGCATTCGCCAACTTCATTATTGGCAAAGCTTTTTTCTACAGGGGTGCTCAGTTGTGCAGCCTACCCAGCAGTTTTAAACTCATGGCCCATCAGTGACTTTAATCCTGCCAGTGACTTGACCCTGCTGTCTGGAAGGATTGGTAGCATGATCAAGATTCTCAGGGGAAACTCGCGGAACAAATCTAGTCATGTCTTTACCTGCCTCACGTGTGACTTCAGGTGTGGGGCAGAGGGACATGAGTTGGGGGAAATGGCTTCACAGGCCAAAGCAGGACTAATGCTGTGTTTCCCACCCCTGATTTAAGTGCCACGGGACATAGGGCCTGTCGCCAGTGTTGGCCTGACTCTGCAAGGTCTGGGTGAAATCCATCCCAGCGCCTAGCTGAGTGGGGTCATCTGGTGTTGCTGCCTTGCATCTGGTAAATAAGTGTCTACTCAGAAGAAAGTTGCACTGAGTTCAGTGGACCATACTTCCAGGTAAGGGTGTGTGGGGCTGTAGTGTTTTATCTAGGCAGCCAGGGCTCCTCTGGATGACAATATCTTTTTGCACCAGGTCCGTGAAGACCACTTGCTTTTTAAAATTCTCCCATATATACAGAGCTCCCTGTGCGCCTTTTGGACTGTATTATAAAAATTATAAATAGAACAGGTTCTGTTTACATAGAACATGGGCATGGGCATAGCCAGGATTTTTGTTGGGGGGCGGAACCTCTGATTTGCATTGATTTGTACAGTGGTACCTTGGGTTACATACGCTTCAGGTTATATATGCTTCAGGTTACAGACTCCGCTAACCCAGAAATAGTGCTTCAGGTTAAGAACTTTGCTTTAGGATGAGAACAGAAATCGTGCTCCGGCGGTGCGGTAGCAGCAGGAGGCCCCATTAGCTAAAGTGGTGCTTCAGGTTAAGAACAGTTTTAGGTTAAGTACAGACCTCCGGAACGAATTAAGTACTTAACCCGAGGCACCACTGTATTGATTTTTACTTATTGGATGGCAGCTGCCCCCCTGGCTATGCCCATGGGGGGCGCCACAGAAAGGAAACTAGGTCAGAAGGGGTCACAGTTGGAATAAGGTTGGGAAACACTGCTCTACAGGGCTGTTGTTGAGATATGTTAAATGCTTTGAACACTTCAGGTGCGTTAAATGTGAAATATTACTGTGATTAGGCTGCGCAGTAATGACTGTATCCTGGCCAGCATGTATCAAATTGTGGGTTTTTTAAAAGATTAAAGCGTCTTTTCTTAATGTGCTTAGTTCTTGATGCTCTTGTTGTTTGCATGGACTTGCTCCAAAAGGAAACAATGTAAGTATATCGGCCCACGACTGCCCTTAAGGATTCTGAAACACAGTTTTGAAAATGGATCTGACTCCATTTTAGTGTTGGGACATTATCTTACTATGGAAGGAGTGTTTTTGAGATAATAAATACTGAAGGATTCTGACTGATTACCACAAGAGAGCTCAAAATCTTCTGTGTGTATTATTAGACAGCTTAGTAAATAGGGCTATTTTGGGATAGCCTTCAGGACATTTTTAGTTTAATTTTGTAAAGGAAGTGTTAGTACCTCTCAACCAGCTTTGGTGGACCCAAATTCTCACTGAGATAAAGAACTGGAAGTTCTTTGAAGAACAAAATGACATTTACTCTTAATGTATATGACAAGCTGAAAATGAAAAGTATTGGGTTTCCCTCGCCGCTCTGCTCTGTTTGTTCATTTGTTTTCACTGCTGAACTTTAGCCACTTAAGTCTTTCATAGCCCATTTTTGAAGTTTGCTTTCAGGTTAATTGGGCACTTGTTCAACAGCACAGTGCTAAGAATCAGGTCTACGCTAATGTAAAAATTGCAGGTTTCCATTGACTTAAGTGTTGGAAAATCAGAGCTCACCTGACACTAGAGTACTTTCCATGACTGATATCAAGTAGAATATAGCACTTGGTTAATTTTGCTCAGTACAGTCATACCTTGGTTTACAGATGCTTCAGGTTGCATTTTTTCGGGTTACGGATGTGCTGAAACCTGGAAGTACCAGAACGGGTTACTTCCGGGTTTCGGCAGCCGCACATGCACAGAAGTGCCAAATTGCAACCCGTGCGTGTGCAGACGCAGCGCTGCGGGTTGCAAATGCTGTGGGTTTTGAACGTGCCTCCCACACGGATCACATTCGCAACCCAAGCATCCACTGTATATTGGAAGAGCAGATGCTTCCCCCAATGAGTAATAAAGGGGTAAAGGTAAAGGTAAAGGTACCCCTGCCCGTACAGGCCAGTCTTGACGGACTCTGGGGTTGTGCGCCCATCTCACTTAAGAGGCCAGGGGCCAGCGTTGTCCGGAGACACTTCCGGGTCACGTGGCCAGCGTGACAAAGCTGCATCTGGCGAGCCAGAGCCGCACACGGAAACGCCGTTTACCTTCCCGCTGGTAAGCGGTCCCTATTTATCTACTTGCACCCGGAGGTGCTTTCGAACTGCTAGGTTGGCAGGCGCTGGGACCGAGCAGCGGGAGCGCACCCCGCCGCAGGGATTCGAACCGCCGACCTTTCGATCGGCAAGTCCTAGGCGCTGAGGCTTTAACCCACAAATGGCAGTTCTATTTATTTATTAGTGTTAATCTAACAATTTTATATCCTGCCTTTCCTGACAGTTCAAGGTGGATAGCAAGAATAATAAAGTTTAGCATTTCATTCGAACCTTATACTTTGGTTAAGGTTAATTATGGCTTGTTTAAACATGTCAGCTTACCTAGGCGTTACCTAGGTCCAATCACATCCCTCTAAAATATGGTATATTGTGATGGCCAAACACAGCAAATACACGACATGCTGTGGATTCATATTAATCATATCTGGCCTTACTAGAAGTATAAATTGCTCTTTGTAAAGAAGCAGTCAAAATACTGCAGCTGTCAAAATACCTGTGCTTTTGAAACTCTTTTATTTTTGCCTTCTCTTTTAGTGGGAAAAAATATGACAAACGACACATTGAAGTTTTTACAGACCTCAGTAGTCCCTTCAGTGAGGATCAACTGGATGTTATCATTGCTAACATGAAGAATACTGGTATTTCGCTTCAGTTTTTGTGAGTGAGGAGAGAACTATGAAATATTATTTCAACTCTGTCCTGTTCTGAGAAAGGGAATGTCATTTCTCTAACTCTAGCCTCTAATGTAGCACCTTTCTCAAAGAGGCACTAAAAATTTGTATAAGCAGGGCTGTGTGTTCAAACAAAAAACTTAACAAGTCTGCATCCAGAATAGTTGAATTCTGCAAGCTGCATAAATTATGCAAATAAAGCATATTTGCATATTTTGCCCTTATTTGGGATATCTTATTCTGCAAATAGCACAAAAGCTCTGGGTTGTATACATTCCTTTGCTGATAGATGTCAGCTGTTGGGGGGCCTCAGCTCAAGAGTGGGCAGAACCAGACCCCAAAGTGGGTGGAGTGAGACACCCCCCCAGGTATGCCAAGGTCCACAATCATAGGTGCACATACTCACTGCTCCTTAGCTGATGCATGCAGATCAGCTGAGGAGTGGTGGGAAAGGTAATTTTCATTCCCACAATTGCTCTCTCTCTTTTTTAAAAAATAATATTTATTCAAAATTTTAAAGGTTACAATAGAAAAAGGGAAAACACAAATTAAAAAAAAAACATAGAAAACATACAATCATTAAAAAAAGGAAAAAGAAAAAAGAAACAAATCAAACCTTTACATAACTTTCTTCCTTTACTTATTTCCTTGAACCTCCTCACACCTCCCATTTTTGTATTCTAATTTAACTTGTTGTTTCAGTAAATCCTTCTAACCTAATTTTTATCTTAATAATTTATTTTAACATACTGTATCTTTACATTCTCTCTTTCATCAATTCATATTTACTTAATCCTTTAATGTCTTTTTACCAAAGCCACATTAATTCCTTTATCAAACATCTTATCAACAAAATCCTTGATTTTACCATATTTTTAGAACCCACTTTTACTTTTACTTTATCCAAACTTAACTCTCATCCAAACCTATATAGCAATACTTGTTCTTAAGACATTTCCCTAAGGTCGAAAGAAAATTCCTTTCCACGAATTTCCCAATTCTCCTACCTAAAAGTAAAACAAAAAGGTAAAGCAAAAAAGCAACTTATATTATATACACTTTAAATTCCCATTTTTCATTCCACCCATACCCCCTTCCCGGTTTCAGTCCCCAACAAGTCTCAAAAAAAGACCATCAACCCGGAGATCTTATATCCGAGGCTCTTAAATCTCTCTCATAACTACTCTGCCAGTCTTTTTGATAGTCTTTGATATTAAAGACCAAATCTCGGGGAGGCTCCCACCCAACAGCATCCACGTTTCTTCCAGCCAGGCCTACGTACTTAAAGATAAGGCCTATAGGGTATTCCACATCTTGTTTCATTCTCCTTTTAGTTCCAAATGTCCCCATAGCTCCAACTTCCAGCTGAATCAAATTTATAATCCAAGGGCCATGTGGTCTCCACATAAGGAGGTCTCTCCATCTTTCATTTTCCAATTCAGGCCAGGCTTCCATCTTCAGAGATTTGTTTCTCCTTGTTACCATCATGTCAAGCCTCAAGTTGTGGCTCGCCTTTTGCATCTGCAGGGTTACGGCTCCCCCTTTTTCCTCTTCAAAGGCAACATTATTCTTCTCAACTTTCTCTGTTTGTTCAGTTAAGTAGAATTCGTGTACCAAGTTCTTATCAAGTTCATTGCTGGTACCAACTCTTGTGCCCAAAGTTGTAACATTTGTAGTCAAAACACCTATTTGACCTTGCAGCTTTCCCATGAGAAAGAAAGTCCTGTTCAGTTCAGACTGGATTTCCTTACCAACTGCCATTCTTAAGCATATCAAGGTCAAAAAACAATTTCTCAGCTGGTTTTTAATGCAATGTCCCAAGACTCCCTCTAGGGGGGGTTTAAGTTTCTTTCTACTCCATTCAGCACAAAACCAAAAGTTCCATACGTTAAATTGTAACAGTCCTTCCTTCTTTTAAAACATAAACTTGTAACAGATGTAGACAGTAGAGACAAAGTCCTCTTTTTGTATCCTGACAGCTAACTTGACAGCTGTCAAATTGTTCAATTGCTCCTCAACCGGCTCTCACGGACCACTCCCGGGTCCGGGGGGTGGGGTGGCGCATCAATTCTTAAATTTAGTTCTTCTCCTGCAGGTTCCCCTGCTTCCAAATAAATTTTCTTGTAATCTCAATCAGTAGAATTAAAGTCTTTTACAAAAGCTAAGGCTCTCCACGACCTTAGTTGGAGGTTCTTTGTTTTAGGTTATTTACAGAAAGGGGAGGCAAACTTCCTGTTTGGACCTTCTCCGATCAGTGCCGAATTTAAAAATATTTTAAATATCCAATTTCCGTACTACTCACGGGTTGTTGTTTTAGAGTCCAAATTGTCCCAGGAAAGAGGCAGCGCTCTCCGGCTACGGCTATGCGGCTTCGCTCCATGGAAATAGCCGATGACTCTCAGCACCGTGCCACTTCCCCCTCTTCACTTCGGAGCCCGTTAGTGGGTTCCTTAGCGAGTTGGGGAGGGCGCTAAAGGTGCCCGCCGAGTCCCATGGTCACAGGCTTCATCCGCCTGTGATTTTTGAAAGCGTCCCCGCTTCGCCGTAGCGGAAAAGACCCTTTCCCGCGGAGCTGGTCCCTCCAGTTCAGAGGGAGTCCGCCATTGCCGGTGGCGCCACCCCGGAAGTCCATTCCCACAATTGCTCTCGACTAGGCAGAACTTCTCTTCAGTCTGAAGAGCAAGGTGGGCCATGGGGATTCATCCCCATTGCATCACCGGGCTGAGTCAGGACATTTAAATCTCTTCCCCCAGCTCAGCACTTCTATAGAATGACTGGTGACAGCTTTTCTTAGAATCATGGAATCATAGAGTTGGAAGGAACCGCAAGGCTCATCTAGTCCAACCCTCTACAATGCAGGAATCCTGCCTACAGCTGTCCCTGGGTGGGCTTGAATCACCAACCTTCTGGTTAACAGCCAGATGCACTGACCCCATTGTGCCACCTGAGTCTTCTTGTGATGTTGCTTATGCCATTATGGCTGGCAGGCTGTTTCAGAAGCTTTTATAGGCTGGATCTTGCCTGTTGTTCAGCAGTTCTAGATCCCTGGAGAATAGGTGAAATTCTCACGGCCCTTAGTTCTAGACCACTGGAGAATAGCTGAAATTCTCACGGCCCTTAATTCTACTCATCCATTGCTATATTTCGGAGCCTTTTTTCTGCTGCTGTGCAGGAATACCCATATTTTTAGCACAATTGTAGGGCTGCATGCAAGCAAGCAACTGCTCATTGGGAACTTCCTTTATGTGCCTGTGCCTGGAAATGAGGCCCATTGAACCCAGTGGGGCTTACTTCTGAGCAGATATGGTTAGGATTGCCCTGTTAATGTATTCAGAAAAAGACTATAGGTTGTGATTTGGCTCTTTCAGGAAGCAATATTAAGAAGAAATTATCTTAACTGTCATATGCCAGTGGCAATAATGATATTTAGACACCATTAATGCTGCAAAATAGACAAAGGTCTCTAAAATAGTATTTCGTTTCATCTCCCCCCCTCCGTCCCTGTCCTCCACCTTTGCTATGCTAGGATCAATTACATAAATAGGATTGTTCTGTCTGATCAGAAGTAAGCTCATTGATTACAGTGAAGCTTACTCCCAGGTTAATATATAGATTTTCATGCTCAATAGATGAGAAAGAAAACTGCTTTCACTCAGCTCACATCGCAAAATGCAAAAATTGGCAAGATGCCGTGGATGAAATCTGAAGGGCAGAAGTCCCAAAGGAAGCAGGCATGCACAGACCATTGTGGTCATTCGGTGAATTAAGTGACTTGAAATGCATGGGGCAAGGAAACTTGGCTTTTCCAGTGGGTGCTTCCATTCTTTAGGTCCTTTTATTGTAAGCTCAGAGCCAAACACGTCATGTGAACTGCATATCTTAGCTTCCGTCTTCCTTCCTTTTTCTTAATGGCCATACTAGGAAGGGGAGAATTCTGTCCCAAGACATACAGGGAGGAGGGGTTAACCACATCACAGTCTTGGTGAAAAGTGTCCCCACTCCCCAAAAATATATTCCTTTCCCTTCTGCCACTTCTGGAAAGAAACTGCTATTTACCCCAATAACCTGTTCCCTCTTGGGGTAATCAGCTGCTTGGGGAAGGGGGGTTTCCATGTGTGGGGAAAGGGTTAAATCCCCATTTCCCATTGCCACTGCTCCAATTCTGATTTGACCTCCCTACACACTCCACTGCTGCAATTTTAAGGGGAATAATGATACATTTAACATTCTGTATAATTTGACTGTTAGTTGTTGACATATAAATTACATCAAAAGATAATTTCATGCAGATGTATTATGCAAAATTCTTAATCCAATTTCTTTCCGCAGAGGAAAATACGTCAACTTTATTTATGAATACTCCAAGTTTGAGCTTTAAAAGATCCTATACAGAGCTTGTCATGTCACAAGTGACTAATAGCGTGGCAATAAATGAGCATCAGTGTGGGCTGGCTTGCTAAGGTTTCAGAATGACAATTGAACGTGCATCAGAATAAAGGGAGGATGCAAAGTGTCAATTCACATTTCTTTCATTTCAGGAAAAAATAAAATAAAAGCCAGTGAATTGATTTGTAGTTGTTCTGGTGAATGAGGAATGTGAATGGAAATGGTTCTTTATTGTATTCTTAGCTTGCCATTTCCAGCGAATGACGAAGATGGAAGCGGGGATGCGGGGAATGGTTTGCATTCCAGTAGGGACCAAAACCCTTTTCCAAGGAAGGGGCTATCTGGGCAGCAGAAAGAAGGCCTTCAGATGGTGAGAAAGCTTATGTTTTCCTTAGCCAAAGAAGAAGGCCTGGAGGACATTTATACTTTCAGGTAACCTTGAATTGCTCCTCCTTCCATTATTAGAAACTTTGCTTGTATTTATTTCCCTCCCAGTTTCATGCCCACAGATGTTTTGTTTGCATAAATTGGGCTTTTTCTCCTCCTGACACCATAGAAGTGTTCCTTTACATAGAAGTATTTCCCTTTTCATTATGGTGGAACTTGGCTTCAGTGTAATGTTTTAGGTTCGTAAGGCCAAGCTAGATGTTCAGCAGCAAACCTGGGCCTTAATAGCACCGGGAATAGCAGTGTACAGGAGAGCAGTGCTCATTATTTACTGATAACATTGGAGGTGCCTCTCTGCTTGCAGGCATCTGCACATTAAAATAAAGATAGCTTAAAATCTAAAATGTGTGTAAAAACCTCAAAGCAAAACCAGCAAGCAGCAGCACACAAAAATAGCAAGGGAAAAATAATCCTGAAAATGACAAACTCTACTCACTGCTTTCCTCTCCAATATGTAATTACAACAAACATTAGTATCCAAACCTATATCTGCATTGGATTTGACATTTTAAAAATATTTATTTTTGTTGATTTTTTTATTGTTGGGAAGTTTCATGGCAAGCAGTTCACAACGGGAATAAACACTAGCCTAATGATATAAAATAAGTGTTAAACCAGCAATCAGGAAGAAAAACATAAGCTGTAAAAGTTTATTGTTCATTGCTGTGGCTCTTTAATCTGATCTACCCCGCAGTCCAGTGACATTATTGGTTCTGTGAAGTGCTGACAAAGGCTTTTCTAAAGGAAAACGTCTTCTGGTAGTGCAGTACTTCTAAGGAGGTAGTCAGCTAGGCATGTTTTTCTTATTAACAAGTTCCATACTGTGGGTGCCATAACAGAGAGGGCTCTGCTATGCATCCTAACAGATTTTACCTGGGTGAAAAATAGCACACATTGCACTCCTTCTGCATCATGCCATCCATGTGCTTTTATCTGGCTGCGGCTCTCAGATATGTGTGTTTCATGGCTGGGATGAAAGCAACTGGTGAGCATTGAAATGCCCGTCTCTGTTGCTGATATAACATTGCTGAGGTAGTAACACAATGGCATGTTTTGTGATATTGGACTAGTGCTGTTGCCACCTTCCATCCTAACTATACTGGTACAACAAGTGAGCTTCAAGTGATTCAAGAATTCAGCACAACTGTTAAAATGCCTGTAAAATAAATACCACAGTGTCATCAACGTTAATGTCACATGTAACTGGATTCATGCACATTTCTGGATGTGGGAATAGTCTCTGTTGAAAATCACCCTGACTTGAGATGATGTAAGGTGAAATTGAAGATCTGTCTGTGATAAACATGTATGAGCTAGCACATCGAACACATACATTACTATGATGTGAAGATGTGAAAAATCACAGATAATTTATCTAGAACCAAAACATTTTCAAGACCACAATTTTGTTAAAACTAACCTGTTCTTTTCCTGTGTGCAGTTAGTAAAATGTTTATTGGGATTCACCATATCACTTTCCCCTGTGTTTTGTCATTTAGAGAGAGTCTGGAGCGCCTTTCAGTGTTTAAGAAGGTTGAACGGAGACCTATGGCTTGGCCTTGCCAGCTCACAATTGGTTCTCAGTTGTCTATAAGGATTGTGGCCTACAAAGCAGTAAGTTACAACGGCCACTTTTGTATTTTTAGCACCATATTAGCATAATTGAACACATGCCAACACTGGTGCCAGTAGAAGGGAGGAAACACAGCAGGGATTAATTAGTTGTAAATTCAGATTCAACCGCAGTAACTGATTAGTATAGCTGCCTATTAAATTATTAAATCTGACAGCATAGAGAGATAGAATATGGTCGTTTTTCATAAAGCTCACTGTCTGGTTTCTGAAACTCCTATTCCCTTGGCAAACGCAAGTGATGGCAGTTGGAGAAACTGCATAGCAATGAATTCTTTCCATATTTCTCTTGGGGAACTTCTCACATTTTCAGGTAAAGTGTTCTTGTATATAGCACCACTGTAACTTTTTAGATCTGCATTTTGCTTCCTTCAGTCACTAGAAATTAGTGCATTGTAGACTGTCAATCCATGATTATGTGCACCTAAAATTTCAGGCATTGTTTCCAGTGTTTTCTAACTGTCAGTATTGGCATATCATTGATGATCAGTGAAATAAATTTCATGTGTTCAGGGATATTTTTACTAGTGCAGTGTAAGTTGGCTGCTGTCTTATGCCTGGGAAAGGAAAGGGGGCCTTTGAATTGTTGCAGTGGATATCTAATCCCCAAGGGAGCAATCCAAACCCAAGATTGCTGGGATGAGCAAATTAGAATCCAGTGGATCTCTAGCTTAGCCAGTGGATTCCCAGCACAGTTGGGCTATGCTGGTGTAAGTCATATGTCCTAGCTTAGCCGGGGATCTTATGCTGAAAAATGGGTGTTGCTGATGTTTGGTGGCGTATGCTGAATCCTAGCTCTGTTCACCTCAGTCATATGACCTGGCAACCCAGTGGAACTCAATCTGGCAAAAAGGGTGGTGTCAGTCTCACTCGTATTTTAAAGGCTTGCATCCCTCTGCCAGGCTTAAGTCAACTCAGCTGTCAGTAGTCTTGCTCCTGAACAGAGTTCGGACTAGGGGTAATTTACTCCAGCTTAATTCAAGATGGCACAAGTTCTGTTGGCTTCCCATACTTAGGATTGTTCTGCCTGCTAACATGAAATAACTTATCTTTTTAATTTCAATGTCAAGTTCACCGAGGAAAAAGTGAAAAAAACCTGGACGGTTGTAGATGCCAAGACACTAAAAAGAGAAGATGTGCAGAAAGAAACAGTTTACTGCTTGAATGACGATGATGAAACAGAAGTTCAGAAGGAGGATGTTATTCAAGGTATGACTTCTGCTTTGAGCACCAAGATTTTCCTAGGGAAGTATTTGCAAGCTCTGGGTTTGGTTTATCGGCAGAAGCATTGAGATGAAGGTAGAATAAGTGAAAGTAACATGGTAAGAGAGGAATTAAATTTTATACCCATTCCAGGTAGGAGAGCACTGAAAATGGATTTGGGGGCATGCATGTTTTGCTAAATACACAAAAGAATTTCTAGGGTATCAAGAGATAACAAGCTTCATACAATTATCTGATACCACGTAGGGAGATCTATTTAGAGGAAGCACATCCTCCTTAGCCACACCCCCCCCAATCCCTTGAGCTGCAATAGGACAGCCCTGCTTGCAGTTTAAAAGATGCTTGGTTGATGTGTATGTTGAGTATGGAGGATGTGTGACAACAGGAGTGACACACACACATGCACACTTTGAATGCACTCTTGAAGGAAAAACTTGAGGTAGGTGGGCTAACCTTCCTTCCATGTCTAGCTCCATCTCTGCTTCTGTCCATAGGCTGAAGGGAATCATGCAGCAGGCTTACCTTCCAGCTGTGCCTGTGTTCGACTTTCAGGGGTTCCGGGCAGTGTCCCTATGTGGCCCTTGGCTGCTGGTGGTTTGTGAGGTGGGAGGGTCCTCTCCAGTTCCACCCCACACACTCATATTTTCCTGCAAGGCTCTCTCTCATCCTCTTCTGCTCTGCATTTAGGCTCCCATGTGAGAGTCACCCTCCTTTAATAACATAGGAACTGATTCTTTCACTCTGCAGGATTCCGC
This sequence comes from Podarcis gaigeae, assembly GCF_964106915.1. Lineage (NCBI taxonomy): Eukaryota > Metazoa > Chordata > Lepidosauria > Squamata > Lacertidae > Podarcis > Podarcis gaigeae. The sequence continues at coordinate 88,166,741 of NC_139678.1, read as the reverse complement.
TATGGGAGCGATATAGTTCCTTTCTCTAAGGTAGACGAGGAACAGATGAAATACAAGACCGATGGGAAATGTTTTGCTGTCTTGGGGTTCACAAGATCATCTCAGGTATGGATGTAAACTTGGAGAAGTGCTTATTGTTCAACTGCTGTAGGGCTTTTCACATAACTTGAAAATTTATCCTAGGCAAAAGAGGTTGTACAAATGAGTTGTAAATGAGCTAGCTACTTACGGTGGCAAGGGCAGCGGCTATGAACATCAGCTCCTGGTTTCTAACACAGCCATCACAGCTCACTTTAAGTAGATGTTGGTGTGTGTGAGAGAGATCACTTCCCTTATTTCTCATGCATGAGTGTGGGTGGCGGGGAGAGAAGCATTCTTTTTATTTTGTCACAATCGGGGTTGTGTGTGTGCTGTGAAGATGAGAAACTGCATTGTGAAATTTCAGAATCCAGAGGACTTGCTGAATAAGAATATCAGTGGTCAAGGGATGGAGCTTCAGTGCCTCTGTGGCTTTTTGCTCCTCCCCATGACAAATAAAAAAGTGTTGTTTAAAAGGTGCAGAATGAATTGTGCAAAATAAGAAACCACGATGGCCTGTTTAATTTTCATAATTCGCTGAGGCTGTGGAATTCACCCTATCTTGTTGGAAAATTTGGGTGAATGAATTAAATTTGGGCTGCTTCTTTTTTCATTGCACACATAGTGCACTATTTTGCACATATTCAGAGGCTGCGGGCATACCTGATCTGGCCACGGAGGACAATCTGAACTGGTGACTTGAACATCACAAAATGATGACTACAACAGGAGGTATCAAATTTTGTATAGCCAGTAGAATTAAGGCTGTAGTCTTATGCATACTTGGAGCTACATCCCATTCACTAAGGCCTTATAAAGCAGGACCATGCCACGTCAGACATTTATGATCCTTGGAGCTCGTTTGTTAAGGGTGATGAAAGTTGTTAGGAGACCCTTCTTCCCCTCACAGAGCAACAGTTTCTGGAGCGGTTAAGCAAGCAATCCCTCTTTCCTGGGATTTGTAGCTCTGTGAGAGGAATAGGAATCTCCAAACAACTCTCAGCACCATTTTAGGAAAGATTTCTTTGAGGGAAGACTTTTAGTGTTTAAAGTGTGGTGCAGATAGGGCCTCGGTGTGCTTCAGAATGGAGAACAAGATGAGACAAAATTTATCTTACAAGCCTGCCTTCTTCCTACAAAGTAGAGGTCCCTAACACTGAGAAGTAATTTGGAAGATTTTGGAAACTGGGCACAATGTATTGCATTTCCCTCCCATCTGTAGTGAAATGCATGATGGGAGCAACAGGGGTGAAGAAAGAAGGCCGACAGATGAACTTGTGTAACTGAGAGTATGAGGTGGGGAGCAGAGTGATGAGTGTGCTTGAAGGTAGCTCAAAGTGATACCTAGTGCAGAAGCTTGAGCAATTATTTTTAAAAGTCTCCTGGAATATAACAGCAACAGTATATTTGGTTGTGGAATTGAATTTGCATGCCTTTTAGACAGTGACTTTTAAGAGTTCAAAATAGCATTTGGACCAGGTCAAATCTAGCTAACTTTTGGAAACATTCATTCATAGGTCCAGAGACATCGTTACATGGGATATCAGGTTCTGAAAGTCTTCCCAGCAAAGGATGATGAGGTGAGCTTTACCAACCTGCTGATTGGAGTTTTGCTGTATCTTTATATCTCTGACTGGCTGTCCTTGAATCAAAAGCTGCATTTTTCTATTTATTTATTTTTAATGTGAAACATGTTGAAAGCTGGTGTATTGCAAAAACAGACAAGTTATTTTCCTTAAGTGTTACTGTTTTAAGAAAACAAACACAAACATCTGCAAGGAGAATGGAGCTAGAATGTCACAAGAACTAGCACTGGGACATCATGGCTTGGATGTTCCTTTTGGGCTTTGATCTTCTTGATACAGATGAGATCTTACATTTATTTCTTAGCAGTAGGTATCATGGTGCAGTTGCAATCTAGTTGTTTGCCCCCCTTCCCCCCCCTCCACTTGTTCTAGCATGACTGTGCAACATAGAAGCATTGTAGAAGCATTGAGGAAATGGAATCAGAGTCTGAGCTCATCCTCTTCTTTGCCACAAAAAATTGAAGGGTAACAGAGTTTTTGTCCAAGGACCGAACTAGGATGTTATAGCACCTGCAGGGCAGTTTTGAGGCCCTAGAAATAGAAAATGTACAGCTCTTCTAGAGCCACTTTCTCCAAACTCCTTCAGTAGTATCGGGGAGGTTACTGACTTACTTATATTGTACCCCTTTTGAACGTAGAGCCTGTCCTCATCAGATTTTAAAATGGAATCTCTTCCAGCTTTAATAGAAAGAGAAATAGGAACTTAAGAGAAGTGATATCACACGAGGGTTTGTTTTTAAATCTGCAACTTTAAATATAGACACATTTAATTTTGACACAGTGGTGCAGTATATACGAGGGTGCCCTACTTCAGTATGTCTCTTGATGTTGTGCACTGTCACTGCTTTTGAAGAGGTAAAAAAGGTGAGGTTTCAGTCAGACTGCTGAAACCTACCTCTTTGATTTTTCATGACTGCTGCAGTCCCAGGCTTTCATCATACTTGTGTATAATTGCATCTCTCTTTTTGACAGGCTGCAGCCGTGGCTCTTTCTGCCCTCATTCATGCTTTGGATGAGTTGGATATGGTGGCCATAGTGCGTTATGTCTACGACAGAAGATCGCACCCGCAAGTTGGAGTAGCCTTTCCGTTAATTAAGAATGAATACGAGGTATTCCCCCCACCATGGTTATTAACTCCTATTCAGTCCTGTCTTCTCAGCAGGGGTGGGTAGCATATATCCCACCAAGTTAAGAATACAGTATTGTCATAGGAACTTTCTAGACATCACTATAGCACAGTAGTTTGGTGCTTGCACCTATAACCTGGTGCGGGGTGGTTTTTAAAATCCGTATGTAGCTGTTGGGTATTTTTTTTGATAAAAAAAAATTCTACATTGCATACATTTTTTTTTTAAAAGTCTGCAGACGGCTATGCCATTTCTGGCACGTTACTTTTTAGTGAATGCGCATATGGAATGCAGTGCTTAATAAGCATTGCTTTGGTTAAGCAATCACTAAAGTGGGGGCGGACACTATCTTTCATCTTCTTTTGACTGGCAAAAATAAGCACAAGAAGAAATGGAATTGCTTGAGGTGGTGTGAGCCAGCGGAGGTATGTGGATAAAGGATGCCCAGTGAAGCTCTGTAAATGGGAAGTGCAGAACTTCTTGGTTTGGGCCGTGGTTTGGAATCTTAAAAGAAGCAAGCTTGACAGACCACTATAAGAAACCGACCAGATTCCCAAATTTGGAAACTGCTCTGTCATAGGAACTATAGCAGGTAGAAAAAGATAAGGACACATCAAGCCATTCTCCAAGAAATGTTCAGGGCAGCTTTGTTGAATTTTATTTTATTAATTTCATAAACATTTCTATTGAATGTGTGCTAGTCTAGAATGTGTTTTGTGCTATGTGTTAGATACTATGATAACTCAACTGAAATGAAAATGTTTTCCCCCCTTTGACATTTCCCCTCTCTTCTTATAGTGTTTGGCCTATGTACAGCTACCATATATGGAAGATCTAAGGCAATACATGTTTTCCTCCTTAAAAAATATTAAAAAGTTTACACCAACAGGTGAGCTTTGAACTTTGGCATCATTAACAGAGTAATCCTACAAATACCTACTCAGAAATAAGCCTCTTTGAGTTTAGTGCTCCTTATTCCCAGGTGCATGTCTGTACGGTTGCGGTGTAAAGACTCATTGCAATATGCAGGACATTTCATGATGTCAGGCTAGGTTTTCCCCATCCTATACTTGTGCACCTGTTTATTCCTTCCTCTGTGTAGAACTTTACTTTTGTCCCTGTTGACATTCATTTTGTTAGTTTTGGCACAGTTCTCCAATCTGTTATGGTCATATTGAATCCTGATTTCATCTTCTGAGATATTAGCCGTTCTACCCATTGAAGTACCTGGTACTGACCAATTAGGCTCAAATGGCCTCTGGATTTGGCCTGCCAGGCCATTTTGGGCCAACCACACCCAGTTGTCAGTCGCTTAACATCACACACTCTTGTCTCCAATCTGTGAGGTGTTTATTTTCCCTTAGAAGTCAATGGGAGAAAATGGAAGGGACTTCATTTGCAGACATATTTCATGTGGGCACTTGAAAGGCAAGTGAGGATACAGATGTTGGGGTTACTAGTAGTGAAGTTGTGGAGGAAAGTTCCTACCTCGGCTGTGCTCCTGATCACAGCTGCTTACATTTTCCCTCGGAAGTGAAATGGCTTCCATTGGTTTCAGTGGGAGAAAGTAAATGCAGCCTAGTGTTATGAGCAATTTTCTCATTTGAGACTGTGAGGGCAGGGGGTAGTGGGGAAAGTGAACATGGCTACAGTATCTTTATCTCCTGGATGTATTGAATATTCCTTTGTCTATATCTGATGGCACAGAGGATCAGTTGTGTGCAGTTGACTCTCTGATTGATTCCATGAGTTTGGTTTATGAAGATGAGAGTGAAGGGACCAGCCAGGATATATTTAAAACCAGCAAATTCCCCAACCCTCAATTTCAAAGATTGTATCAGGTAAGAGGATGACTATATCACCGTTACCTTAAAACATTCCCTGTTTTTTCCCATATTTTCCTTCTCTGTTTTAAGCTGTAGCAAAAACAACTTTGTTGCAAATGTAATGTGATCAAGTTAGGCCTGTGCCTGTGAGAACAGCTACCTCGCCCCTTGCCTTTGGTTATCACAGTGAACATTTCTGTATCCTTACTTGCCTTGTAGGAAATAGAGCAAGATGCTTTCAGTCAGTTCCACTAGGGTCTTTGGGGTGTTTACAAATTATGTAGACTGGGGACAGTGTGCTGTGTTCAAGTGGTTTTGTGCTATTGCGAAGCAACTGATGTAGCAGCCTACTTAAATTATGTAGCATTTTCCCCACAAATGCTTCCTCCACCTGGTTCAGAGCAGAATAACCTATACATGGCCCCTCATCATTTATTTACTGGAGTCTCACAGGAAAATGTGTGAGCAGCATAAAATAATTCAGTGTTTCACTGCTTAAAGTGTTGGACTATATCTGAGAAACTCTTACAGAGAAGCTGGGTATTTTGACAGGCAGGCCTGAGTTAAAGAAGCTTTAACATCCAGCTCTGGGTGGCTGAAATTGATAAAATAGGAAATTTAGGTTTAATTCTACCATAGCAATATTTACACATCCTAAAGTTCTGCCAACCATACGGATCTCTGTATGCTTTGTAAAAAAATAGCATGTAGCACACAGGAGGGCTTCAGTGTTTGCTTGCTTGCTTTTATTTTGAATATTTTTAGGCAGCCTTTCTGTTGCTGAATAAAAATGAATTAGTTAAAATAATCAGTATATTTTTATCTAAAATTGGGGAAATTATAAGGGAAATAAGGAACTATCAGTGGGAAAACTGATGTAAATTGGCATTTTTCTTGCTGATTTTAAATCAGTTTCATGTAAATCCAACAAATCTGCTTCAGGACAGTGTCCTTTCAAGGTGGCTTACAGCCAACAGAAAGCCATAACATTCAGTAATAAACTATTCTATTTAAAGGCAAATTTCATTATCCTTACATCAGTGAGCATTATGTATACTTGTGCTATATGAACACTTTCACCTCAGATTATTACTTGTAATTTCATATGATCCCAGAATGCCATCTTTCACTGAATGTCACTGAAAGAAAGCCTCCCACAACATAGACCTGCCTATTCACTAAAACCTTGAGAACAAGTCCACAACAAGTTAGTTGTGCTGGGGGCTGCAGAAGTTCATCTTGTGGCAAATTGGTACAGGGCCTTCTCTGGGTGATACCTGTTTTGTGGGATGATAGTCCCTTTGAAATATAGACTGTAATTGTGCTTCCATTGGTTGTTAAAAAACATCTATTTGGCCTCTGATGCCAGTTCTAACAGTTCCTGACTATAGTATTTGTGGTTGAATATGTTTTTATTGAAATGTTTTTATCTTTATTCTAAATTGCCTTGTTGTTATTATTTCAATATTTATCAAAATGGATTTAAATCCATAAAATTTCATGCCATGGAATATTTGAACTTCGCTCCACAACAAATCCCATGTTACATGAAAGGCATATTTCATATTAGAAACCAAAGTGAACCCCATGTACTGTGTTTGTTGCTGTTGTTGTTTAGTTGTGTCCAACTTTTTGTGACCCCATGGGCCAGAGCACGCCAGGCACTCCTGTCTTCCACTGCCTCCCGCAGTTTGGTCAAACTCATGTTAGTAGCTTCGAGGACACTGTCCAACCATCTCGTCCTCTGTCGTCCCCATCTCCTTGTGCCCTCTATCTTTCCCAACATCAGGGTCTTTTCCATGGAGTCTTCTCTTCTCATGAGGTGGCCAAAGTATTGGAGCCTCAGCTTCACGATCTGTCCTTCCAGTGAGCACTCAGGGCTGATTTCCTTAAGAATGGATAGGTTTGATCTTCTTGCAGTCCATGGGACTCTCAAGAGTCTCCCCCAGCACCATAATTCAAAAGCATCAATTCTTTGGTGATCAGCCTTCTTTATGGTCCAGCTCTCATATACTGTTTTATATGTATGTATATTTGTGTGTGCGTGTGTGAGAGAGAAACAGACAGACAGAGAATCGCTTGTCCTCTTTTGCTTTCCCATCAGTGCCTACAGCATAAGGCTTTCCATCCTGATGCACCTTTGCCTCCTATTGAAAAACACCTCTCAGACATGTTGGGGACACCACAAGAAGTGACTGAGAAATGCCAGGCTCCCCTTGAGAAATTAAAAGCGCTTTTTCCCTTGAAGGAAGCAGATAAAATTAAAGAGCAGAAAACAGCTCAGCATATCTTCAAAGATAAGTAAGTTATCATAGGCCTGGTGCAAATTGTTTGTTAGCTAATTCAGTTTCGTCTAGCCACATCCTTACACCTGCAATCTCAGGTTGTGTTGGCCAGGAGGGATTTCATTACCTCTGTGTGTAAAGAGATGCAGTTATTTTGGTTGGATGTAGACTAGTTTCTGTCTTTTGTGCCCTCATAACCTCAAGGACAAAGATGCCTCTTTGCAAACATGGGGGAGGCATGTGTTGCTGTTCCCACCCATGTCTTAATGGTTTTCTCCAGCGTAGCTCAGAGAATGCCACTTTCTCTGTGGCTTTTATGATAGCTGAGGTAGACCAAAAGCATGCTCTGCTCTTGAGTAGACTATCTCTGTTTTTAATTTTAGCTATCAAGGACCCGTAGAAGAGGGCTTTCAGTCATAGCTGTCAAAGTTTCCCTTTTTTAAAGGGAAATTCCCTTATTCCGAATAGGATTCCTCTCAAGAAAAGGGAAAAGTTGACAGCTATGCTTTCAGTATCCATTCCGCAATTGTGGAACTTTATTTCTCCAGAGTGATGCCAAATGTGTGAGAGTGTAGGAGCCAGTGTGGCGTAATGGTTAGTGCTTAATGTGGAGACCAGGGTTCAAATCCCCACTCAGCCATGAAGCTCACTGGGTGACCCTGAGCCAGTCACCATCCGTTAGTCTAACGGGTTGTTAGACTAGGGTTGTTGTGAGGATGAAGTGGGGAGGAAGAGAACCATGTACACCACCTAGAGCTCCTTGGAATAAAATGGTGGTATAGAAATGTCATAAAATATAAAAAATACCAATATTTCAGCAATGTTGGTTGAACTGCCCTTAGATGTGTGTCAAGGGTGAACTGTTTTAACCGTGCCAGGTTTTACTCTGTTTTTTCAAAAGGATGCTATTTTAACCAGGGTTTCCCATTCTAAGTTGTGGGGGTGGGGCATGCCACAAATTTAAATAAGAATACATTGGAAAGAATAAAACAAATCTTGTTGGCCTAGCCTGCTAAATTAGGTGTCTGGATGGAGAATCTGTATGTGCCAGATAGACAGTGTAGTTTCTTTTCACACAAAAAGGGGGAAAGACACTGGCTTTAGAAGTAACTCTACTGTTCATTCCATGTGCATCTTCCTTCTTGATACCATAAACCAAAAAATAGTGGGTTCAGACCACAGATAAGCAGCCCCCAAGCTGCTGCAGTAACATGCGAATCAGGTCACAATCTCAATTCCTGTTGGAGTCTTCATATTTCTTGCCGTATGCTAAATGTGGGTCTGATTCAGATGAGTTTAAAACTACTTGTTAAAAATTAGATATTTGGCTTTTGAAAGCAATTTTGATTGTAGTCTAAGGTTATCCAGTGTGACAGAGAGGTCTTGCATATTTTAATTGGGGTTTGTCATGTAAGTACTGACAGCTGCAAGTTGATCTAGCCTTTATGTGTGTTGATCAAGGAGATGGGTTTGATGACATACAGGTCTTCAGTGTACACAGATACTTAATAGTTACCCATTTCACGACATGAACTAGAAAATTACATTGGAAGGGTAAATAGATTTGCTTCTTAAACATTAAATTTCCATTAACTTTCATGCCAGTTTAATCAAGAAAAATAAATCTGATGTGAATGCATAATATCCTGTAAGTGTTAACGCAGATAGATAAAAACCCAAGTTGCCATATTGGCAAAGTATAGGGATAATACCTTTCCCCCCACAGGGACCTAGGAAAAGCAATAGCCTTCTCCTGTTGGCTACCCCATTATTCTGGGGTCAAATTTGATTCCTTATTTTCCGATTCCCTTTTGACTGAAACAGGTTTAATTTGTTAGGAGCCCGAAATACAGCTACATAACTAGAAGTGTTGCTCTTGAAACTATCTTCACAGTATATATGCGTTTAAGATATAAATTGCCCTGTTAGTTTATTCCTGAAATAGTTTCTTCGGATTGATAGCCTTGTCTTGTCTGCTTCCAGTAATGAAGATGGGCCCAATGCTAAAAAGGCAAAAACAGAAGATGATGAAGGTGACTTTAGAATTGCAAACCTTGCTGAAGGCAATGTCACCATGGTAAGTACTTTTGGCAGATGCTAATAGGTTAGATTGGCTGTCATTCTAAGCATGTCTCTCCCTGACATGGGGTTATTTCCAGTGTCCACATAGGCCAATTTCTCCCCACATAATTATCCAATGTGGTGATGAATAGGGAAGTGGGGAAGTGTGCTTGCCTTCATTTGGGTAAGATTGATGGAGAAACACACAGGCTCCTTGAAATGTTCCTTTTACTGCCCAAGAATGCCATACTGGCAACGATAGTTCTGAGACACAATTTAGATGAGTTAGTTATGTTTCAAGATCAGTTCACATTTTATATGTCACTGTTTTGCCCCCTTCACATACCAATGGTCTACTGGTGGAGCAGTGCAGCTTGTGAACTAAGAATTTTCAGATTGCAGAAGCTGCTGCTTAGATAATCACGATCACGTCAACATGAACTGAGATACAGAAGTTGCATGGGTTGAAAGCCGTGTATATTAACTAGGCCTCGCATATACCTTGATCATAACCACATTTGTTTGACAGCAGTATGACCATGGAATCTTATGGCCAAGTACGGGTGCTTAAGATTGTATCCTCTGAATGTAGTCTTTCTCTCGTTCTCTCTCTCTCCCCAGTTGTACCTTGAAAGTCGAATGGAATCCGTTCTGGATGTCCGTTCGACTTCCAAACGTTTGGAAACCAAAGCACGGCTTCTGATTGGCTGCAGGAAGCTCCTGCAGCCAATCGGAAGCCACGGAAGCCCCGTCAGATGTTTGGGTTCCAAAGAACATTCGCAAACCGGAACAGTCGCTTCTGGGTTTGTGGCATTTGGGATCTATAATGTTCGAGTACCAAGGCATTTGGGATCCAAGTTACGACTGTATATATTCAGAAAATGTTGCATAAGTTGTTGACTTGAAGAAAGAAATATTGTAGGAGTGGAATGGCAGGCAAGCTCCCTGCTGTTCTCCTTTTCTTATGACAAAGTTAATTGCAATCAAACTTCATTCACAGTGGGTGGGTGTTCCGTGCGAATCTGCTTTTGTTCTTGATACCTGTTAAGGCATTGTTGAGGACATGCTGTTTCTGAATGGATACGTACCAATGAAATCAAGTTACAGGAGCATTGGGTGTTCCCCTTTAGTAAGTGAGACCAGAACATAGGCTGAAGATGTAACCTTGGCTGGATTATTTTGTAGGTTGGAAGTGTTAATCCTGCAGAAAACTTCAAAGTGCTGGTGAGGCAGAAAAATGTTGACTTCAAGGATGGTGAGTGGATAGATGTTTGTTTTCTAATTTCTTTTGACAATCCATTTGGGGTCCAGGGATTCTGAGCTCAAAAACCACCAACCCATTCTTTCTTAATCAGCCAAATTCTATGTACAGTGGTACCTCGGGATGCGAATGGGATCTGTTCCGGAGCTCCGTTCGCATCCTGAATAGAATGTAAGACGCGACTGCGCGTGTCTGCGGGTCGCGTTTTGCCACTTCCGTGCATGTGCGTGACGTCATTTTGAGCGTCTGCGCATGCGCAAGCGGCGAGTATCCTCTATACTTATGTAAATTTTTTTTGTAGGTAGGAGGAATACTGGTATATATGGAGTAGGACTGGATAGGTGTGGCATTTTCATTTATTGTTTATATTACTGGAATTTGACTTTGATTGCTCAGGTTTATTTGTGTACAGTTGTAATAGTTTCCTCTTAGTTAACATTTGTAATGTTTGCCTTCTCACCTGATCTTCACCAGTACAGCTGCTGCCTTAATTATGTCAAATGGCAGCAATAATACTTTGAATTTTCTAAGGACACAATCCAAACTCCTGTTTGAGAGGATTGATGGGGCCAGTGCCTCATCCTGGCTCCTTGCCGTGGAAGATATGTGTGTGTGCGGGAGACACAACCAGACATGATTTTGACCCAGTCATAGTGACATCTACAGGCTGGCACAGTGATTGGGCATGATGTGATCGTGTGACAGAAGTGAGAATGGCTTAAGATCCAGGCACCACACAACACTTTCTGGCAGACAGTGGGAGAGCTGGATGCATGAGTGTAGCTGGGGGGGGGCTGGGAGGGGCAGCTTTCCCCTAGTCAATAAAAATAAATAAAAAGACAGCAAACTGAGGTTCTGCTCTCTCCAACAAAAGGCTGGTCCCTCCCTAACAAAAATTCTGGCTATGCCCATGGCTGGATGGAGGTATATCTTCACCTAATCCAAAGATCCACCACTCCAGATATAAGGAGGGATTGCTCTGAAAATGGTGAACTTAGCAAAATGTTGTTGACTTAGACCACATGTACTTTAAAAATCATAGCTAATAAAATAAATAGTGCATTAGGAACATTAGTTCTGTAAGACTGGAGTGTCTTTAGCATGCATTTATTAAAATCAGCTCAGTAGATGGAAAACTGTCGGCTCACTAGCTGTTTCTGAAGTGTCTAATGTCTTTGCTTGAATGGCTTGGACACTTAGTGCCAATTTACCTTCCGCTTGTGGAATGCTTTATAATTACAGGGTAGATTGTGTGGTATATGGTCTACATACTCATTAAGGAAAAGAGATTGGTGACATTCTTAAGTGTTCCCATTCAGCATATGAGTGTGTTAATTTAAAAGTAGAAAACCCAAGAAATAGCTTTGGATGTAACAAAAATACATTATTTTAACTTCCCAAGTATTTTTTTATTTTTATTTTTGGTGAAACTGTTTATTCTAACTTCATCTTATTTATGTCAGGGATGGAGATGGAAAGATCCAAAACTCCCCCTGCCATAGGCAACTTTTGAGAGGTGGGTGGGGCCACCCACCTGTCAATCACCTGCTATCTCTTAGAATGTGCTCCTGATTCTTCCCTTCTGGATGTAATTTGGCGCATCTTGAGTTATAGTGCCTTTTTCTGCCACTACGATGTGATTCTTCCTTTTCAGTTTGGCCCTATGGGTGTACCTGTCCCACACCTGACAGATTCAGGGCAACTGCGAGACCTTGTAGGCCTACTTCGTCCTTTGCCTGTTCAAAGCATGAAAGTACAAAAGAGAGATAGATGCTGCCAGAAAACCCGTACTCAGTTTCTTTTAAAGTGTGCACATACACAGAGTCCTGTACATAATTATAATAAAGGTTTTGTGTAGTAAAGGGGAGGAGTCTGCTCATGCACAGAATCTCAGCTTTCTGAGAGAGGGGGAAAGTCCTTGAGGGAAATAGTGCTGAGCTCGACAGATTAATACCTCAAACCTTGTAATTATGAGTTGTTGGTGCTGCTGCTGCTGTTAAGTAGTAACAGGTCACAATTTGATGCATTTTAGCAAATTGTGTGAAACTAGGGTGGCCAGGTGCCCCTTTAATAGTTTCCTCTTCTATACAGGTATAAAGGTGTATCTGGTTACTCTGGGTGAGAGTGAGTTGGCAGAACTTTTTGCTTGCATTATTTCAGAGTGCAGATGGAAAATGGCATTTTTTAATTTACCCCATCTTTGAAAAGAAAGGAAAGGAAAGAAAGCCCCGTCCCTGCATGTTGAAACCTTGCCCAAAGGATTGAGCTTAGCCATCTCCCTAATTTATTAATACAGAGGTACCTCCGGTTACGAACTTAATTCGTTCCGGAGGTCTGCTCTTAAGCCGAAACTGTTCTTAACATGAGGTGCGCTTTCGCTAATGGGTCCTCCTGCTACCGCTGCGCCACCGCTGCACGACTTTCGCTCGCTTCCTGGGGCAAAGGTCGCAACAAGGGGCATCTACTTCTGGGTTAGCGGAGCTCTTTACCTGAAGCATTCGTAAGCAAGACGGTACGTAACATGAGGTTCCACTGTAGAAGGATTTTGTATTTTTTAACTATGAAGTTTGGAAACTTAATGGAACCACCCCCCCACCCATGACAGCTGAGGTACTCAGGATGCTAAATTCTACACTAAATAGCAGGTTCTGCATTTGCATGATCGGCTTATGGATGTGTGTGAAATGCATCAAACCTTGTCTGTAAGTTTATTCTTTTTTTTTTTTAACAAACGTGCTGGCTTTTGAAAGTGGGGGTTGGGGTTGGGGTAGGAGGCTCTCCATTGAAACATCAAATCTCCTACTTAATAGTTATTCAGGCCAGAGGATGTCCTTCTCTCCCAAGTCTTTTTCTCAAGCCGAAGTCCCGTCAACTGTTCTGCATCAGTTTCTTTTTTCTTCCTATGGGTGAGTGTTTTGTCAGTGATGACAAATCTGATTTGAAAAATTTGGCAGTACATGCATTTGAGGTCAGAGATCCTTTTGGCCAACAAGTTCCATTTCCTTGAACAGAGGACTCTTTTGACAAAGGATGCAATGACCCTGCGGACTCTCAACATCCAGAGTGTGTGTGCTGGTTGCAGAGTCGGTGTCAGCTTTTCTTTTTTTTTTAATACCGGCATTGACCACTTCTGTTGTTTCAGCAAAGTCCCGGGAAGCCCAAAGCATATATAGACCCAAAATATTTGATATTCATTTGATGCCTTAGCATACTTTGATAATCTATTACCTGAAATACAGTGGTACCTTGGGTTACATACGCTTCAGGTTACAGACTCCACTAACCCAGAAATAGTACCTCGGGTTAAGAACTTTGCTTCAGGATGAGAACAGAAATCGTGCTCTGGCAACATGGCGGCAGCAGGAGGCCCCATTAGCTAAAGTGGTGCTTCAGGTTAAGAACAGTTTCAGGTTAAGTACGGACCTCCGGAACGAATTAAGTACTTAACCCGAGGTACCACTGTACTCTTATTTCCTTTACGCCTTTGGCCTTGGACTGTGTGTGTGTGTGTGTGTGATGGAGAGAATGGAAAAAGAGGGTAGGGTTTCTAGCCAGATTATATAATCATTTCTTTAGTAATAAAAATATTTATATACTGCTGTATCATAAAAATAAAGTGCTTAACAACAAGCACATGGGTCAAAAAAAGCCAAATAGAAAATTAAAATCAAAGAACATCAACTAACTACTATGGAATGAAGTTTTCTTAATTGCCTGTGTACGCTTGTTGGTGTAGAAAAGTCTTCAGCAGGCACTGAAATGTTAAAACAGAAGGCACCTGCTGAATCTGTATGGACAGAGCATTCCACAGGACTGGGCTGATGGCACTAATGACTCAGTTTCTTATTTATTCCTCCTTTCCTACAGTCATAGGAACATAGGAAGCTGCCTTATACCAGATCAGAATATTGGCCCATTTTGCTTGGTGTTCTCTAGACAGGCAATGGCTCTCCAGGTTTTCAGGCAGGACCTACCTGGAGATCTTGAGAATTGAACCTGCGGCTCTCCGCATGCAGAGCAGATGGTTTGCCACAGATTTACATCCCTTTTCTTGAGTCATATGAGATAATGGGGATTTGTATGTGTGTATGTTGTGTTAGATTCAGATGTGCTAGTTGCTCTGCCTTACATTTCTTTTTTATCTCTAGTAATAATAATAATAATAATAATAATAATAATAATAATAATAAAAAATAAAATATTTTATTTATACCCTGCCCTCCCCAGCCAGAACTGGGCTTAGGGTGACTAACACCAATAAAATTACAATAAAATGTAAAAGAAAAAACAGTTAGTTAAAATGAAAAAACAGTTAGTTAAAATGCAGCCTCATTTTAGTAGTAGCCCATAAATTAAAAACCATAAGGGGAGGGAAACATAAGGGTCAGACTGAGTCCAAACCAAAGGCCAGGTGGAACAGCTCTGTCTTGCAGGCCCTGTGGAAAGATGTCAAATCCTGCAGGGCCCTGGTCTCTTGTGACAGAGCATTCCACCAAGTTCAGGGCCAGTACTGAAAAGGCCCTGGCTCTAGTTGAGACCAGTCTAACCACCTTGCGGCTCAGGACCTTCAAAGTGTTGTTATTTGTGGAACTTAAGGTCTTCCGCAGGGCATACCAGGAGAAGCGGTCCTGTAGGTATGTGGGTCCTAGGCCGCATAGGGCTTTAAAGGTCAAAATCAGCACCTTAAACCTGACCCTGTACTCCACTGGGAGCCAGTGCAGCTGGTAAAGCACTGGATGAATGTGGTCCCATGGCAGGGACCCCGTAAGGAGCCTCACTGCGGCATTCTACACCCGCTGGAGTTTCTGGGTCAGCTTCAAGGGCAGCCCCGTGTAGAGCGAGTTACAATAATCAAGCCAGGAGGTGACCGCCGCATGGATCACTGTGGCCAGATCAGGGCGAGAAAGGTAAGGGACCAACTGCTTGATAAGGTGGAGATGGAAAAATGCCACCTTTGCTGTGGCTGCAACCTGTGCCTCCATGGAAAGGGAGGCGTCGAAGGTTACACCCAAGCTCTTGACAGAAGGCACTGGCACTAATTGAGCCACAGCAAGAGATGGAAGTTGGCCCCCCAACCCCATGTCATCCTGACCCAGCCAGAAAATCTCTGTCTTCGAAGGATTTAACTTCAACCGGCTCCCACGCAGCCATCCAGCCACAGCTTCCAAGCATCTGGTCAGTGTGTCCGGGGCCGAGTCAGGATGGCTATCCATCAACAGATAAAGCTGGGTGTCATCAGCATACTGATGACAACCCAGCCCAAAA
Organism: Podarcis gaigeae; assembly: GCF_964106915.1. NCBI lineage: Eukaryota > Metazoa > Chordata > Lepidosauria > Squamata > Lacertidae > Podarcis > Podarcis gaigeae. The sequence goes on along the minus strand of NC_139678.1, from coordinate 88,151,251 downwards.
CTTCGGACAATCTGGGCAAGGGGGCGCATAAAGATATTGAAAAGCATCAGGGAAAGGATTGCGCCCTGTGGGACTCCACACACTAAGGAGTGCCGCCGCTACAACTCCTTCCCTAGCGCCACCCTCTGTCCCCGACCTGAGATAAAGGAGCGCAGCCATTGTTGGACTGTGCCCTGAATCCCCACGTCGGCAAGGCGGTGGTCCAAAAGTTCGTGATTGACCATATCAAAGGCTGTTGACAAATCTAAAAGAATCAGCAGTCTCGACCCACCTCGATCCAGCTGTCTACAGAGATCCTCTGTTAGGGCGACAAAAGCCGTCTCGGTCCCAAAACCATGGCAAAAGCCGGACTGAAATGGACCCAGAGCTGAGTACTGAATTCTACTGCTTCATGGAACGATTCGAGCAGATTTTTAGTCCCCGGGGAGCTATTACCAAAAAGTGCTATCACTAAGCAGAAATGGGCTCAGGTCTGTGTTCAGAAATCTGCTAGTGTTACAGGAGAGAAACCAGGTTGTTATTTTAATGGAGGGAAAAGGTCAACATGGTAGGATAAACTTGAGAATTATTTGAAGCTCCTTTCTCACAATGAAGACTTCTATTACACTTTCTTGGTGCCTGGGGTTTTAATTTAACACATCAATGAAGAAGCAGCGCTCCAGAACTAAGAGGTGGGGGGAACAGCAGGGCTTAATTTTTATTGTTGCAATTTGTAAGAAATTAGAATATTTTATGAGAAACTCATTAGCCATGAGAGGGGAGGGCGGGGGGAGTGAATTCACTTGTGGAGCTGAAATTGTAAAGTTTTCATTGATTTGTACATTTATTCCAGTTTCTTGTTGGAGCCAGACTGTCCTTACTACTACTATAGTTAGTGCCAGCTATACTTCTACTACAAGATAATAATAACAAAACTGGGTTGTGAGATGCTGCAAAAGGATCTCTCCCTATACTAGGTGAAGGGGTGTTAAAATGGTAAATGCAGTTCAGTATAAGCAAATGTAAAGTGATGAACAGTAGGGCAAAAACCACCCAATTTTACATATAATCCAACATGCCACTCACTCGGATGGCTTTAATAGCAGATGAGGCAAATTCACAGAGGATAAGACTGCCAGTGATCATGGCTAATCGTGATCAGTGGCTACTAGTTGTAATGGCTATATATTGCCTCTGATTCCTGTTGCTGGGGAGACATCTGCCTGGCCACTGTGAGAATAGGATGCTGGACTAGATGGGTCTTTGGACTGATCCATCTAGACTCTTTTTAAGTTCTGAAGCTTGTCGATAAATGATAATGGTTCCTGAATGAGGATCCAGTTTACACTTAGGTGAGCTATGTTTTAACCTGATGAAGGCAATTTAAAAACTGTGTCCCAAGGAACTATAGAGCTACTTAGTGGCTTCTCAGTATCTCTGCAGCACTAGCATTGGTGGACAGGCTTGCACATGCTAAAACCCCTTTTTGTTTTATAAGCTCCAATTTTGGGAATAATAATTATCGTTTGTCCACAGATTTCTGTCCCCAACCCTCCCCACAGACGACTTCTCACTAGGAGCACAATGCTAATGGTGTGGTGAGCTCTTTCAGACTTGAAAGAAACACTGGTCGCTTCAGCTCAACTAGGAGGCTCTTTGTAGATCCTGCTGCCTCTCAGACTGTGCCGGCACTGGATTCTGTCCAATGTGCAGAAACCTGCTTCTGCTTATGGATAGGTTTCCCTGCATTGGGGTCCAATTATGTATGCCCATATATCCACACAAGGACACATTTTATTAACACACATTCTTTCTAATATTATGATCATTTTTGTCAGCTAATGGGCCTTGAAAGCATGTTTTCAGTTTCATTTACATTCCAGGACGCAGCAAGGCTTTGAGTTACCTTGTGTCCTTGGAGACTAATAAGTTGTAATGATTCCTTCAGTGATTATGTTTCTTATTATCCCATTAATGGAAGTTGTTATTAAAACAGTGACTCAGTTTAAAATGTATTGGTGAGTTACTGCTTTGAGTTGTAGATTGCTTAGGCTGACTTAGGCTTGTTATATTCCTTACAGATAGAAATTTAACATGTGCTAAAACATCTCCAGATACAAAATGTGTGTGGGGTGTGGGGGTGTTAAGTTCTGCTGCTTAAATGTCATCTGCTCACATCACAAGTAACATTAGCTGATTGACAGGTGAGTGGGTTGGGGGTTTTTTTGGTGGGGGAGGTGAAGCCTGGTGAGCCAAGATTGGCCCATAGATTGGAGGTTCTTCATCCCTGATTTAAGGCCTTGAAAAAAGTTTTGTCTATCACTTCCATAATAACATGAGCAGAGCACTGCTTGATCACATCAAAGACCCATCTTGTCTAGCATCCTATTTTTTGGAATCAAGTTCTTAGTGAGCAATTTTCCACTGCATGAAAAAGGAGCATCCATCCTGTTTGACAGGCCAAGTATTCATATTTTGGACCAGTGCTATTTTTTTTAGAACAAGAGGTGCCAGAACTCACTGTGAACGCCTCCCTTGTTCTCTTATAATGGCAGTGGCACCCACCTTAGAGGTGCCAGAACTGAGTTCCGGTGAGTTCCAGCTGAAAAAAGCCCTGCTACATGATAATAAATTTATCAAGATCAAGGCACACATTTTGTCCTTTGTTCTTCAGCATATGGGAAATGGGCTTTCTCTCAGTCTCTTTCAGAGAGCCTCACATATTCAGTTTTTAAGAGATTATTAGTGTGACCTTTAAAATGTTTGCATTGCATCTAAATGGCATTTTAAATTGTGCCCCCACCCAGGTATCTAATGAAACTGAGAATTTTAAAAATCAGGTTTAAGAAAACTATTCTTCAACCACCTCACAACACTCCTATTTCATCTTATTCATACTGTAGTTTCTGTTTGGGCTATACAAGTGTAAAGTGCAACAGGGCAAACTATACTTAACTGGTATTTCATATGAGCATCATTTTTATTTCCGATAAATGTACATATAAAATGTGATAAAGGTCTCAGTAACTATTGGTCAGGACTTAATGAGCAATATCACCTTTTGATCCGAGCCTTTACTGTCTATGTGAAGAGGAAATATTTCTGGAATTTTCTTTCATGACCAGAAATAAATTCACATTTATGGAACAAAGCTTTCCCATGTCTCACCCACAATAGTTTGATATGGAATATTGTGCCTAGGGTCAGCAGATGGAGATGGGAGTTGGTGGAAAACACACGCACACACAAACACAAACACAAACACACACCCTTCTTCAAAGGAGCAGAGGAACAACTTAAGCGCCAAGCTGTTGTCTTGAATGCAGGGGTGCCAACTTGAATAAAATATTGTGGGGGCCTAGGTAAGCCCCACCCCTCATAATCAATCACATGACACAGTGCGCACGCACCATTTGAATGGTAATGCCCATCAAGTTGGTTTTACAACACCAGTTAATAGATGGACTCAAAATCTTTATCCTGTTTCCAACTATAGCTACTGGGTTTGCCTATTCTGCTTTGCACATCTGGATTTTATTCTATGGGCTCCTATTTAACAACAGTTCCTATATTGTGAACTTCCAAAATCAGATTGGGCAAGATCCCGAGCTTCCCTACCCTCTCTCCCTATGGGGTATTTTTGACAGGCAGGGTAGCCATGATGTCAGGTGGCCCAAGAAGCTTAGCATTGGGCAGTGATTCTAGTAGGGCTTGCTGTAAGCACTGATCAGTGATTGGCATGTAAACAAAAAGACACCAAATTCAAAAAATGCAGACTTTCTGATGCAAAGGAAGAATTGGGAACACTCCGAAGAGCATGCTCCCAATTCTTCTTGGTTTTTGTTGTGGCTTGAAGTTTCCTGCACCTGTCATCTATTATGACATCAGGCTTGTGCTAGCTAGCAGGCATGTGATTTTCCCCAAGCAGCCCAGCAGCCCAATCTCGAAGGCCAAATTAGGCCCAGGGGCCAGAGGTTGCCGGTCCCTGACTTAAATCAAATAAATTATTGCCACCCACTGAAGCCCCTGCTTCCCATGTCAAAGTTCCAACCTTAGGTTTAATGCATATGTAGTTTGCACAAGATACACATTGTGGAGCCAGTGTGGTGTAGTGGTTAAGAGCGGTGGACTCTTAATCTGGTGAACCGGGTTCGATTCCCCGCTCCTCCACATGCAGCTGCTGGGTGACCTTGGGCCAGTCACACTTCTCTGAAGTCTCAGCCTCACTCACCTCACAGAGTGTTTGTTGTGGGGGAGGAAGGGAAAGGAGAATGTGAGCAGCTTTGAGATTCCTTTGGGTAGTGATAAAGCGGGATATCAAATCCAAACTCCTCCTCCTCCTCCTCCTCCTCCTCCTCTTCTTCTTCTTCCTTATGAGCAATTTTTCTAATTTTCTGGTTCTTGCCTTTCAGTTAGTCAGCAGCTGATAAACCACATCCACCAGTTTCTGGAGAACAAGGGGCATCTGTATTATATGAAGAGCATCGACTGCATAAAAGTTTTCCGAGAGGAAGCTATTAAGGTAATGCGCATGTGGAAACTGCACTGATTGCTGGAGAGTGGGGGGATGACGTGACAACATCAAAAAGGATGCACAGAATTAAAATGGCTATGGCATTCTGGAGGCTTAAAAGACACCTTGGTGTTATATATTGGCCTTTTGAGCTCTTCAGAGTTTAGACCAAGTTCCACTGGGGCTTTTCAAATGTGGAAAGACATTACCTCTGACCCGTTAGATGAAAAGGAAGCTGTGCAATTCCCAAATAACTTCTTGAGTAAAGCAAATCATAAAAAAGTCAGTGCTGCTTTGTGAAATGTCATTTCTTTAGTGACTCACCACACATTAGAAGTTTGCTTCTGAGTGAGGCCAGATAAATGTGCAGTGGTTTGAAATGCTACCCCCTCCTCCCCCCATTTATTCAGGCAGAGTATTATGATGAATTAAGAATATGGTGTCATGCTAACTTTTATTCATCGCTGTGATTCCTTTGTTATCCTTGTTGTTTCAGCTGTCAGAGGTGCAGTGCTTTAATGATTTTCTGCAGGCCCTGAAAAAGAGAGTGGAAGATAACAATTTAACTGATTTCTGGGAGACTGTAATACAAGGTATGTCAGACATTATTTACAATGTATGGTGCAAGGGGGAGGAGAAGAGTGAAGCTTAGAGGCAAATCTGAAATTGCATGATTGTGCTCACAATTCTTTCCAGAAGAATGAGTAGACTGAATGCAGACTTGTAGTACATCTCTGCAGAGAATCTATATTGAAAAACATGGTTTATTATTTTATTTTATGTACAGTATGTAGGGGGTGTGTGACAGCTCTGGAATGCAGTTATTTCCTTTTTTGTTATGCCCCCCCCCAAGTATTTTACTTACCACTTTGTCCAGTTGTATTTATTTACCTTACTTTGTAGATCTGAAATGCATTTGATTTTTCCCTTGTGTGCCATAAAAGGGGATACAAAATAATAATATATAATACATGCATTTTGTGTTTTTATCCTGTATTTTTATGCTTTAAACTGCCCCGAGATCTACAGATGAAGTGTGGGATGCAGATTTAATACATAAATTATAATAATAATAAAAAAACCACAAAAAACATTTGCACTAAAAATTGCATGCAGACACTGGGTTATATCTAGCAAAGTCATCCCATTAGCACAAGTACTTCCACCTGTACCACAGAACTTCCACTCTTCCACATCTCCCACATTCCCAGAGATCTGCTCTGGAAGGTTGGGAACCCTCAGTACAGATGGAGGCGGGGCACACGAGAGGAAGTCCCATTGCATAGGTGAAAGCCCTTGAGTTAATGGGATGACTTGATTGTGTACAACCCACTGTTCCAAAGCAGAATGTTACATTGATACCACCGAGCATAGGGAATTAAGCAAGGGTGTGCCATGCCTGAGTAGTAAGGCAAAAGCCAGAACATTTTAATAATCAAAACTTGAGTCCACATATTCCTATATTGGCGGCAGCTCAATGTTCCTGGGTCTTGGCCACATACCCACGCCTTCCACTGATGTCCCCCTCTCTCCCACAACTGAGTGATGCACTCAGGTAAACCGCTTGCTACGGTTGAGGAAGAGCATGTGCTCTGTGGCAGTCCTATTGTGGTGGTTGCAATTTCTCCCTAGAATCCGGAATTCATCATGCCGTGTGTGAGTCCTGACTAGTGTCATTTGAGTTAATGAGGTATAACTGTAAGCATAAAGGAGAAAGAAAGCGGAGCAATGAAATTGAAACTAGTACAAAAGGTGTTCACGTCAGGGACTCCAGAGAATGGTGGCTAATAGCTTTGTTAGTAATGCACTTGCATTTATTTGTTATTATGTATTTATTCAGCTATTTACTCACAAAAATGTCTAAGCAGTGCACACAAAAATTACAAAAGTATACAGTGTATGAAAGCAATCGTAAAAACAAGCCTCATGGGTTTTCATTTTAACTATTGGTGTAACGTTTGACAAGTTACTGTATCTCTCTGTCCTGGCATCTCCATTTGTGAAAGGGGAGCACTGGCTTTGGTTAAGGAAATCTTGGGATATACTGCGCAGAATGTAACAATGTGTCTATTGCTAGACACTAGCAAACAAAGTATTTTCTAGTATTCTAGAAACTAGCTGGTCCAGGGAAAAGCACACACCTTGAAATGGTTGGTTTTTTAATCTGTTACAAACATTCATTAGTTGTTTTTATACACCGTGGTACTTGAGATTTTTTTGCGAGAGCTGTTTTACCCTGTGGACCTCAAGAAAACATTGGTTTTGTGACCGTAAAATCTTCTACTTCCACTCAGAGAAAATTATAGTATGGTACTTGTCTTTTGTTTGATTATTCATAGATAGAATTTCCTTGATCACCAAAGAAGAAACTGAAGGAAGCTCTCTGGCCGCTGAAGATGCCCAAAAGGTATTGGATAGAGTGCCTTTTATTTTTATTTTTTAAGAAAAAAATATGTAGCTTATAAGCTACATCAGTATCTAGTGTGGCGAACCTAACCTACCTTTAGGCCAGGTAATGTTCTTTTGGGTGTGCAGATTGATGAGTGTGAAAAAATGGTACAGCTAGGGCCGGCCCTACTGTTAGGCAGAATGAGATGACTGCCTCCGGCAATAGATTTTGACAGGAAAGAGCAGTTCTCTCTCTCCCCCCTGCCCCCGTCTTGGGGGGCATTTCCTGTGCCCCCTTAAGCAGCAACATATTTTAGTACAGCTTGCTGTATGCCTGTGCACAGATGTGCATTCATGATAGCAGGTCTCTATCTCCAGCTGCTCAGAGAGTCCGCCAGCTATTTTGTCCTCCCTACTATATCTTTCTTGTGAATGAGTTTTTGCTCCCACATGCAGCAAAGTGAGGTGGTAGAATTTGGGCCTATACCACTTCAGAAAGAAGGTGTGGGGATGCCATTTTTAAATGATACTAGATAAATAATATATCCCACCTGCATATATTATCTAAAACTTTCTCCCTGGTGCTCTAGTTTACCATATGCAGGGAGCTTTTTACACAGGGAAGCATTGTGCCCCTGCATTCTGAAGTGGCACAAGCTACTCTTCCACCTCCTTTCTTGCTGGTTCTGCTGAATATTTTATCCAGGCATTGAAGTTGATTTATTCAGCACATAGTGCACATGGAAAGCCATTTCCCATGTAAGCTTGTATCCCACTTAAACGCACTGTGTGCCATGATATATTTGTATGTGATGCTAGCATGTGAGCAGGCCAAGTCATCTAAGTCACTGATCATGGGCATTCTAAGTTGCATGAATGGGACAGTGCATGAGGTAAGTCCATATACATGGGTAAGAGCTTAACCCATGGCCCACATCTTGTATTGGCGGGGACTTTAATTCCTTTCCTTGGGAGAATTGTTCTCTCTAAGGCAGTATATTCATGAAAGAGCACAGGGGGGGAGTGTGTTCCTCTTCAGAACACAGAGCTGCAATGTTATAAGAACAGCCCTGCCAAGCACAGCCTGTTGTTATCTCAAGGAAGGTAATGGATTTCAGCACAACCATTACGTGTAATTTTGCTTCTGCATAAATGTAAAACAGATCTTGTCAGGAAAGAATAAAAATCAGCTGCTGATACTCAGTGCCTTCTTGATGGGAAATAAAAAGTTTAATTTTGTTGCTAAGCAATTTCTCATCCTCAGTGTCTTCAAGACTCTGATGTGTTGTTTACATCTAATTTAGTGCTGAGATGCCACTCTAGAGGCCTTGGAGCAAATATGTAACTTTCAGAAATAGCGTTTTACCTTAATTAACTATGTAAAATGGGATCTGCTCCAGTGGAAAAAGGCTTTTAAATTTGACAACTTGCTTTTACTTCAATATTGCCTGTACAGTAATGGTTTTACATCCACAGTGTCAGGGAAAAAAGCATACAGGGATGATGTGTTGAGACTTTGCAGTCTTCTCAGCTGTATAACCTTAGCAGATCTGTGATGCTTTCTGCTTCAAAGGCCATAGCAGCCTTAAGTTAAACATTATGTGTAGAATAACATTTGCCTGCAGTTTAGGAAACACTGGCCTTTGGACTGTGATGCGACTAGAGTAGCCATCATACATTGTGAATTTTTTTTATTTGGGGAGCTGCAGTTAGAGCATTTGTAATTTTTTTCTGTTGCTGGAAATTTGAATTGGATTAATTTTGTGACTTTAAAAACATTTCTGTGCTCTGTGGCTGTGACTCGTTGCTCAGTTTAGAGATATTAAGTGGTTGAAAGACTTTAATCCAGGTTGGAATGGGCCATTTTCTGAGTATCAAAGGTTGCAATAGAATCATATAAGTAACTGCAGAACAAAATTGAAATTTGGAAAATTTAGTCAAACGTAATTTGCTAGCGTACTTTTACACACTGATTTGTTTGTCTTGTATTGTGACTCTAATATTTGTTTGTTTGTTTGGCTATATTCAATTGTTTTTAAGTTTGTTCTAATTTCGCTTCTTCCACTATCTATTATTATTCAATGTCACTGTTATAGATAATCAAAAATCACAATGGAATTCCCAATTGACATTTGAATAACTGTTTGTTTATAGTTCTTGGCTCCCAAAGAAAAGCTCATGGAAACTTCACCAGTGGCAGATGATGATGGTGGCGATGTTGATGATCTGGTAAGTATTTTAAAGAATTATTCCAACATGATTACTTTAAGTAACTGGATTGTACTGGAGGATGATGTGGGTGATAAATATTCATGTTAATGTGAAGTTTCTTACATTTCTGTATCCCAGGGGGTAGGCAGGTGGTGTGCTCAGGGTGTAGGTGTGTTCTGGTCCATGGGGTCACAAAGAGTTGGACACGACTAAACAACAACAACAGGCGGGTGGGGGAGGCGGCGGCTGGTGCAGTATGAGGCAGACCCAGCTCACTAAAGCCGCTTTATCTGAGCCTTGGTGACCCTACCAGATTTGAATCAAGAGGTCGTAAAATATTTTCTCATCTTATCAGGCTGCGGTTCTCAAATTGTGGATCAGGAATTAAGATAGGGAATTAATAGATCACTTCCTGTGCCCTTTCAATAAATGACTTAGGGTCAGGGTGTTAGTAGTGTTAGTGACTAATGTTGGCTGTCACCCTCTACCTGTAAGTTGCCTGTAAAGGCTTAACATTTACAGACTTCCCTTCTCTAAACCCCCTCAGTACCTGTGGGAAAAGCTGCTGGGTCAGAAAGGATTTGGCGTTAAGACTGAATTGAGCGTTCTTGCTTTTTTTGTTTCTGTAATGAATGGAGCACTGCCATAAACTATATCATAGTAGTAAATCTCTCTTACTTAAGTTTTAAAAGGCTGTACATATTTTTCTTCAATAACCATCACTTTGTACGTGGCCTGCACAAGCTTTAGCCTGAAATTGATGGCCCCATTTTCAATTCTGCCATTTTGCTTTTGCAGCTGGACATGATTTAAGTGGATGGACAGTGTCTCGGAATGGGTGGATCTGAAGATGTTTTGAGGCTCCAGAGAGAATGACATGGGTGGCAAAGAAAGGTGTGGCCAGGAAGTCCTGTGTAGATACTCCAACCCAGAAAGAGGGCACTGGCTCCAAGGAAATCTCCAGGATGGTGCAAATCTTCATTTTCTCTAATTTGTCACAAGTTACCAAGGCAATGCATTGAATTTTACCTGCTCAGTCTCCATTTAATAGGACTGATTCACATTCTCTGAAAGCAAATACCTATTGTTGTCATATGTTGGCCTTTGTTATAGTCACAAGAGATTTTGATGCCTTAACCTCACTGTCTGCAGAGGGAATACTGTCAGAATGAAATCCCAATAGACTTCGTATCCAGAAATATGTGTGTCTTTTCGGCATACTATCAGAAATATTGTCTGTTCATGAATGCCATAAAAACCTGAAATACCAATGAAGAATTTAAAAAAGATTCCAAAGATTTGTACTCATAAACTGCAACCCAGAAAAGCCTCTTGAGTTGCAAATGTTTATCTGTTGAAGCTCATGTTTATGTGTCCTTTCCAATGCAGCACCTACCAGGTGAATCACAAGCCAGTTTTTATACACAGAGGTGGTTGTGTGTTTTTTGCCAATTCAGAGTTTGCATATCTATGCCTTCAAATGGTTAGAAGCAGCTGCTGAATATCCCACCTTACTGCTCCGTGGGTTCCTTCATCAAGCCCTTTCTATTTGTCTTTTGTAGTCAGCAGAGCTCTAGTGTTAGTTGTCAGCAGTTGAAAGAAGAGTAGATGAAGCTATCAGCAGAGGACAAGAGTGGGAGCCACAACGGCTGCATCCTTTCCCCCTGCCTTGGAGCATTTAAAGTCACAACCACAGCTTGTGGTACAGACATAGCATTCTGATGTTGCAGTACACAGTTCAGATCAGTCATTTAACTTCCTTTATCTTCCTCCTCACATTCCTCCCAACCCCCAACTTCTATATCCAAAGTCAGGTTTTTGCCTTTTAACCATTTCCTTAACAACCACAGTTTTTAGCTGCCTTGGTTAGTTTTCATAACTAACAGTGCACCTAGTTGCCAGTGCCACTGATGCTAAAAGCACGGGTTAAATGTAGGCTGGCTTGATGCAGTGTAATTTGTTACAGTCTTGGTTGTAAAGATAATTATATTGTTGCTATAGAAAAATTATATATTAAAAGCTAAAGTATGTTTAGTAGGAACCTTGTCTTGTCATTTCTGTACTCTGTGCAACATGGCTTCTTATTCATAAAATGGGTATCTTTCCTCATCACAAGGAGGGTAGGTTTAAGGGCACTTAAAAACCTTGGCTTTCCAAGTGAGGGCATGAGAATAAGCAGAAGGGGGCGGGGACTTTTTTAAAAAGTGAATTGAGTCTGTCACCAGTTCTTTGGTGTGGTGATTGCTCTCCTCTCCTCTTGTCATGCTGGTCCACTGGTAGCATTCATCACAGCAAGTGGCACAGTTAATTTACCTACAGGTGCCCATCATCTGAAAAAACCCATGATCCTTGAATAAAGCTGATGTCTGGAAGGGCCCTTATTTTTCTTCCCTTGCCACAGGATTGAGACACTTCTTTGCAAAAGGAGGCTCCTGGGGCGAGCTTCCAAATGCTGATGGTCTGTGAATTGACTGCCTTAACCAGAAGATTAATATTCCAAAGTGTCTGTTTTCTTTCATAGTTATAACTTTAATGAACAGAGTTGTGATAAATCAGTTTGTTTTAGATGCCCCCTTTTTGGGGGTGGGGGTTTAGTCTATTAATTGTTTGGCTTTCAATCAATTCAATCAGCAGTCGTTCTGAAAGTTAATGTATTTTGCTGTCAGAATAGTGGATTGACTGCATACTGCAAAATATTGTGTAACATTCAACTGCCCTGCTGTTAGCTCTGTGGCTGCCTTATGAAACCCTTTTGAAACTTCTGCCAAGAGTTTACTAACTCAAAGAGGCAGCAGTAGTGCAGCGGCTTTAAACATGGGACTGTGGTCATGGGAGATATTTTCTGGCTGCAAGAGAATTGCATCCCAAGTCTGAAAATCTTGCTGTTGGCTGCAGGTTTTGAGCCCTATGTTTCTGAGGCTCTGGTTATTCTCACCTGTTTGCTGACCTGCACCACATTGTAGCACACACAGCAGATCCATAGAATGATCCATAGAATTGTACTTTTCCGAAAAGGCTCCATCATAGCCACCCAGACAAAATTGAAAGATCCATTTTCTGCAGATTTGGCTTCAGGTTCCACCACCCTTATGGCATCAGACAAGCCACTCATTTTACAGTCCAACTTTCCCACATGTAAAGAGTGATAGGGTTGTTCTGAGGATTCACTTGTAAGCCACTGTGAATCTTCTTGAGTTAGCCAAAACCACAGTGAGCTGGAAAATGTTCCCTGATATGCAGTAGACCCAAACCAGCTGTTCTAATTTCAACCACTCAAGAATGGATTCAGGAAGTTATGTGAACACAGAGACAGATGGATACTGCTCAGAGCATCAAGCTGCAGCTTGGATGTTTTGACTTTCCACATATTACTCTGACGGTTATTGGCTATATGCACATGCTTAAAGCCTTCAAAATGAAATGTTAAAGGCTGGAAATGGATCCATTGCCTCATTTCTCCCATCTCCTCCTCCTGCTGTCATGCAAGATGAGAAACAATGAACTGTTTACTAGTTGCCATAAGCTTTGTGTCTCGCTTTGTTTATTGGTGCCCTGAGCGTGCTGGAATTGTATTATTGGCTGGGCAGTTATGCTGTGAACGCCTTGAGAGGAGAGGCATAATTTATATGTACTAATAGAACTTGGAGATAGTCACACTTATCTCGAGCTCAGCAGGCCGCCAGGCACAGAATATGGTTGTGAGAATGTTGCCTGTTATGTTCAGAACAAACAGCAGAAACACACAAAATTGGGTTCTCTATTTTTATGAGGTTTCTCAAAGGAAGATAATTTGTTATGTGTGTTAACAGGGGTGTCAGTAATTGGTGTTTGAATGACTCTGGGTTTTTTTAATGCCCAATATCTCAATCAATAATGTGCATGGCAGGGGCAAACACGCCAGCCTTGGGCTGTTATGGATGAGCTGGGAGGTTTTTACAAGGGGTCTGGCCTTCTCCGACTGAAAGCAAGAGCTGCCTTATATTCGCTCTCTGTATTTGTTGGCTTGTTCTCTGCTGTCACCTCCCTGTTTATTGGTTTTATTTATTGGCGGGCCTTCCTAGCACACCTGTTGCCTTTCTTGTCCTGCTCAAGTGCTCAGAATAAGAACAGCCCTCTATGCAGCAGTAAGAGGAGGAGGAAGGGCAGCTGAGACTCAGAGAAGCATTGGCTCTTCAACAAATACCAAATACCGAGAATCAGTGTAGTATAGTGATTAGAGGCTCTTATTCAAAATCCCTATTTAGCTAGATAATTCAATGGATGACCATGGGCCACTTGTTCTCCCTTAACCTGGCCTACCTCACAGATGAAATAGGCAAAGAAAACTATATAAACCGAGGGGCAGGATAGAAATGCAGCCTAGGGAATGACAGGTTGACTCCAGCTCTTTACTTCCATGGATCCTAGACAGGGGCAGACTTTGGTCTTTTAAATTTCAGCTGCACCTTGTGAGAGACCAGAAGTCTGTGCCCCACCCCATCCTCCGTTTTGCACATGCACTGTGTCATAGTCGTGAAGACCTGTGGTGCCCCCCCTCCGCTTGGTGCCCAGTGCAGTTTCCTAAATCCACTTCTGATCTTAGATCTGATACCCCACGCTTTGGAGTAGAAATTCCTTCTGGCATGTGGGTGGCTTAAATTACTGAAGGACAAGAAAAAGTTAACAGCACAGCCTGGAATTCATTGCCGGATTGTTGTGATGGTGGGAGCGAAGAGTTTCCTTCCCTGCTACCTTTCCAGGTGTTTTGGGTGATAAAGAAAGCTATTAACACCCAGCAATGACCAACCACAAGAAGACATTTTTTTATAGCCTACTGTAACATGTTTACAAGGATCTTGCGACAGCTTGAGTATGATTCAAAATGGAAGCCGCAGGCGCTGGTTTCTTCTGGCTGGGTTTGCAGAGAATGTCATTACATCTCTTGAAGAGGATATGCTGCAGTCTCCACTGAAGGAGGTGGTTTTTAGGTCCTTTCTTAAAAGAAGTGAATTTTTATTTTATTTTATTCAGATTCATAACTATAGTTTAAGCTGAGTAAAACTGATTCTTCTATATATTACCGCTGTGGAGTGAACAGATAACCGAGGTAGTTTGGTGATCTTCGTTTCCTGTGACCTTGAGAATGCAATTCTTTGGTGTTCAGCATCCTAGCCTTGCAAGCGTCTCTCTACATGGATTAATACCATATGAAATAAAATGCATGCTGGCTGAACATATATGCAAATGAGCATGCAAGTGTCATAATTTACGCAGTGCAGTCATGTGATCTTTGCGAATAAGAGCAGCATTGGCAAGGAAAGCCTGGGCAAGTCTTTGATTCATTGAGACACTTGGTTTGCATGGTGTCAGTTCCCACTGGGTTCCGGGAAGAAAACAGTTTCGAGGCCTAATTTGAAGTTATAACAATAGGCAAGGGCCTTAGATATAAAGCTATTTACATTTAGAAGCTCTGTCCTTAGCTAAACCTAGGGTGGTAAAATATAGCAAGGGACTCAGAACAATGCTGAGTTTTACATATCAGTCTCTCTAACTGTGAACTCGGGCAGTACAGCTTACAATCGGAATCTATTTAGCAATTTTCAGAGAGGTAACTGTTTAGTCCCTTGCAAGAAAAACAACCAAGAGTATTGTGGCACCTTAAAGACCAGTACA